>NC_137676.1:42970742-43128242 GCF_963989245.1 Nansenia antarctica
TGATGATAACCTATCACATTTGAAGGAGATCAAGGGCTTTTTTAATTTATTAATTATTCTATTATTGTTTGATAAGCGTAGCTTACTTTGACTGTGCTGATTACATTCATTCAAGTAAAATCAAACATGTTCTTCTAATCATGCACTCTTATGCCAAATGATACATGGAGAATAAGAAATGCTTCTGTGTGCCTGTCCAATAGAACTAAGTGATCCATCTTATTACCAACCCACCTCCATTCATTCCACTGAGCCCATTCATCTCAAGAGATGTCAAATACAGGTCAATATGCTCTCAGCAGTGCAAACAAGCCTAATGAATGAACAGTTTAAACTCAAACCACCATTATGATAAACTACTGTATACGTTTATAGGTTATAAGGAGCCACAAGTTGTATGATGGGAGACACATCATTTAAGAGGGGTTGAATGAAGGTGTGACCAGGGTTTTTTACTCAGTGCCCAGCTGACTCTCAGCCAGTTGTCATGCTTTGCCATGGTATAGGCTTCATGGACTAATTCAAGAGCTGTGACTGTGGAGAGCAGACACAAATCTGGACTGTCTGGCAGTGTGGGAAACGAAGAGACTTTCACATCGGATGTTGGTTGCTTATCAGACTCCTTTTACTTATGTGGCACAGCCGACAAGTCACCTGGGATTGATTTATTACCCTGATGGTGGAGTCCCGCTGTGAGCTAAGCAAATACAGCAGCCTTATTCAAGCAAACACTTACCCTAAGATCCCAGCATGGCCAACCCTGTCGTGTTAGGCTATCTCCCCTCAGATGGTGTGCAGTATCATTATGATAAGTTGAGGTCCAGGGAGGGCCATCGTCACGGCCACCCAGAGATGCAGAGTCGCTCACCCACATCGGATCACAGGCCTTGGGCAAAGCTTTCTGGGAGCTCCCGTTGTTGTTCTAATTTCATTAGGCCAGCTGTAAAAAGCCCAACTCTGTTTTGATTTACGACTTCCTGAGTTTGGGAGTTGAAACTCAGCATTAATCACTTTCTTCCCCCTTGTAGCTTGCTTTTTTTTTTGCTTGTTGAGTCATTACCATGAAGGAAATGCCCTCCAGCTAAGCTTTTGTGGAGATGTTCTTATTTTTTAAAAACCTCATGATTCACTTACCTTCAAATATGAAATTAATTAGAAAGACAGTTTAGAAAATTGTTCCCCTCTGTGAGTCAAAAGTGATTTACTCATACTCTTGTTGTCCAATGCCCTCTTTTCTTGTTTGGCCCTAAGCATACAGCTATAGTACTGTACTATTGTGTTCAGCCATCGTTTCAGCGTTTATTCCGTCTTTGAAGAGTTGTTGAGGAGTGAATTAAGGTCAACAGGCCTCATGAGACCAACACACAGTATTCTCTGCACTGACCCAATATGTGAAGGGTCACTTAAAAAGTGTGGGGGAGGGGGGTGGGGGTGGGGCGCTAGTTGGGGGTGGTTATTGCAAGAGAAAGTGTCACTTTGGGTCGTCTAGCTGGGGCTGGGTGCTGTAAACCCAAACAGCTGGAACACATGGCTCACTGTTGGACATCATGACTGGTAAAGGCATCAGCAGACACTTCTCCTCAGTGTCCCTTATTTATTTGTTTTTATCTCTTTTGATCCACATAAAATTGGGGCTAGCTCACATAGGCGTCGACTCAACCTGTGTTGTCATCTGTTTGTGCCAATATTTCACTTTCATTTCAATGATGCTGAATATTCCAGAAAACCAGTTCACTTCATGGCTCTGTATCCTCTTTCATCTCTTCATCAGTTCAAGGACTAGGACTTTAAACTTAATACATTTTGATGATGAGAACTCATGATTGATGATTCAGTTTTCTTTTAATCCTGGGTTGGATCTCTTATTGTATACAAAGGCTAATAAGGACAAGTGTCTAGCAAGATACAGCACGATTTAATTGAATCCTAGCATTTTAAAGGACTGCAGACTGATGACTCCACCAGATTTACTAGAAAGCTAATTTTCGAGCATGCAATAACCTTAGCACCTAGCACTGTACTTTGTATCAAGTTGGAAAGTGCATTAAAGAGCTTATTAGTTGTGTCGTAAGCTAAGAATGTCTTAAGCATAGGGGTGAAAGTCCTAGAAAGCCCATTCATAATACTGAAGCACAGTATAGTTAAATGCTGATGCTACTGTGTGTGTGTGTGTGTGTGTGTGTGTGTGTGTGTGTGTGTGTGTGCATGTATATATGTACGTGTGTAGTGCTTGCTCTTGCCTTGCCCGATCGTCCTCCATTAGAAATTCACTTGCAGTGCTCCCCAGGCTCGTCCTCGACCAGATATCCACGGAGCACGGCCGTTAAGAAAATCTAATGAAATTGTTGCGCTGGGTCCTGCATGCTTATTGCATTAAGTGCAATCAATAAATCCTTTTTGTGTTCTGGCAAACTCCCTCTCTCTGAATCTCAATAAAGTAGAGTGCTCATCTCGTAATGAAGATTGGTCAAGAACTTGATTACTATTAGTGCAGTGACAGTCAGAGCGAAAGGGCAGGGCTCTGCAATTTCCCAGCGTAGTGTGGGCCGTTCCTTCACTTTTTAGATGGGCATGCCATTAAAAAAGGCCCTTTATATTTTCTGCCCACACAGACTGAGTCAAGTCACATAACAATAGCCATTACTGGCAGGTTTTTTACCCCCCCCTAATGGGTGTCTTTTCAAGTCAATTTGAAATAACTGAAAATGTCACCGTTTTAGTTCGATCACAGTGGCCTTTTCAACTGCAAGCTATGCAAGATAAAACACCTGTGAGATTTGAGTCACTGTCTAGAACATAACTTTAAGCATAAGAAGGATATTTTTTGCGTCAAAAGTGAAGTTGTGAGCACTCAATTTCAAAAGTGATCCTCTTGCACTTTTACTTATTTATTCCACTCTGACTTCATTGGGCCAGAGCATCCCTCAATGAATAACAACTCTGCATGAAACTCTGCTTTGAATGTCTACTTTTGACTTTACTTTAAATCTCTTTGCCATCCAGAGCTTTGGACTTTCAGTGAGCTACAGGATCTAGTCTGTTCATTCATTTACATCAGTCAGTCTCAGATCAACTAGCTTAAAGCCCAAGGGGATTGACTTGGCCTAACAGCCAGATTACAGCTGCTGACTGCCGTGGCTTTCTTCTGTAGCCAGCGCTAGGCAAGAAATTAAATCTGAAAGAATGAAGCCAGACTTGCCCCAGTTACCTGACAACCAGCGTCCCCATGGTATGGGCTTTGGGACTCTGAGCTCTCTGGCTGCTCTCGTGACCCAGACTAGATGGATATCAGCACGGGAGAGGCAAAGAGAGAGGAGCAATGCTATTTTGTCTAGAACTATGCTCCCCATGCAGGCTATCTCTTCATCAAGGCACCAGCTGGCTGATAGTACAAGAGCTCTCAGTGCGCTTGATATCTCGCCTCCCTTTCTCTCTGTCTCTTTCTCTTCAGCTCATCTCCACCCTCTCTCTCTCTCTCTCTCTCTCCTTTTACGGAGCCTCAGACGGGGGCTCTTTGTAGCAGCAGAAGGAGCCAGGTTGACCTGATGTTAGAGTCACTTTCTGAAATTGAAATCAGGTTCACAGAATGGCTTTTCAACCCACACAGCTCTTTGCAAGGTCTTGTGAATTCACCCACATTCATAGTAACTTTAGGACCCGGGTTAGGATAAGGATTACGTTTGAGGCAGCTCTGATATTCTTGAGTCAAGCAATGCAGGAGATGTCAGTTGATTTGGATCAGACAACAGATAAATCAAAGACAACGATGGACATCAAACAATGAGAGACAACGGGGTTGTTTGGTACTTAAGTTTCAGTCTGTCTGGTGCACTCTTGCAACAAAATCATTATTTCTCTCTGACTATAGAGGAGAGCGTTATTCACATTCAATGTCAGACAGCCGAGCAGGGTCGCAGTGCATTTTAATAAATGGATGATGGCAAAAGGCGACCATTACAGTACCTGGGTTATTGCTCATAGAGGAAGCTGTGGCTATGTAACAGTTATCAGCATGGCAGCTACTGTTTGAAAATGGCTGCATTTTCCTGTAACATCCTTGTTGGCCTATTGGATGTTGAGGACACGCACATGCATGTGCTTGTACTCACAATACCACAGAAGTCGGCTGAGAATACAGAGAATATTGTACATTTTCTGACTTGAACAAAGAAATAGAGAAAATTCCAAACTTGATAAAGAAACACAACTGCAGAAACCTTACACGTGGATACTTGCCACAGCATCGGAGATAAAGCACAGGACTGAATGGGGCGCGAACCAATACTGAAGAAAGGGGCAGACACTTGCGGAATTAGCATAATCTAAATGCAAGTGTGCATCTCTGTTGTGATATATGGAGACAGCTTTTCCTCAGTGCCAGCATCAGTACTTCAGTTTGTGGCCATTAAGACATTTAATTACAGTAAAGGCTGGACAACGTATTTTGTGTCACGTTGTTATATAGCACAGGATTTGGTGGTTTGAAACATTCTAAACAAGTGTATTGCTTACAGTAATGAAGAGTAATTGTAAATTTGAATCTAATGTTTTCTTTTCTTTCCCTTTCATGTTCCATCTTTTCTCCACCTGTGAACACCTTTTCAGGTAAGACACTCTCTTGACTTTCATCTGTGTGTCATAATGGCCATCCTCTTTTCCCAAACCACATTTGCTGCATGTCCCTCAGGTGCACAACTGCACTAGAGGAACTCATTTGACTGCCTCTATGAGAATGGTCAGCCATTTTAGAACAGCTGAAAGGTTTTGTGGACCTGTATTGGATACTGTATGTGCATACAATTATGCATATTCATCAGGGGGTATTATGTAGTCTTTGCCTTAGCCTTGTCTTTGTCTTTATCTGTTCCTTTACCCGGGCTGCGCCCCGGGCCGATGTAAAAGTTGGATGGGGGGCGCATTATAAATGAAATTAACATAACATAACATGTAGACAAAGCACACATGAATACACACATTCATGGTCACAGGTTGATAGATTCTCCCTCAGTTTATGGCTGTACATAACGAGTACATCATGGCCCACATCAAGAGCATCATTAGCATCCGTTTCCATCTTTGTGCCAACTCCCTTCCTGTATCCTGGCACCATCTAAAACTATCACCACAGCATCCTGCGCCCCTCGCCTCCATCAGCTCACTGCCAGATGTTGTATGAACACATGCTCCTTTAAGCTACTTCAACATTAAGGATTGAATTAGACTCACATCTTATTAAAATGAGGACATTTGGAAAGTGGAATGTTTAATTAAATCAGGGAAAGGGAAAGATTTCTCTCTCTCTGCGTGTGTGTGTGTGTGTGTGTGTGTGTGTGTGTGTGTGTGTGTGTGTGTGTGTGAGAGTGTGAGAGTGTGTGAGTGTGTGAGTGTGAGTGTGTGAGTGTGTGAGTGAGTGTGTGAGTGAGTGAGTGAGTGAGTAAGAGTGAGCACTTGCTCTTTTGGTGCAGGTAGGTGTATGACCAGCTCTCAGTGACACAATAGCCCTCAGTAGTTCATTTAGCCAAATGACAGTGAGTGGAGTGGTGCTGTCAGGGGAAAGAGCCTGGGCTGGAAGGCCACGGGCTAGACGACCTGAGGGGGAGAGGAGAGCTCGCTGTATCCAATGGGAGAAGACAACAGAAGAAATAAAGCCTGCCGAGACCCTTTTAGCAGCCCAACAGCTGAACTGTCTCTCCTTTTGTTTCTCTCTCATTGTGCCTCAATACTTGTGCCTACAAGTTTGTCGTCAGCCAGACGTTTTTGCATATTGACAGAGAACCGCGTGAAAAACCAGCGGCAGACACAAAAACTGCAGAAATCCAACAAACAAACCAACAATCAAGCAAGTCAACAAGAGTTCGCTGGAGACAGCCCCTCATAATGGAGCGCTGGTGCTGTTGTCGCTCGGATGTTCCCAGAGGATGTCCTTTGTCATGTATATTAAAATAGTTTTCAGTCAAAACAAGAGCTCTTAGCCTCTCATTAAAGACCAGATGACCCAAGAGTCCTTTCATCTCCCCGCCACGGCCCTTCCCTTCCTGTAAAACAGTCCCAGGCAAGCCACTCTCTTTCTACCTCAGCTAGCTCCACCAAATGGGCTTTTTATTGGGCTTCATCCTCTGGGAAGAGGGCCCCTGTTCTGGCTCTCATTCTCTCCCCTCTTCCCTCTCTCCTCTGACAGGTCTGGAAATGACCAGAATGCTAATGCTAGCTATTTTTTTTGCATCCTACCATTTAACCTTTTGATAAAACTCTTCTTTGCAATACCCAGTTGCTGGTTGCTCATGTTTGAAAAAGGGGCAAATGCAAACTTGTTTGGAATGTGCTGAGAACATTTTGTGTCATTTCAGTTATTGTTGAGGCAAAGTAAGGGAGTGTTAGGCTAACTCAGCATTAAAGTACATACTAGAGGATCTGTACTGCTTAATAAGATTGTAATGCCTCTACTTCTCTTTGTTGTTTGGAGAAGTTTTGTGAGAGAAGAACTGGAGAACTGTTGTGATTCCAGACAGTCTCCTGTAATGGGAATGTTGCACCTGGTTAAAGCAATACATTATACTAAAATGTAAATGTTAACATTTCATTCATGGTATTGATTAGTTAGCAAAAGTATATGCCCCTTCATTCAAGCTGCATATGAACTCCTCTATCAGTATGGCCCCCCTTCCCACATATTCAGATCTTGATATTGATCAGAGGTTAAGGGCAGTGCACTATTAGCTTCAGGTTGTTTTATGAGGACTGCATGACCAATTCTTTGTAATCTCATATTTTAAGAGCTTTAAGACCAACTATGAATCACCAAAGTGTCGATCAGAACAGCCGTAATATTTTGTTTTTCTTGAACTGTATTGAGTATCAGGAATCCTTTTACTTGAAGTGGCCACCATAATGGCTACGTCACGCTGTTACAAGCGAGACGAAACACCTGTCATGTGTGGTCACGCTTCATAACAGGGCTATTAATGCGGGGGGTCCGCTGTCAGTCTGTGGAATGCCCTCTTATGGCATACTATTGACAGTCCCAAAGACACATCCAGGGTACATTTATCCTGCTTATTTCTTATTCCAAGCATGTCATCTATGTCAGGTTTGGCCCAGTAAATGTATTTGTTTTTTTGGAGTAGGTTCATGTTCTCTCTGCGCTAATCCCCAGAACCAGCGGGTTGTAAGCCTGTGGTCCTATGTGCCACGTCTCCCACCTCCCCTAAGCCCAGTGGGAAAGGTGAAGGTCTTAGGGCCCCAGATCAGGGCCGCCGCCATTTGATGTGGCCCTGTGTCACAGAGGGCCCCCATACAGAGAGGGGGTGGGGTTTTGTAGGAGAGACTGACACCGTGACCCAGAGGGGGGATAGGGGGGTGGGGGGATAACGTTGGAATGCAGATTTCATACTCTCTCAGATAATGAGATTAAGGACGTGCCGTCTGAGGCAGGAATTCCAGCTATCCCGTTTCCACCCACAGGCCTCTGCTGTTCCGGCACAGACCACCGTTCAGGAGGAAAAGGTGCTCCCTCTTGCTCTCTTTCTTTCTTTCTTTTTTTAATCTCTGGTATGATAAGAGCAGCTTGGAGAAGAGAGAGCATGTGCCCCGGCACAAGTACTGTTCACTTTTGGCCCCTGAAATTACTACCCATAATTCCCTTTCCTTTTTTTTGCAATAAAACGCAACACTTTTTTAAAAGTTAGCTGCAAGTCACCTGCAGAGAACATGAAGTTTATTTTATTGTATTTTTTGTTGTTGTGTTGTTTAACAGAATTACACTGGTCTTTGCTGGTATGTATGCATATGCATGCTCATCAGGGATGTGTCAATCCCTGGATGCATTTGTGTCAAATTACGAATTAACCCCTGCTTGCTTGGACGACGGCTCGTGTGTCTGCGTGTATGGATGTGTGTGCAAAAATGCCAAGCCTGTGTGCTTGTGTGCATCTGCGAGCTACAGAGGCCCCACACAATGCCATCCCCTGTACCGACAAGCATTACTCCCCGGTCTCCTGCAGGTATGACTGCTGAGAGGCTGTGAGGGGAGTGTGTGGGGGGGGGGGGCGGGGGTTGGTTGGAGGGGGAACCTGAGCCCCACCGTGTGACAACCACAGTCCACCCGGCCCATTCACCCAGAATGACTGGCCCTGTTGAGACCAAACAGCCTCTATTGTCTCCCCTGGCACGCTGTGAAAGAGGAGCCCCCAGAACACACATTGTTATCCCCCTCCTTGAGGTGCATCTAGACATTTCAAGCCGTAGTGGCATGGTTGAAATTCCTCCCAACATGGATGACTTCCAATATGGGCTGTTTTCAGGTCTTTTCCCACAGCCCGACCACTCACTTTTCTCCCTGGTTCATCAGTACTGTGTAAGGTCTGCGAGGACTTCAAAAGTGTGCGTGTGTGCGTGTGTGTCTGTGTGTGTGTGTGCGTGTGTGTGCGTGTGTGTGCGTGCGCGCTAGCGGGCGTGTGTGTGTGCGAATATGTCAGGCAGGAATGGTGAGGCTTTGGGTAGGTAAGACTTATAGGGAGAGGGGAATAGGGCGTGTGGACACATGTCCGACAGTGGTCTTGTGTTAACCTGCATTGCATTCCTCTCTCTGGGGCAGTGCATTATCTCACAGATGAGGAGAAGGTTCCGTAACACACAAGATACAGTATAATGTGAGGTAATCCAATTTGTCAGTTGTGACATAGCCTAATATTAATTTTGCATAGTGCTCGGTAGGGTTTGGCAGTATCAATTTTTTCATACCTTTATACCGTTCTCAAATTGAAAAAGTGACTCTACTGTACTGTACTGTACAGCATCTGGTACTTAACAGAGATGGACGGACTCTGATACTTGGTTTGTCCCACTGGTAACACTTATAATGTAACCCAACTCCTTATCTCACAGAATGGCTTCAACAGATGGCTGAACTGTTTTCCTGAATTCCTCTCCTCCTTTCTGAAGTCAGACAGCTCTGATGTCACTTTGTTTTGTGTCTGCCCTCTGTAGGCCTATCCATAAAAGAGGAATATGCTGTGTTCTTCTCTCGTTTATGTCCTCACCTCACAGTCCATAAAAACTTCACACCCTGTAAAAAAAAGTTTGTTGTTTCTTTTTTTCCATTCTTTTTTTTACGGCAGCTTTTCCTTCCACTCTCCTTGCTGCTCCTGTTACCTCATTTGGCCATCTTTAGTTTTACAGACTGGAACCTTCCCTACCTCTGGGTTGTTGGTTTGCTCCGTGCTTCCCATGTCGTGCCAGGCTGAGTTCTGAGTCCGCTCCAGAGCTGGAACTTCCCAGCAACCCATGCCCCTGGGTTCCCTATGGGAACATAGGTGGCCATTGTTCCCCCAGGGGGAAGGGGGAGTCTAGGCCAGGCTGCTGTCTGACGCACGCTGGAGGGGAGCCCAAAATTCTGGGGCAGGCTGACCAGGCCCAGCAGGGGGGAAGTTGGGACTCCCCCTCGCCCTCCCACCACCCACCAGACCCCCCCCCCTTTCAGTGCACAACCCAACCCCTCTCTTCCACATCTCTATTAATTGAATTAGCTTTGGTGTGAGGGGGTGGGGGGTCAGTGTGTGGATCTTTATAACAGTGCCCATTTTCCCAAGTAAGAAGACAAGAGGCTGCCTGCCATCAGGACATCTGAGAGGCCTCTCGGACAGAGGATGCCCCGGCCAATGTGTGATGGATGGTTGGTTGCAGAGTCCTGTGGTTTCCACTTTAAGTGTTGGTTGAATTATGAAAACATCACTTATGGGCTGTTTTGGCCTAATTGTTCTATGCGCTGAATGTATTGTAGTGTATACAATAATGATTGATCATGTTTCGGAGTAAGGTCTGATCTCATGATCTCATGATGTTCTCATTGCTGGCATCTCCACACTTAGCCATCTCTCCCTCTCTCTCTCATCCCTCCCGGGAACACTTCCCAGGAGGGCTTTAAACACAGCTAGAAGTGTAATGGGTGAAAAGTGAGGGCTCGCTATGCTGTTCCTGCACATCTGCTGCTGGTTAGCTTAGCCGCCAGGTAATGAGCTAATGTACGTTAAATAAGGCTGCGGTCGGCAGCCTTGTGCGGTCTACTCCACTCCCTTTACTCCTATTGCTCCTCTGACAACCGTGCCGATTTTATTGGCTTTGTTTGCAAAAATCCCCTGCCACACTTCATTGAATTTGGTCAGAACTGACTACGGTATGTATGGTTTGTAAAATCACCAAGCATGCGTCAATATTTTATAGAACAGCAGATTGCCATTGAACCTTCACAGTCTGGCTGTAAACCTAGCTGAGTTTACTGTCCAAACTCTGTGTGAGTGGACGAGCTCTCAGCAGCAGCAGCACTCTGGCCCCTGGTTGCCCCACAGCTACTGCAATATTCCGTGCAGCTTGAGTTAACACAAGCACTAGTGCCTCCCGGGGCTCAGCTTCAGGAACTCCGCAGGCCACTCAACGAGATCAGATGGTGTCTGCCTGAACACCTGCTACCGTACAACCCCTGATTATAGTGCAGAGTACTGGACACACACACACACACACACACACACACACACACACACACACACAGTATGCGGTCACATACATGCCTTTCACATCACATACCTATTTTCAGATTCACACACACACACACACACACACACACACACACACACACGCTTCAGTATTATGAACCAGCATATTTATTACTGTATTTAAGTGCTGCTTACTTTATTACCGTTCTGTGTGGATTTTCGAACCCTACAGGCAATAATTATGATTATGCTTACCCAGTGTAAAACAACTCCGATAATTGATAACAGAGGAAGTACAGTATGAGCAGAGAGGACTGACTTGTTTGTTCATGCTACAGTGGGAGAAAATGTGACATACCAGTTTGAATCCTCATACTGTAGATAAGCAATCAGTATTGCTGGTGAATACTGTATGTATAATGTAGGTGGGATTATGTATGAATGAAAAGCTTCGATAGCCGCTGTTGACCAAGTAGCAGGCAGTCTCTTATGGTGTTACTGTTTGTTTGACGTGTCGCCGCCTAGAAAATTACCCACGAAGATGGATGTCATGACGCAAGCACTATCAACCAGCGTCGAGTGGATCAAGGTTGTCAAGGAAAGGATGGATCGGCGAGTCCCAGCGTGAGGTGACAACGTCACTTTTGGGTCATCAGTCTATCTCTGCCACTATTAGCTGTGTATGTGTCATTCCCTAGGCACTCTCTTTAGTCCATCATTATACACCTGCGTTATGATTCATGAACGATTTTTGCACTCGTACTGTACAATCCGCTACCATAGCCTACTGTGAGTGGACTTAATAGTTTGTGTAGGTTTTACATTTATGATAGCCTTCTGTGAGCTCAGCATTGGTTTGTGTAGGTTCAGGGAGCATACAGTACCAGTCAAAAGTTTGGACACACTTTCCCATTCAATTGAATCCTCCAAGGTCTACGCAAGTACATACAGTAGGGCTGAAGACAATCTCTGTATTTGCTGAGGGAAGAGGAGATTATATCAACGTGTAGTCAAGGCAATGGCCTCTTTCACCCCGTTCCTGCGAGAGGAGAGGATTGACTTCCATCTTGAAAGAAGTACACTCCTCACCCTGATACTGGGCACAGAGAGCACTGAGGGTTATGGGAAAGGTACAATGCGTCACCGGGGTCTCCCCAGAAGGCTAATGCGGTGGTGACATTCCATTACCCATAATGACATGCACTTCCAAAGGGTTCAGCACAGATTTGGTTGAGAGGAAGTGGAAGGGCTGTTGGATTGAGGGAAGGAGTCAAATGAAGAGAGAGGGTGATGAAGAAACAGATCCCCCCGAGGCAGAGGAGGAGAGAAAGTGAGATGGAGATCGACTGGCTGGCTTCCCGTATCTGTATTCTGTCCTTTTGTTGAGCTGTAGCTTACTGAGCTTATTACCCCTGCGGTACACTGAGAACCTCTGATGTCATCTCCTCCTTCCTCATTGTCAGTCAAAACACTTCAGACGATTGCTTCTTGGGGTGACCTTTATGAGGGGGGGGAGAGAGAGGGAAGGAGGGAGGGAGAGAGAGAGAGAGAGAGAGTGAGAGAGAGAGAGAGAATTAATCAGACACATGCCCCTCAATGTGCTGCCACCCCCAGACAACCACATATCTCTCTGCCCTCCTCTACCACTCTGTCTCTCTCCCACGTCTGACACTTTTATTGGGGTGATAGATAATACTGATGTTCTCAGGTGGAATATGTCTAAGCTGAAGAGAAGTGGTGCGCAACTCCTTGTGAGATGCAAGTGTGTGTGTGTGTGAGACAGAGTATATGTGTGTGTAACAGGGAAAGAGAAAGAGAAAGTGTGTCTTTGTATAAGGATGTATGCTAGCATGTGCTTGTATATAACAAGTGTGTGTGTGTGTGTGTGTGTGTGTGTGTGTGTGTGTGTGTGTGTGTGCGTGTGCGTGTGTGTGCGCATGTGAAAAGGCACTAGACTGCTTAATTAAGTCGCTTCCATCTTTGGGGAGAGGTGGATGCACTTCATTAACCTAGACGCCAGTTACATCATATCCCCCCCAGAAACTACAAAAGACACAACCTTCATTAAGAGGAGCCAAACTATAGCACATGCCACTGTGATGAAGATTGATTGCAACCTTTTCAGCCCAGTTTTATCTCAGAGAACACAAGTGAGAAACGGGAGGGCTTTCCATTTCCAGTTTTTTCTCGTGAATAGAGAGACAATGTATTATCTCCCTTTGGTCTGACATGCAGGGATGTTAATGGCATCTGAAGGGTTTCTGTGTCACACTTTCAAAATGGCAAATGGCAACTTATTCTGTTAGAAAATGTCTGGGTTGACAAATATGTTACACTCCACAAAACGAATACAACTCTTGGTTGAACTGGGTATGAAACTGAGGGTTTGACCTTGTATTCCTGTATATACTGTATGTATTGCTATTGCTGTGAAAAGCATCTTGGTCCTATCTACTCTTCTGGATGGCGCGACCGCTCGAACCTCCATCCTCTGTTGAAACTGTTTCTCAAAGATTAGTTGTGGGCGGTTGACATTTGCCTTGTAAATCTCTTGCTGCTCCTTCATAGTTGTGTGTGCTGATTTATTGGTACACTTAGCTACAGTAGTGGGCAGCCATAACTCATATCATAATCTCCCCTTTCCGTTGAGAGTCTCTACTCATCAGCCATGCAAGGACGTAACACTCCACACTCCACACTCCCTATGCTCACTGTCCTCTTTGCCAATAGGGCCAACTGGGTCTGCCCACAGCCGTGATTGGCTGAAGACTCTTCTTTCTTGATTGAAAGAAAAATAAATTGCTCGTACTTGTCCTCTAATTCGCCTTAAGTCTGTCCTCAGTTCCTCTGTCTCTAGGACACCCTCACCTCACTGATTCATGTGCTCCTTAATTGGGGAAATTAAAAGCCATTTCTTCTAATAGTGAGACTTTAGTACCAGTTAATGGATTCATCTATTTTCGCAAAAAGATGGTGACGCGCTGGGTGGTGTGGTTCATGGTGGGGAGGGGGCACGTTAAAGGAACAGATACCCAGATGAAACATGGGCTGGTGCATATTAAATGTAGGGGGCAGACTGAGGACTCTGATGTCACTGACTTGACTCATCACTTTATAAAATGGCCTGCACGTTCTTCATTTGACTTTGAGAATGCTGACGTTAACGGCTCACTTGAATTACACAGCATTTTCAAAGGAATGAAAACGCTAACTCTGTGCTCTGTGTAGTATATTCATGATGATATACCCATACGATTAATGTGTCTGGGTATATTCTTCCAATACGCGTTGCTGTCGCTGTTGTGGAGATACTTTGGCAATGTCTCTTGAAATCCAGACTTAAAACTCAGCCTGGCCCTTTATAAGGTACAGTACTATACCGAGTTACTGTACTGTTACTGTTTGAGATATTCAGCTATTAAGGGACAATAGACGTTGAAAGTGCTTCTTTATTTAAAAAGTGGAAAAACAATAATTTTCTGCAATACATCAGGGTGCTTCTAATGTAAGTGGCTAATATACACACACTGTCCGGCAACTAGACATCCTGTATGAAACCCCCCACAGAGCTTTAGGAGAGGCTGCCATGCTGGGCGGTGGGGGCCTTTCCCTCAACAGAGCAGGAATCTCAGGAACGTGGGGGCTGGCAGCCCTTTGCCTCCCTTTAACATCAACAGTGGCAGCGCAGGAGCGTAAATACTCTGTGGGAGGACTAGTTTCTGGCACTGATATGGAGGCATCCTGATGCACCCCAACAGCTCGTACTTTCACCCTACCTCGCCCAGCCACAGTACACTGTAAATACACCATCACTCACCCATGCTTCCAGCATACTGGCCAGTCTCACACAATTGTTGGAGGGGATCTGGAGGTTCAGGGCTGTGACCTCCCTGTCATATGTGACAGCTGCTGGTGAAAGGGGTAACGAGTCGGCAGCCGATTTTAATGTTCAGACTTTTATTTTGAAAAATACATTTCAGGGTTGTTGAAAATCAATGACACACTCGCTAGTCATCTAACACAGCTTGTTTTGTGTGCCTGCTAACATTGTAAAGTAGTGTTATAGTTAACTAGGTAGCAGTGGGGATTACTCACCGAATCCATTGCATTGCAATATTTTGGCTTGACTAGCGAGTGTGTGTTGTGGTTTTCGACAACTTTGAAAATGTATTTCAGTGTTTCAAAATAAAAGTCAGAACATTTTGATTGGTTGCTGACTTGTTCCCCCTTTCACCAGCCGCTGCCACATGGATAACCATCACTTCTAGATAGGGAGTTGTGCTCACACCGACTGTATGATGAGTTGTGAAATGGGGAGTTTGACTGGAGGGGAATCATTAGAGACAGATGGAAGTTTAGAGTTGTAAGTGTCAGACAAAGTTACCGAAAGCGAAATTGGATGTCTGTTTTTTTATTGAATCCAGATATAGGCCTACACATGTGGTATTTGATAAGGGAAGCAGTTTTTATTTGTATTTTTTATTTTTTACAATTTAGCATTATTTACTGTTATCAGAATCATCTGTAATTACAAAAAACAATCATATTTAACCAACTTGTAAAAAAAAAAGAAAGAATCAGCTAAAATCCTCCTCATACAATTGCACACATTTATTTTCATTGATTAAACTCAGGGGATTTGTCAAATGCACCCCCTGTTGCCCTTTTCGATGCATGTGATGAAGTGTTTAATCTAGTCCCTCACACAAAATGAAACAAGACAGCCCAGCTCCGAGCGGAGATGAGGAGCTGCACTGCGTGAAATTGCGCCATTGTGAAAGGAGGCAGTTTGAGCGAGAGGAATGCTTTTTACATTTCCATCTTCTATCATATAATTATGGTGCTTGGGTGTGACATATGCAAATGACTCTCAATACAAGACCTCAATGGTTGATGGTCGGAGATTAAGCCACCCCACCCACCCAAAAACCCAAAACAAATGGGAGCAGCATGTGGGGAGAATTGTGTTGGACTGAGTCTTCATGTCTGGCAGCTGAACCGAAGCCTCTGTGATAAAGATAAGGGACAGCTTTGCTTTTGCTTTTTCCTCAAACTATTGTCTCAGGAAGTTCCCTGAGGCCATGCAAGTAAAACACATTGGAAGGAGAGATCTGCTGAATGAGGTAAACAAGTGCAAAAAGGACCCTCTCCTTCCCATCAGCCCATTTCTCAACTTCTGTTTATTCAAGTGGTAGGGAATAGAGAGGGGTGTATACACACCTCACAGCTGGAAACTGATGGGACCTTTTTACAACCCTCTAGGTCCTGTGTGTGAGAAAGTGCAGTAGATTGTCCAAGTCCCTTAGAATTCCCCCCTCCCTGCCTCTATGTCTGTGGCTGACCTGGAGTCTCCAATACAAATCCATGTTTTCAAGGTTTTACTTCCCTTTGCTTCTAGGATATGAAAGGCCTCTTTTGTCCCAATCACATGATGTCTAGTATTGGTTGGCTTTATTTAAAGACGCCTGACAGTGTCTTCAGGGTCTTTTAAAGCCTTGGATACACAGAGAGCAGCAACTATTTGTTTTCTTATGGCCGTGAGTTTTCATAAGCGGGTGTGACAGAATCAGATGGTGGATTTTGATATTTCAGTGCACTCAGGAATTGACAGGATGTACCTTATGAGGCAAGAAAGTTGCTTTCATCTGACAGTCCTCAAACCAAGGACACACAGACCTCTCGGGAACGACCTGTCTTGCTCAAACCTACAACCAGCTCACTAAAAGAACCTGTCTCAGTGTTTGCCATTAAGTGCTTCCTCTCCAAACACTTAGAGCCCCCCCAAGAGGCTGTACCAATGTGAAAACGGAGGAGGTAATTGAAAGTGTAAAAAAGAGGAGAGGGGGAGCACATTGAATCTCTCCTTTTTGGTCGGAATTCCTGCCGAAGGGGCACCGTGTGCAGGGGGGTAGGAACTGAGCGGAGTCATACAGCTGAGCGTTAGTCACAAAGAGTCCCCCCCACCCCCCCATGAAGTCAATGAGCACTTTGTTCCCTCTGGGGTTAGCCCCCCCCCCCCCACACACACACACACAAATCCTGTGACTTCTACAGACCTATGCCACATCTGAAGTGTGAAAATACTAATCACATCTGGGTCCTACACACATGAGTAAATCATTATTATGCATAGATTTTATGCTCAAATAGTTTTCCTCAACTTAAAGACTAAGATGGGCGATCCGGGATGTTTTGACTAAAATTAAAGATATATAGCCATTGATTCTTGAAGAACTTATAAATGCCTCTGTCACCCTCAATTTCACACACACTGTCTGGAAAGCCACATACTTTTTTCCTGGTAAATTGGAGCAGACTGGTTCAAATGAAGAAGTTGACTGGTTGAGATAAGCATGTTATAGTCTTAGTAGATACATGTTATAGGCATAGTAGATACATGTTATAGGCATAGTAGATACATGTAGTCACCAAGCTACAATATGTTACTCTGGGAAAGTAAATGCAAGGCTCGAAATTGTCATATAAATTAAAGAGGTGATCTTGACGTGATATTGAGGTGATCTTTGCTGGAAGTTAGTAAGTAATTAGGTGAACAAGTAACTGAGTAAGAGTGTGTCTGTGTCTGTGTCTGTGTCTGTGTCTGTGTCTGCGTCTGTGTGTGTGTGTGTGTGTGTGTGTGTGTCTGTCTGTCTGTGTCTGTGTGTGTGTGTCTGTCTGTCTGTGTCTGTCTGTCTGTGTCTGTGTGTCTGTGTCTGTGTGTGTGTGTGTGTGTGTGTGTCTGTCTGTCTGTGTCTGTGTGTGTGTGTCTGTCTGTCTGTGTCTGTCTGTCTGTGTCTGTGTGTCTGTGTCTGTGTGTGTGTGTGTGTGTGTGTGTGTGTCTGTCTGTCTGTGTCTGTGTGTCTCAGAGTCCTGTGACCACATCCCTCTCCCCTTGAGTCACCCCACATGAATCATTTAAAGCTGCAGTACTTTGAGGCAAATGAACTCCCCGTCCTAATCACATTAGCCTAAGTGATCTGGGAACGCCCGGGCCGGCCCAGAGACACACATTCTCTTTTTCACTCTGTATAAATCGCCACTTATAAGTCCTCTAAGCTCCCGACTCTGGATAATAGGCCTTTTCCAATCCCATAGACTCCAGGTCTGGAATAATGAAGGATAATGGCAAACATAGGAAAAGAGGGACATAGAGAAAGTGGGAGGGATGCGGGGGCCAGTATCTTAGGACAAAACGGAGATAAGTAGGGACTACGGTACAATAGCCTGGAGTTTTTCCTGTCAGTTAACATGGTTAGGAAAACCTCCTGGCGCTAAGTTATAAGGCTAGGGCAAACCAGCCAGTCTACAGTGAATGTGGCATGAGTGGGCTATGTCACAATGAATCAGGCTACATTGGTAACTTCCTGGTTAGCCCGGCGGTGGTTTGTGAATAACACATGAAGGAGCGGTGTGGTTTCCCACTCTGTTATTCCCCGGTAAATACCGCCTCACCAGTCCCCCATGTTTTATGGATGAGCTCTGATGCTCCCCGACGGTATCGGTCACCCTCAATCTGCATCAGGCAGACTGTGTGTGTGTGTGTGGGTGTGTGTGTGTGTGTGTGTGTGTGTGTGTGTGTGTGTGCGTGTGCGTGCGTGTGTGTGTGCGTGTGGCCAGATGTACTGCCCACATAATGTGACATGGCTCCAGCACGTTGATTTCATTACCCCGTCCTTGTCCTCTCTTGGGGAAAAAAGTTGTCTCAGCAGACTTTGTTCATGGCATGGTTCAATCACTCTCTCTGTTGACATGTTTTCCTCTAGTATGTACTAGCTTGGTTTTTAGAATCAAGCTGAAAAGGATGTTTTCACTCTATTTTTGCTCCCAGTGCAGATACGTTCATTCACATCTCCAGAGTTTGACATTCTCATTTCCATTTGGTGACACAGGGCTGTTTACTTCCAATGGGTATGTTATGGTTGTCCATCATCCTCATGCGTTTCCTCCTCCCTGTGCCCTCTCTGTCTCCATCTGTCACTCAGTCAATCCATCCCATAGTCGTCATTCACCCTCTTCCACAGTTTCTGGAATGGTGTCTGTGTTTGAATCTAACCATCACTAACCGATTCTATCTGTCTTCTCTTCTTCTCCTTTTGTTCTTGTGCTTGCCTTCTGAAGATCATAGAATGATAATTGCAGGTAAGCACCGCTTTTGTCAACCTTTCTCTACTGGCTGTTGTCTTCTTCCCTGACAAGCAACGAATTCACAGGTCACACCAACCTTCACATGCCTTTAGGAACAGAAAACCTCTTTATACACACTCTTAAGCACATGGTCTTGTGAAAGCGATGATTTTTTTTAAGACATGGAAAGGACCTGGAAAGGACAGACAATTTCCTCTGTCCTAGTTCCCAGTCATACTCACAGCACTTGCTCCCCCAAGGAAAGTGTTTGTTCCAAAGGTAGCTGAGAGAGGCAGAGAGTGTCAAAGGCACTCAATCTCTTTTAAATGGACCAGGGCCTAATTGAAAATGACCATTAATGAGTCTGTGAAAGATCAGCTTTTCTCCACACACACACGCACACACACACACACACACACAAATCTGCCATTTATGCAAAATAAAGAGATGGCAAGTCCCGGTTTTGCCAAATGGGTTGTGCAGCAGAATGTTGTGCATCTGGGACACCGAGGTCATAGATGGTGTGGTTATGAGGCTTCGCTGCTTCTTAAACGAACTGTGACCCATTCAGGCTTCTCACTCATGTTTTCCCCAGTGTTTCCCTGGGGAGCTCATTAGCTGTTGCACAAGCTAGCCGTTCTCCCCATCCAGAGACAATCAACCACCTGCAGGAAAGTGCAGCACAGTGCTCCCACATAACCATACTGTACACTTAGCCAATAGAAAAAGCATGTTGTCTTGCTAGCTTTTCCTTTGGAGTAGGAGGCCGGTGAGATGTCTTTGCCTAAATAATGGCAGCTCAGGATGACATAAACATGGTGACTTAAAAGGCTTCCTTAATGATTGGGATCCTTCATTATCACCCTCTCATACCTCATCCACTCTCTAGCTTATTTTCTAGGGAGAGGAGAGAGGCATTTCACTCATCCACTGATTGGCTTTGTGTTCTATTAACCTGCATTCTATGGTGGAACACTGTGTAAAAGAAAACATGGCAGAGGTTGATAGAACATAAATGGAACATTCTGGTATGAAGTGCACAGGGGCTGGTCACTGACGGACCGTATTGTCCCTCTATTTTCCCCTAGCAACTTAGACCCAGGTAATTTGGCCATTTCAAAGCGGCACCATTAATAATGCATGCTGGGGGAGATTGCATGTTGTGTAGGTCTGCTTTGTATCAGGGGACACTGGGTCTGCTGCAGTTTCTCCTCTGAGAAGCAAGATGGAAATGTGGAGGACAATGTGAAATCTCTTGTTCCTCTCGTCTGCTTCAGTGGTCCCACTCTCGCATGGGTCAAAACTCCATTAGTGGCTTTTAATGTGAATTTCAAACACAAGGCAGTGCAATTATTTGGCAGCTGAGTTGAGAGTTTATCTATTCAAGTACCAGGTTAAAGTGACTATCCACTAGGCCCAGCCCCCAGCCCCCAGCCCCCAGCCCTCATTCCCTAGCCCATTTAACAGTTTTCTGTACAGTTTGACCTTTTTATAAATGCTAGTTGTAACTTTGTTGTAGGTACAGTACAATGAATGGTTTGTTCCTCGTATCAGTCTGATAATTACGAAACAAAAGATGTTGTGTTTTGTGCCCATACAAGCAGAAACAACATAACTCTTGTATGACATGTTATCTGGTCACAGGCACTAGTAAATAGCGTAACACAGAAGCAGTGAAGGTCATGGAGGATTTGTGCAAAGGACTGTGGTACACTCACCAATAACCCTAAATGGCTTGATGTTTCTCTTTCTTTCTAGTTTGCGCGAACATAATTGGTCACACTGCTGTTGTGTTTTTGACCACTGAAAATCCGCAAGTAAATGCAGTTACAAAACGTGCTCATGTGAAATGTTAATGCCATTTCAGTTGAAACTTTTGCCAAGTAAAGAATCAAGCCATTTCAAACTCCCTCCTTTCCTGTAGAACACTCGGAGGAAACATAGGCAGGCTTACCATTTTAGGTGCGGCGGCCCAATATGACCTAGTAGTCCCTGACTATCCATCACAAAATCCTTCCCTGTCCTCTCCCCCTGGTTGTTTTGCCTCCTCCCTCTTCCTTTAACGTCAGCATTAGCCCCCGAACATCCCAAGACTTTGGCCTTGGTCTCCATTTATCAGCCTCCCTACGAGATAACATCCCTGCAGTGAGGCCAGGCCGACCCCATCTCAGCAAACACTCTTCCTGTGATTAGCACGCTAGCAGACTAACAGACCATAGAGATGAGCACCAGGGGCCTCCTGTCATCTTTGGCGTGCCATAGAAGTCTGGTCATGGGGGTGGATGGGAATGAGGTCACGTATCAAAGAGAATGTGCTGGACATACTTGTGTGTGGCTCTGTGCTCAGCCTACTTCAAGAAAAACCCTGTTGCAGTGTGTGTGTGTGTGTGTGTGTGTGTGTGTGTGTGTGTGTGTGTGTGTGTGTGTGCGAGTGTGCGTGTGTGCGTGCATGCATGCGTCTGTGTGTGCTTGTGTTTGTGCGTACATAAGCACACACACACACAAACACAGGATCGATGCATCTGAACTCATGCTTGTGTTTGTGCAGTACAGTATGTGTGTGTGTACGTGTTCAGTTCAGCGTGTGTTTGTGTGAGAGTGAGAGAGAGCAGATGCTGCCGCGGCATATGTTTAGCATGGAGAGGAAGCACTGGGGGCCGCTTGTGGTTAGCTGTGGTTGGGTGGTACGTCAGGACCTCTGATGGTCTGAGGAGCCACTCCTGTCCTGTCTTTCCCTACCACTGCTGACTGATGTGGCCTCTCAGTGCAAGTCTACTAAAACACACATAGTAGCATTCAGTATCTCTTCATGTTACTGTTAATTATGATGAGCTTCATGACTGTTTGGTGGGGAGTATATATATTATAGTTCTCCTGGAACGTGATTTTGTGTGACAATGTGGGGTTACAATGTGGGGTTCCTCAGGGCAGTTGCTTAGGACCTCTCCTATATTATTTATTTACAAATGGTCTCCCATCAGTCAAGCAAGAGTGGTTATGTATGCTGATGATTCCACTATGTACAGTGCAGCATTAACATATCAAGAGCTAACTGATGTACTGAGCGCTGAGCTCAGAACAGAGTCTCAGTGGGTTAGTAACAACAAACTAGTGCTGAATATCTCTAAAACAAAATGTATGGTGTTTGGGTCATAGACATGCTGGTCACTAATCCTCAACTAAGCTTATCATTGGTGGAAAGCCAGTAGAACAAGTAAAAAAAAAAAACTACTTGGCATTGTGCTGGATGCTAAACTTACATGGACTGAACATAATATTGCAACTAAAATGGGTAAGAGCATTGCCGTAACAAGGAAATGTTCTAAGTATGTAACATCAAATACTCTGAGTCTGAACCAAGTGATTCAAGCTTTAGTTTTGTCACACCTTGAGTACTGTCCAGTCATTTGGTCATCTGCAGCTAAGAAAGAGCTAAGAAAACTCAAAATTGCTCAAAACAAAGATGCTAGATTAGCTCTCCACTGTACAATGCACACAAATGTTTTAGAAATGCATAGAGATCTTGTATGGCTTCCTGTAGAAGTTAGATTACAATCCAGTCTTCTGATCTTCTTCAGAAATGTCATAAATAACAAGAAACCACAGTACTTTTCTGACCAAGTAGTGTATATCAGAAATGAAAATAACTATCTGACCAGACAGGCCATTTCAAGATATCTCTTACCACCTAGACCGAGGACAAATCTACTAAAATCTACTGTAATTTACAGAGCTATTACAGGATGGAACTCTTTACCCAAGCATGTTAGTAAAACTAATTCTAAATGTACTTTCAAGAAAACAATAAAATAGCACTTAATACAATGAACTCTTTTGTTATTATGATGTATGTATGTATACAATGTTTACAATTGTGTGTATGTATATAATGTTGACAATTGTCAAAATATGATTTTTGTGTCGGACCCCAGGAAGACTAGCTAATGTCATGGCATTAGCTAATGGGGATCCTAATAAGCAAACCAACAAACATTGCAAAGTGATATCATACCATGAACATACTTACGACTATTACAATACTGTTTACAAAGCCCATACAATACACTGTATATGAATGTACACTCACCAAGCACTTTAGGAACACTATTGTAATACTAGGTAGGGCTTCCCTTTACCCTCAAAACAGCCTCAATTCTTTGTTGATTCCATTCCCATGTTGGAAATATTCCTTTGAGATTCTAGTCCATGATGACATGATTGCATGCATCACACAATTTCTGCAGATTTTTCAGATGCTCTTACAAGCTGTGAATCTCCTGTTCTACCACATCCCAAATGTGTTTTATTGGATTCAGATCCGGTGACTGAGAAGGCCACTGAAGAACACTGAACTCATAGTCATGTTCATGAAACCAGTTTGAGACGACTTTTGCTTTGTTACATGGTGCATTATCATGCTGGAAGTAGCCATTAGATCAGTGGTTCTCAACCTTTTTTGGGCCAGCGCCCCCCTGTCCATTATCCAGGTCTCTTACCGCCCCCCCCATCAAAAAAAGTAGGCTTATTTTCTTCCCTGAATATTAATGTTGACTACGGTAATATTCTGTGTTATATCACAGAACAACAATAACACAGCAGCGATTTCACACATGTCCGGTGCAGAACAAACAGTAGGCTACAAAACTGTATATTACAACTAACATTGTTTGTTTTTTAAGTGTGCTGGTGTTGCATTTCGCCAAATTGCTGTTTTATGATGCTAATATTTATTCATTTTTGATTGGACTTTGGGGAGGGGGTGGTGTCACAATATGGCGGCAAACGCTAGGGGGCTATTATTTAAATATTTTATTTAGTATTCTATGGTATTATTTTCATAAACTGACCACTTAGTTCGAATTTCTCATATCAAAACATAACAAAGTTCCAAAGTTCAGAGCTCTGCGCTCTGGGAGCGCTCAGAGATGGGTGCTCTGACTGAAAACACGGTTTTGCCCGAGCGAACTGACCGTTCGTGCATTTACGAACGTACCCGTAATAACACTGCTGACAGCTGATCAATCGCAAGCAGACAGAGTAGTGGTTTCCTATAGCAACAAAAGACGCTGACAGCTGTTCGGAGTGCTTATGTGTTCGTTTCCAGGACATCACAAGAGGAGCAACATATCACAAAAAAGCGATCGTATATTTTAGTTTGTGAACGTTAAGACGAACACATCGCAATGCTAACCTCAGAATGGCACTAGGGATAACATCCACAACAACACTTAACAGTAATACATTTATGTAATATACTGTAATGAACCTGCGAGGGGAGGGGACATTCGTAGCTGATTTCTCTAGGTTTGATTATTGGTAAGCGACAGAGAGCTTTCCGGACTGGTTACAATACGATCGCTTTTTTGAGATAGGTTGTTCCTGCTGTGATGTTCTGGTACGGTGGTATGGTATAAGGCAGGGGTGCCCACACTTTTTTGAACCAAGATCTACTTTTCAAGTAGCCAGTCTGCCAAGATCTACCAGTCTAGTTTCAACATCGCAAACATACACGCACGTACTACAAACACACACACACACACACACACACACACACACACACACACACACACACACACACACACAGTTCCCAGCCTGCATAGTACAATACACTTTCTCTCTCTCTGTCACACAGCCACACAGGAGAAGACCATCACGAACCCTCCCTCTTTGCTATTCTCACTCACACACACACACACACACACACACACACACACACACACACACACACACACACACACACACATACTTGTTTATGCTACATTGTGGGACAATATGACTAGGACCTCCCGTGTGGGGACACCCCTTTCTAGACACCGTACAGCACTGAGAAAAATCAGGCATGATCAGAAAAAATTCAGGAACCAGAATCTCACTTCAAATTAGCAATATTCAATACTTTTTTCAAGACATGACTTCTTCCACCCATGTGGGGAGTCTCAGGTTGCTATCTTTCTGGGGACACCATAACACACTTTCAGATATTACTATCTTTCTGGGGACACCATAACACACTTTCAGATATTACTATCTTTCCGGGGACACCATAACACACTTTCAGATGTTACCATCTTTCTGGGGACACCATAACACACTTTCAGATGTTACCATCTTTCTGGGGACACCATAACACACTTTCAGATGTTACTATCTTTCTGGGGACACCATAACACACTTTCAGATGTTACCATCTTTCTGGGGACACCATAACACACTTTCAGATGTTACCATCTTTCTGGGGAACACCTTAACACACTTTCAGATGTTACCATCTTTCTGGGGAACACCTTAACACACTTTGGTTGAATCCCAAATGGAGCCCTTATCCAAGCCCTGAACCCTTGAAGACTTTGGGTGCGTTTGTTTAATCTCCCGGGAGCGCACTCGGGTTGACATAGTGAGTTATTGTCACTATGTTATTGTTGTTATTGTTGTTATTGTCACTATAATTGTATAGTTATTGTTAACTCGGGTTACAGCTTAGCATGTAACTCAGTACTCTAGTTAGCACTGATACAGCTTAGCATATAACTCAGTACAGTAGTTAGCACTGATACAGCTTAGCATGTAACTCAGTACTCTAGTTAGCACTGATACAGCTTAGCATGTAACTCAATACTCTAGTTAGCACTGATACAGCTTAGCATGTAACTCAGTACTCTAGTTAGCACTGATACAGCTTAGCATGTAACTCAGTACTCTAGTTAGCACTGATACAGCTTAGCATGTAACTCAATACACTAGTTAGCACTGATACAGCTTAGCATGTAACTCAGTACTCTAGTTAGCACTGATACAGCTTAGCATGTAACTCAGTACTCTAGTTAGCACTGATACAGCTTAGCATGTAACTCAGTACTCTAGTTAGCACTGATACAGCTTAGCATGTAACTCAATACTCTCTAGCCCAATGTATCACCAAACAGCGCTCAATTTAGTCACTCACTATTCGCCTCCCCCTCCCCCACACAGCACCTTCCACAGCTAGCAGCACACTCAGGCCTCAGCCGTTCATTTAACATTGCCGACCTCCTGAACTTTAAGGTTAAAATAAATACATACAATATCCTTTGTAAAAGTCAAACCCTGAAAAGTCATCAAACTGTGATGGAGCATATTAAGCCAGTAGCTTTTGGAAAATGGATGCATTTTGTGCATTCCTGGGCCTGCTAGTTAACTGAGAACCAATCACTATTCGCCTCCCCCTCCCCCACACAGCACCTTCCACAGACAGCAACACACAGGCCTCTGCTGTTCATTTAACATTGCCGACCTCCTGAACTTTAGGCTCACTTTTGGGACACTTCCTATGTAGCCAGGGGAACAGAAAAAGACACACACCATCAGTGGGATGCCAGCTTTTAGACAAAATTGTTTTCAAGTCTCTAGTCCATTGTATGGCCAAACAGGGTTTAACTTATTGGGGATAGGCCTCCATTGACATTACATTGCCGACCTCCTGAACTTTAGGCTCACTTTTGGGACACTTCCTATGTAGCCAGGTGAACAGAAAAAGACACACGCCATCAGTGGGATGCCAGCTTTCAGCCAAAAGTGATTTCAAGTCTCTAGCCCAATGTATCACCAAACAGCGCTCAATTTAGTTGTGCACTATGCAGACAGAGCACTGATTTGCACCCCTCCCCCACACAGTTAAGTTTCTGTTCTGCTGAAATCTGCCTCGCTCTGTTCAATTAACCCTCCGGTTGTGTTCCCTGTCAAATCTGACCGAGAGCAACTTTCATCAATCATAAATATTGTGTTTTACATTTGATTGCCTCAAGGCCTTATGATATCCTCCACACTAGGCATTTGAACATATAAAATTGCTGACTAACCACTGGCATTGAATTTTGAGGTTTTAGTCAACTTTGTAACATCGGTGGTGTTCCCGGTCAAAAATGACCGCCATAGGAAATTAATGGATAACACAAGTTGTAACAAGCTACAACATTCCAGGATGTATCAGACCTGTTCAAATACCTCATATATAAAGTTTGACACATTTCAAACTAAACAATTAGGTGTTTGTTATGGGAACCCTTCTCTTTCCCGTGCTTATTTGCCCATCCGAACCAGACCTTCCAGACTAAACATTGTTTAGTCTGGAAGGTGTGGTTCACCTGGGGTGAAAGAGAAGGGTTCCCATAACTCTGGAAGGTATGGTTCTGATGGACACATAAGCACGGGAAAGAGAAGGGTTCCCATAACAAACACTGAAATGTATCAAACGAAACAGGTGTTTGTTATGGGAACCCTTCTCTTTCCCGTGCTTATATGCCCATCCAGTTATTCAGGTTAACCAATAGTCTACATTGTTTATGTCTCATCAAATATTTTGCACAGTATATGTTGAGATGTTGAAGAACTGATCCAATGTTTTGTTTGGCAGAGATATATAGAGTTTCAGGGTGTAACTGGCCTTCTTATTTGAAATTCTCAAAAACGGAAATGAAATATTCAATTTCTACTGTGTATTTAGTCACATTACAGTAATTTGGTCATATCTATGTTCATTTTTTAACATCTAACAGGTCTCAGCTTTCACCAGGTACCAAATTTAGCAAATCTGACCATGTAGTTTTGGAGATATGAAGCAGTTAATCAGACCGGTCTAATTAGACCGGGAACACCAAGGATGGGGGGGCAAACATGAACACAACCGGAGGGTTAACCTTCCTTCATGACTGGCTCACGGTGGGACCCGTGCCGTGCTGGCGCACTCATGTCCATAATCGAGAATTTCTCTTAGCTTCTCTCCCACCATGTCAGCCATGCAGAGAGCGATTTTTTTACTAAAATAAAATAACCAGAATGTTTATGATATGCTTTTTGTTAACTTTAGCACTGTGAGACTTGCAGTTGGAGTTCATATAATTGTAATCTCACCATATATGACAATACTCTTAAAAGGGTTAAAATAAATACATACAATATCCTTTGTAAAAGTCAAACCCTGAAAAGTCATCAAACTGTGATGGAGCATATTAAGCCAGTAGCTTTTGGAAAATGGATGCATTTTGTGCATTCCTGGGCCTGCTAGTTAACTGAGAACCAATCACTATTCGCCTCCCCCTCCCCCACACAGCACCTTCCACAGACAGCAACACACAGGCCTCTGCTGTTCATTTAACATTGCCGACCTCCTGAACTTTAGGCTCACTTTTGGGACACTTCCTATGTAGCCAGGGGAACAGAAAAAGACACACACCATCAGTGGGATGCCAGCTTTCAGACAAAATTGTTTTCAAGTCTCTAGTCCATTGTATGGCCAAACAGGGTTTAACTTATTGGGGATAGGCCTCCATTGACATTACATTGCCGACCTCCTGAACTTTAGGCTCACTTTTGGGACACTTCCTATGTAGCCAGGTGAACAGAAAAAGACACACGCCATCAGTGGGATGCCAGCTTTCAGCCAAAAGTGATTTCAAGTCTCTATCCCAATGTATCACCAAACAGCGCTCAATTTAGTTGTGCACTATGCAGACAGAGCACTGATTTGCACCCCTCCCCCACACAGTTAAGTTTCTGTTCTGCTGAAATCTGCCTCGCTCTGTTCAATTAACCTTCCTTCATGACCGGCTCACGGTGGGACCCGTGCCGTGCTGGCGCACTCATGTCCATAATCGAGAATTTCTCTTAGCTTCTCTCCCACCATGTCAGCCATGCAGAGAGCGATTTTTTTACTAAAATAAAATAACCAGAATGTTTATGATATGCTTTTTGTTAACTTTAGCACTGTGAGACTTGCAGTTGGAGTTCATATAATTGTAATCTCACCATATATGACAATACTCTTAAAAGGGTTAAAATAAATACATACAATATCCTTTGTAAAAGTCAAACCCTGAAAAGTCATCAAACTGTGATGGAGCATATTAAGCCAGTAGCTTTTGGAAAATGGATGCATTTTGTGCATTCCTGGGCCTGCTTGTTAACTGAGAACCAATCACTATTCGCCTACCCCTCCCCCACACAGCACCTTCCACAGATAGCAACACACAGGCCTCTGCTGTTCATTTAACATTGCCGACCTCCTGAACTTTAGGCTCACGTTTGGGACACTTCCTATGTAGCCAGGGGAACAGAAAAAGACACACACCATCAGTGGGATGCCAGCTTTCAGCCAAAAGTGATTTCAGGTCTCTAGCCCAATGTATCACCAAACAGCACTCAATTTAGTTGTGCACTACCCCTCCCCACTCAGCCGTTTAACATTAGCGACCTCCTGAACTTTAGGCTCACTTTTGGGACACTTCCTATGTAGCCAGGGGAACAGAAAAAGACACACACCATCAATGGGATGCCAGCTTTCAGCCAAAAGTGATTTCAAGTCTCTAGCCCAATGTATCACCAAACAGCACTCAATTATATGCTCAATATATTTTAACAGTGAAAAAACAGGAAATACAGATTTAAAAAAATAAATAAATAATCACAATAGTATGTTATTAGAATGATATAAACTTAAAATAAAATCAGTCTACTGTTAATAAAACTACTGCTGCAGATTTCTGTTGGTCTGTTTCTCAGACTGAATTGGTTCCATACTGCTTGGCCCTCTGAAAGGTCACAGCCAGGTCAGCTGCAGGTTGGGGCGGGGGAGGGGAGACATCAATTAACCACCTGCACCTCCAAACTTTCCCCAAAGCTACTGCTGCATTCAATGCACACGGGAATAACTGGTTTTCTGGAACAAGATGAATAATTATTATTCATAAATGTAGAACTGCTTAATCCCTTTATGTTTTGTAATTATTTAAAGATAAAACAACAGTTTTAAATGTTTTTATAATTTAAACCATTATATGGCTTGCATGATTGAGAATGTTGTCATTTTTAATACACAGTTTTGGTACACTACATTAACGCATTTACAGAACTCTCCTTAAAATTACAAATATAGTACTTATTACTAATACACTCAGGCCTCAGCCGTTCATTTAACATTGCCGACCTCCTGAACTTTAGGGACACTTCCTATGTAGCCAGGGGAACAGAAAAAGACACACGCCATCAGTGGGATGCCAGCTTTCAGCCAAACGTGATTTCAAGTCTCTAGCCCAATGTATCACCAAACAGCGCTCAATTTAGTCACTCACTATTCGCCTCCCCCTCCCCCACACAGCACCTTCCACAGCTAGCAGCACACTCAGGCCTCAGCCGTTCATTTAACATTGCCGACCTCCTGAACTTTAGTCTCTAGCCCAATGTATCACCAAACAGCGCTCAATTATATGCTCAATATATTTTAACAGTGAAAAAACAGGAAATACAGATAAAAAAAAAATAAATCACAATAGTATGTTATTAGAATGATATAAACTTAAAATAAAATCAGTCTACTGTTAATAAAACTACTGCTGCAGATTTTCTGTTGGTCTGTTTCTCAGACTGAATTGGTGCCATACTGCTTGGCCCTCTGAAAGGTCACAGCCAGGTCAGCTGCAGGTTGGGGCGGGGGAGGGGAGACATCACCAGAATACCTCTGTGTCATTGGCTGCTATAGGCATAAAAGGAGAGAAACTCATGGTGTGGCCCCCATCTTCCCCTGACCTCAACCCTATTGAGAACCTTTGGAGCATCCTCAAGCAAAAATATATATGAGGGTGGGAGGCAGTTCACATCAAAACAGCAGCTCTGGGAGGCTATTCTGGCATCCTGCAAAGAAATTCAAGCAGAAACTGTCCAAAAACTCACAAGTTCAATGGATGCAAGAATTGTGAAGGTGATATCAAAGAAGGGGTCCTATGTTAACATGTAACTTGACCTGTTACAGTTTTTCTCAGTCGCTTTGGTGCATTTCTCACATCACTATTAACATTTGCACAACAGTTAGTGCATTTCTCAGAACAATTAGTACAAACTGCAAAACCTAGGTGTTAACCTGCAAAAGCGTGTCACTTGCTCAAAATGGATAGTTCATTCCTCAAAAGCAAGTATTCATGTCAATGAAAGTGTCAGTGTCATCAAAATGAAAAGTCCTGACACCATTGTTTATGAACAAGATAGTCAAATGGCTTTGTCATGTTTTCATTATGACAGTTCACTCTGTAAGTGTTTTCCAATGCAAAAAAGTCAGATCTTGGTGACACTACCTGAAAATGCTCAAGACAGTACTATACACTATTTGCACAGCCATTTGAAATCTACAGTGGGTTACACATTACTGTATTTAGTGAGGTAAATGAGTACAAGACGCTGAATAGTTATGTTTCACATTTTTACTGCATATGCTCTTTGCAATTCTAATTTGTTCACAGCATTGTGCAAAAGAAAAATACAAACTTGTTTACCACAAACATAAGAAACACCCTTTGGGTAGAGCTGTGCACAACTGTAAACAATATTGCAGTACATATTGGAACTGAATTGGAACATCCAACATACTGTAAATCATTCATTGACATCCAGACGTTCCTGTCTGTCTGGCCACATATTTTCATCGACATCACAGCGAATATCATCCCTGGTAATGCAGCGAGGAAAGTATCTCCCTGAGTGGCGAATCCACCCTCTGCTAGCAAGGCCATTTGGGTATGTGGATGCCGGTCATATACCTTCCACCTCCAGGCAGAGAAAAACTCCTCTATTGGATTCAGGAATGGCGAGTAGGGAGGGAGATATTCCACCAGCATCCTTTCATGTGCTGCAAACCACTGTCTGACCAGATCTGAGTGGTGAAAACGCACATTATCCCATACAACAACATACTTGTTCAGATGGTCTCCATTTAGACCCCTCTCATTCTCAGGGATTATGTCCCTGTAAAGAGTGTCTAAAAAAGTCAGCAGATGTTGTGTTGTGTGGACCAAGACAGGGTATATGGGTGAGGACGCCGTTTTCTGAGACGGCTGCACACATTGTAATATTCCCTCCTCGTTGGCCTGGGACATCAATGGTTGCTCTCTGTCCAATGTGATTTCTGCCACGCCTTCTACCTTTTGCCAGATTAACGCCTCATCAACGTATATGAATGTGTGCAGCGGTTCCCTGGCCTCCAGCTCCAGTACACACTTTATCCCAGAATAGAGAGAGAGAGAAAAAAACTCATTTTGGACAACATATTGTACAGTATGAATTGTCATGTAAGTGTACTGCATGGCACTACACAAAGTAACCAGTTTACAGCACTGGACATTAGAGTATGCATAGAACACATAAATGTTTTACCTGTACATACTGGTGACGGATCTCCTTCACTCTGTCGCTGTTCCGTTCAAATGGCACATTGTACAATTGTTTCATGCGCATTTCATTTCTCCTGAGCAGTCAATTGTAGCGATTGAAACGGATTCAATATTCCCAAAGATATTGTCATCCTCTATAACAGCGCTTTGTATCTCTCTCAACCTTATGGCATTGTTTGCAATCACCATTGCACACATGGCTTCCTCTTGTTGTGGAGTAAAAAGGGGCCCTTTTCCACCTCTGCAAGGTTGTCTTGCCTTGTCTTGTCTATGTGGTGCAGAGTAAAATTACAGTAATGTACAGTAAACATGAGATATACGGCTTTAACCCATATTACTGTAGTGAACAATAACAGAGAGAAATTGTTCAATTTGGGAGACATTTTCAGGAAAAATGATAAAGAAATGTATACAATTTGCTTGACAGATTTTGACAACTTGTTCAACATTTTTGGATGTAATGACTCAAGCAATGAAATGAGGACTTAGTTTTATAGGGAATGACTATTAAGCATCCAAAAGTATAGTTCATTTTGACTGACATGACATAAGCAAATGATAATGTTATAAAACAGCAGAGAATTGTATGACAGCAATTGATGCATGTCCAAAAGCATTTGCAATTTGTTTGAAGGAATGAGAAACTGCTACTATGATGTGCACAAATGACTAAATGTTGTGGAGGTTGAACTAACAGTTATGAGAATTTCAATTCTGATCAGAGAAATGCACCAAAGCAATTGAGAAAAACTGTAAGATGTTTTTGTTTGAAATAGCTTTTGATTTCAGTAAATATGACCTCCTAATATGACCTCCTAACCCTAAATTCATCACAATTGTTTGTTCTTTACAACCTATAAAATGTTTTGAAACTCTGTTGTGCATAATAATTTGGAACAGTGCATTTTGAGTTTTTTATTAAAAAAAAAAATACTGTTATCATTGGGAGGTTTGTTCAATAACATTTGAATTATACTCTAACGGTTGATGACTTGAAAATTATACTGATTGTCATTTGCATCGACTATTTAGGAAAATCTGAAAAAAATATAATTTGCATAATAATTTGGAACGAGGTGTATATTTAACCTTTTCGAGAGGGAACTGTGCTCAGTATAGTTTTAACAATAAAGGTCCCATATTATCTTATATCTTAATTCACTTCCTGGTAATTGCTATGTTGCAAATACCCTGCGTTATTAAAATATGGAGAAATATGAATTAGGAAATTATGGAAATACTGTAATAGGTACAGATTTTAAAAGCATGCCCCCATCAGAATCAGAATCAGAAAAGTGTATTGCCAAGTACGTTCACACATACAAGGAATTTGCTTTGTAAAACATGGAAAGGTAATAAAAACAAGTGCCATAACCTGTGCCCCACCCAAAAACCAGCCGCCACTGCTATTTACACCATGGAATTATAGTCACACACTTTCTAGTCACAATAATAAGACCAATGTTAACCAGCGTTCTCTGTCAGAACACTCAGCCAGTATATTTGCTAGCGTTTCACCCTGCAAAAACTCTCGCGTCGCGCGCACACACTCGTCTCGCGCGCACACTCGCGCACAATCTTGTATTATTCTCCAACGGCACAACGCGAAACGAAGTGTGCTCCGTCCCCACTAATTAGATCTTCAGCCAAACCTGCACACCTGTCTCCACCCCCAATCATGTGCTTGATGCAAAGTGCACGTGACAGACAGGCAGCTCATATGATTGGCTGCAGGAGTGTTAAATGTGTGTTAAAATTTCTGCCATTTCTGTGAAAAAAATAGTAAAAAAATGGCGATTTCGCCACCAGGGGCGCACTCTAAACACTGATTAAGCACTCTTTTCAGACTTATGTAGCAGTGTGGGTCAAAATTTAAAACATAGAAATATTTGCACTAGACATATCAGCAACACTTTTTCTACCAAATTCAATGAAAATCGGTGTGGGGACCCGTTTTGGGTCCCCACACCGATTTCGAGTCCCCACACCGTGGTTGTGCTGTCAGACCTCAGTCCCCACATAGTAGTATACACAGGCACACACACACACACACACACACACACACACACACACACATTCACACAGACACACAGACACATTCACACAGACACACAGACACAGACACACACACATACACACACACACACACACACATTTGCCAGTCTGCATAGGGAGCCATAGCACAAACCCTCCCTCTCTCTCTCCCCCCCTCTCTCCCCCTCTCTCTCTCTCTCTCTCTTACACACACACACACACACACACACACACACACACACACACACACACACACACACACACACCTCAATTTTTCTCACTCACACACTGACAGCCAGTCTGCAGTGCCATAGCCAACTACTGATCCAACAAACAGAAAAGTAAACCAGATACAAAACAGGTAGTTCCCTAGTTTGAAAGGAGGAAATAAATGCATTTCTCTACCTTAGTGGGAGACCTGGCACTGGGAGGAGGCAGCTAGTTTCTAGTAGTCAGGGCTGTAGGAGCTGGTTGCAAGGTGTCATCAGCCACTGTGGATCTGTCATCGAAAAGGCAATCTGCAGCCTCGAGAAACGCTTTTTTCACAATTTCGCCGTCTTAGAATGACTTCTTGTGTTTAACAAGAACGTGACTGACGCGATAAGAAGCTATCGTTACAGCCGTACGTTTTCGCTCTTTTGCCACATTTCCCTTCTTCGAAACAGCCATCATAGAAACAGCCATCATAGAAACAGCCATCATAGAAACAGCCTTCGTAGATCTGCAGATCAGACAGACGCACTTCCAATATCACATCGTGTAAAAAAGTCCTCCTCCCATTCTGGATGGAAGTTGTACGTTATTAGTTTCTTACTTGGTCCAGCTTCCCCACTCATTTGTATACCCTTTCTTTAGTATTATATAGTAAATAGTAGAAATTGGAAGGCTAACTAGTTAATTAGTCTCGCCGGTATTTAGTATTTTGTAGTTGGCGCTGTTGACTGCGCATGCGTGGTGAACCGTGTGTTAGGTGAAAAGATCAGATCGCAGACTGGCTTACCTGTACGTCAATCAAGTGGCAAAAGCCATAGTGAGGATGGACGATAGGCGAACTTATTTTAATTTTTTTCTCCTTTTGGGTTTTGTTCAATGCCATGCGATCTACCCATACTACCTTTGAAAAGACGGTTTGTCCGAGCGAACTGACCGTTCGTGCATTTACCAACGTACCCGTAATAACACTGCTGACAGCTGTTTTTCATGAGAAAAATACTTTATGCGTGACCGCCCCCCAAGAACACCTCAACGCCCCCCTTTAAAAAATATTTGTTCCAGCGCCCCCCGATGTTGTCTGAACGCCCCCGTTGAGAAACGATGCATTAGATGATGAGTACATTGTGGCCATGAAGGGATACACATGGTCAGCAACGATACTCAAATAGGCTGTGGCATTCAAGCGATAATTGATTAGTAACGGTCCCAAGGTGTGCCACATTCCCCACACCATTACACCACCTCCACCAGCTTGGACTGTTAACACAAGGCAGGTTAGGTCCATGGATTTCCACAGGGGTTCCTAATAAAGTGTTCAGTAAGTGTATGTCATCTATCAAAGTAGCAACCTCAAACCAAAACACGTACAAGCTCTTTTGGAACTCCTCTCAATTCCGTTACGGTGTTTGCTCTGTCTGTCTTTCCCTTATTGGGTCCGACGTGCCAGTTTGGTTGCTCCCACTCAAGCACAGCCCAATCTCTCTCTCTCTTTCTCTCTTTCTCTCTCTCTCTCTCTCTCTCTCTCTCTCTCTCTCTCTCTCTCTCTCTCTCTCTCTCTCTCTCTCTTCCTTCCTAAGCTCTGTTAGGCTCTTGTTTGGCCCACAGGTGCCAGACCAGCTCAAGTGCTCTTGCCTGCTTGGTTGGAACAGAGCCAGGGCTCCAGCTTCGTCAGCAGTCTCCTACCCGATGCACTCCCGCTCTCTCCTCTGTATGTCCTTCACCCTGTTCCTCTCACATCCATCTTCCATTATCCCCCATCCTCATCACCTAATCCTATTTCCTATATCACCAATATTCACCATCCTCTCCCCTCTACTCTTTGCCTATGGCCTAGCTATCCTCTAGGGCTAGGCTGTATTTTGGTCCAGTTTTTTAAGACCAGGGTGTGTGTATTTCGGAGTGTGCATGTTTTGTAACTGCACTCTGTTGTTCTTGCCTTGACCTGCTTTCACAGAGTCAGCACCCCACATCGCCTTGCTTCACTTCACCTAATATGGCTATTCCAAATGGCCCAAAGCTCTTTTGAACAACATATATATAACAACAAATATAATTATAGTTCTTCACTCACTTTTGCCTATCCCTGTAAACTCCAGAGATGTACTGTATTCCTTATGCAGACACGAGGGGTATACTCCCATAGGCTGTTTGGTGGAAGCAACCTGGATGGTACCTAATTAAGTCCATTTCATACTGTAACAGTGGTAACAAAGGAAAGGGGACAAGGCAAGGAAGCTTTTGGGAGTATTAGCACAGCAGACTTGTTGTTCATCAACCAGAGCCTTAGACTTACATTTGGTGAGTGAGGTTATGAGAGGAGACAGAGCTATTCTTCTGTGGGTCTACTGCCATCTGATGGTTGTCAGCAGCACAGTTTCTAACGTATCTAGTCCAAGCCCTGATTCATCTTGGTTCAGTGTTTTTTGGCCCAGGTAATGTGTTTTATTTGATTGTTAAGCACGCAGTCGGCAGCCAGTTCAGAGAAGGTCAGACAGCTGACGCTGCCCTAGGGCTCATATTTGGTAATACCGGCTGTTGTTACAGTACATTACAATATAACAACAACAGATTTGATTAGGTTTTTTTAATCAAAGATGGCTGCTTAAATAACCACACTGGGTAATCACCTTTGAGTGTTTGATTACTGTGTAAATGTTATGTTCAAGAACATGTTGCTGTATGCTTGTGTAAGCGCGGCTGACAGGAGTGGTGAGAAGCTTTCACAAGGTGTGTGTGTGTGTGTGTGTGTGTGTGTGTGTGTGTGTGTGTGTGTGTGTCAGGGACCCATGCCAGGCCTCTGGCTGGCCTCACACCTGAGTTCTGCCCGCTCTTGTCTAAATTCCTGCTGCCCTGGCTCCCGGTCTGTTTTCAGTCAGAAGCTGGCATGTGTCTGTGCATTCTCACATCAACCCACGACCACACGCTCACTAGCCCATGCAAACACTGTGAAAAAAAATCTCTCTCTCTCTCTCTCCCCTCCCACCCTTCCTGCCTCCTTCCCTCCTTCCCTCCTTCTCTTCATCTTGTTCTTTACCACTCTCTCTTTATTTTCAAGTGGAGGTCTCACAAGTGTGTCGTCATGTCAGATGGGTTAGAAGTTTCAAGCTGGTTTCTATCAATTGACTATCTTGGATGTGTTTACAGTCTCTGCGGTGAAAAATGACAGAATATAAGTGTCCTCCTTGTGACATTGGTGAGAGGTTGCTGGCTAAATAGGCAAAATGCTTGTCCGAGCATGTCCACCAGAGGGGGCCAATGCACTGGCTGTGAAAATAGATGATTCCCCTCCTCTCCAAGGCTCTATCAATCCATTTAAGGTGTGACCTGGAAACCGAACCAAGACTAAATCCACACTATTCCCTCAACAATCTCCAGGGCCTCTTCCATTGCAAATGTATCGCACAGTCCAGAAACAAAGGAAAGAGAAGGATAACAGATCATATTCCAAGTGTCCAGCGTCGGTCCGATGTTTAATGATAGTGCTAGAGCATCTTCTGCAGTGCAGCGATGAGTTAGAGGGTTATTATGTTGCACAGAGACAGAGCATTGTAACCTGGTAGGCCAGAGGGGACAGTGCGTGCGGCAGGATATCTGGGTAGTGGTAACATCATCTCTTTACCCACCCATGCATCAATTGCATATTCAAGGGGGGGGGGGGGGGGAGGGAGGGTGTGTCCCTCAAGAGGCACAGTAAGTGCTGGGCCCCATCTGGTGTGGACTGAACAGCCCCCCCCCCCCCCCTTTTCTCCCCATACACCAGATTAAGAGGCCATCCCACCCTGTCAACCCAGAATTTTGTAACCCCTACCTCCCCCCTTGCCCCTTAGACCCGTGCCTCCTCCCCCCTCTAATTACACACGTGGCCCCCATTTCCTCTCCAGGACAGCTGCCCCCCTGGGAGAAATGGGGTGAGGTCTCCATTAGCAGTGTAGAGGTGAGGCGGGGGTGGCGGGGGGGGGGGGGGGGCAGTTAGCATTAGTGCTTAGCATGCCTGAGTCATTCAGCATCCATCCCCCAAGACCACGGCCAGACCTTTCTCTGTCATCTAACCTCCACTACTCCACATCTCCCCCACCATCCACGACCACTCCCCAGCCCCACCCCCATCTCCCCAGTCCTGCCCGCTGAACTCCTGCTTCCCTCCTCCCTCCCCTCTCCTCAATGACCTATAGGCTTTCAGGGGTGTATATTAGGAGCACCAATTTGGGCTGACCCAGCTATTCCTGCCGAAAATGATGCCGACACTCCATACAAAGCTCTGCACTTACTAATGGCGGGGGGCAAACGGATGTTATTGCCTTCCAAACATGAGACATTATCCCATTTACAGTGTCGCTGCCGAGCTACTGTAAGATGACAAGTGTTTTCTTTAAGAACGACGTCACATCCCACTCGATCTGCATTTTATGGTCCCAATTACCGGAGTGACAGTGATGAATTCAGATGTTGACACATCTTTTGCGGACCTATCGCAGACGCCGAAAACGCTACTTGTTTGTGACATTACAGGGGGATAGATATGGAACATATGGTCTTTCTGATCGTGCTTGAGCATGGAATACTTTAACTTTAATGGTATTATGCCCATAATGTTGGGTGGGAGGCAGCATCTAAAAGCCGTTATTTTTTGCTAGAACGTGTTCGCAATACTGTGTTCAAACGTTCCATATTGTGTTTTATAATTAATTAAATGTAAATTAAATTGCCGCGTTGGTGAGCATGCTAATGCTGAAACCAAACAATTGTGTTTTGTTTGAAAAATTGCTTTGCCTGATTCGCTTGGGGTCATTTCGAAATGGCTCATGAAATCTTGAGTTTTACATTTTAATTTCCACAAGTGAGTTCTTCCATTATCTCTGTAATTAATACATAATCTATTGTAAGGCAAATTAGATAAATTGGTCTGGGATTTATTTAGTTATGTACCTTATTTATGAGGTGATTGTTCCCCGTGGCAACCCTCATTTCTCATTTCAAAATAGATTATGGTTCTCTAATTGATAAGATACTTGAACACATATAATTGAACACATACATACACAACAACGTTTGCATCCTTGCTAAACCTTGAAAGCAAGAGTGGACCCCCCCCCCATGCCATATTTTTAATCAATTTTCCTATTCCTTAATAGAAGAGAATGTAACAAGGCAACATTGTTATCAGACTATTTCAATTATTATGTATACTGTAGGTTAAATGATTAGTGTACTCAAAACAAAATGTTCTCTCTCGCTTTCTGATAGAATATTAAGGAGACCTTTTTAAAGCTACATTATTATGACTTGCTGGCTGTGTAAGGAAAAAAATGAGGTATGAGGATAAAAGAGGCATGAGGATAAAAGAGTAACATGGGAATCCATTAAGGACCTGTGGGGGTTTGGATGAAGGAGAACCAAGGATGGAGGGATGGAGGGGGCATGAGGAGGAGGTCGATGGGCGTAATTGGCACTTTTGGCTGTCTTGTCATATGCCTGGTTAATTGGCGTGCAGAGAGGGCAGTTTTAAAATGAGCAGGGACTTGATAGTGTGTGTGTGTGTGTGTGTGTTTCTGTGTGTGTGTTTGGGCTGGTGGAGGGGATTCACAGAGCATGGCGTGTCTCTCCGGGGACACCAGAGCGTTGGTTCATTACCATAAAGCATTAAACATTTACACTGACCTACAAACACTCGCAGCCCCTCACTCACACTCATCACTACTGTACACTGCCTGCCTGAGGAGAGTCCTCTCTCTCTAATCCTCCCAGTCCACCCCCCTCCTCATAATTATCAGCTCCATTTCTTCAGTTTGATAATGAAGATTGAAAGAGGGGGGGAGAGGGCGGTGAGCTACAACAGCTACAAACAGGCACATGATGCAATTTAGACAAGTGACAAACCTGATGCTTTATGTACCCCCTTACCCACAATGACAAAAAACCTCATGCACTGTTGCCTGCAAAGAATACTTGGTGGTTTTAGTTTGGCATCTTTCTGTGGCAATGCTTCTTATGCAGAATTTCCGAAACTGATACTGACGGTATATCGCATTATACAGTCTTGGCCTTACCATATGTTTATGGACTTGTCATTATTTATTTATTAATAAATTATTCAACAAGGAAGAGAGGGAGGAAAACATTGAGGTGACAAGGTAATTTTTTCTCTCTCAGTCAGTCAATCACTAGGCCTTAATGTGTGATGGTGAATTGATGAAATTGATTTCCATGTGAATTATTTCATCGGTCCTCAGCCTTTGAGAGACAATAACCTTTCCCAGACTGCCGCTGTCTTTCAAAAAGACGGCTTCATTTTCTCATTTCAATATTCCGGCCCATTCCCTGCGCTCTTCCCCTCCTCTGCGACTACCAGAGCGGCTAGCTGTACCTGTCTATTAGCCTCTGATTGTTTGATCGATCGAATGTAGAATGATATGTGAAGGGAGAATGTAGAGCTAGAGTGGCAAGATAGTGACAGGATAAATGGTCGTTTTGGCTACTTTGGAACGTAGCCAAGAGCTAAAAGGCTATAGTGTGTTTTATTGACATGGGTAGGCAGATAGTGGATAGGCCACTAAGTCAACATAATGACCAGTACTGTGTATAGGCTGGGCAAATGGACTAATAACAGAGGGATGATCAAGGTGAAGCAGAGAAATGTTTCGTTCAGTCTTTGAGTCCAATCCAGCCATACACAGAGGTAAACAAGTAATGGCAAGTGGTTATCATATCATATGACATTATCGATTCGTAAATGTGTTAAACAAAGCCTGGGCAACATGTTTCTCCTCAACAATTTAATTATACTCAATGTTAAATCGAACACATGTTCAAGAATATTAACCTATCTGGTTCAATAATGTCATAAGAACACCTAAATGTTATAGCTAGGACACTAATAAAATGTATTAGACGTTATGCCTCTCTGCGTTAGCATTTATGCTAAGGTCTATTTCACCCCACGCCTGTGAGAGTACTGCCTCAGCGCAGAGGGCTGGTTACTGGCCAAAATTGGTCCAGATGGGTCTTGCTCCTGGATCCTTTCCAGCGTTTAGCAGGAGGGCTGGCCAGTGGAGCCCGTCTCCCCAGCAATGAGAGCTCCTTCTGGGGCCTGTCTCATGAGGAAGCACTCCCTGCCTCAGCTACAGCGAGATTGGGAAATGACAGCCCTGCCAGCACACGCACACGCATGCACCCACACATAGACACCTACACACGCACCCACACACACACACACCCACCCACACACACACACACACACACACCCACACATACGCACACACACACACACGCACACACACACACACACACACACACACACACACACACACACACATCCACACACACACACACACACACACACACACACACAGCAGACAGCTGGGGGCTGATGGGTTACACTGCTCAATTTCTCTGTCTTTCTCTTCTCTTCTCTCTTGGCAGGCTGCACTTCTCACAACAGTATAGTAGATTAGTCTCTCTCTCTCTCTCTCTCTCTCTGTCTCTCTGTGTCTCTCTCCGTCTCTGTGTCTGTCTCTCTCACTCTCGTTCTCGCCCCCTCTACCTTTGCTCCGCTTTCCTCAGATTCATACTGTAATTTCAGCTCCCTTGTGGTTTCTTCTCTCTCCCCCCCAAATCCTTTCTTTGTCTCTCATGTACCTTTTTATCTTCGTCTACCAGAGTCTACACATGGCGAATCTCACTCTTTCTGTCTGTCTGTCACCCTCTCTCTCTCTCTCTCTCTCCCTCTCTTTCTGTCCTCTTCATCCCCCCAATCTCTACCAGTTTTGTCACTGCTCTCTGATGGAGGCTGCCAACAGCACAGTGCACAGCAGCCTCCTCCCCCGCTCACATGGCCTCTCTGACCTCCCCAGTGCTCTCTTTCTCTGACTCCATCTACAGCTCTGCTCTTTCGACTCTCCTCTAATTTGCCTGCTGCCTCCTTCCCTCGCCTGACTCTTAGCTCCCGCTTTTTCCCCTGAGTTGTGATTGCCTTGCCTGCAGTTGGTACATCAGAGTGTGAGTGAGTGAGTGAGTGAGTGAGTGAGTGAGTGTGTGTGTGTGTGTGTGTGTGTGTGAATGTGTGTCTCTGGTCATGTGTATGTGCGTGTATGTGTGTCTCTGTGTGTGTCTCTGTGTGTGTGTGTGTGTGTGTGTGTGTGTATGTGCATGTGTGTGTGTCTCTGTGTGTGTCTGTGTGTGTGTGTGTGTGTGTGTGTCTGTGTGTGTGTGTGTGTGTGTGTGTGGGGGGGGGGGAGTGTCTGTCCGTGTGTGCGTGTGTGTGTGGGAGGGTGTGTATGTGAGTGTTACCATCCCCCTTCTCCATCTGGTGAAATCCAGGGCGTTAGTGCTAGAGGAGGCCCATGGGATTGGGGGGAACCGTGAGCCACAGGTCTGCCCCTCGAGCCCCCCAGGTTAGCCTCCACTGCCAAGGCATAAAAACAGCAGGAACTCCCATGCTAGCACCTCGTTCATCACACGCTAATGAGCCTGATGAGCCCTCTCTCCCTCTCAACCAGGCTATTTTTACCCCCATTTACTCCACTCAGTGTCTGCCCTAGATCCTCAATCACACATCCAGACCCCTTCCAGCTCTACTTGTGCACAACGGCTAATAATGAACAGTAATGAAATCCTGTTTAAGATTCAATGGTGGTCCACTTAGGATGGTGACACAGATCATACAGTATGACAGGGAGCGGAAGAGCCCGGAGCCTATTTGTTGCCTGGGAGAAGCCGAGTCACATGGCGTGGGTTAGTTTGTCCCCTGGGGGGGATCACAAGGCTTGGAGGAGGGCGGTGGGGAGGTGCCGGGGGTCGAATGACAAAATCTGGATGCGATCGTCAGCAGAGGGATTTATAGGTGAAACTGGAGAGGCGGAATGGGAGAGAGGGAGTCGAGGGAAGATGCTCGGAGAACCTGAGCTATTTTTCGCTGCTTCAGATGCACGAGGCATTACCCAGGGCCTTACGCTATGCCAGTTTTGAAATTGCTTGTACGTACATTATCATTCAGGAAATGTACTGCGCGGGAGAAATGAAAGGCAGAGGTAAAGCTGACAGAATGCAAATGGGTTGCAGGTGTTAGGATGGAGTGGAATGAATGAAGGAGAGAGGTGGCAGATGAGGTGTTTCTATTTGGATCGTAGAAACAGAACTGACCCAAATTGTCTAAAGCAGTGTTCCAAATTGTCTGTGAGCCAAGCGCCGTCTCTGCATGGGTTCTACATTAAATCTCCCTGAATAATTTTTTTCTTTCCCCGAAACCACGCGACGGTTTCTGCATACGGTTTGTTACCGTAGCAACAGTGCATTAATTCAACCTTGCTGCCTGCCAGGTGGGATGGGGCACATTCATTTAGCATGAAGTGTGAGTTGTGTAGGTTCTATCCAGTTGAGCTCTTTTGATTAGACTTGGAGGAGACACACTGTACTGAAACCAGTCAATGCAGCTGGACCCGTATCGTAGCGAAACCTACCATCCCTAAATTCATATACATATATTCATCATTAATATTCAGTTTAGTGTTCCTGGTACTACAGTTTTACCCATTACAACCAGTAATCACTGGACTAGTTGGGGTTTGACCTGGGAGTATGACAGGGAGCGTGTGACTCGTGTTGCTACCACGTAGCCGTCTGACCTGTGTGCCCCCGACATGTCCACGTCCATGCTCCACACCACCAAATCATCCCTTCATGCCTCTTCTTCTCTTCAACCCATCACCTCCCTTGGGCCAGAATTGCCTGTACTGTTGGTGACGATCCCTTGGGCAAACTTGGATCCCTTGGGCCAACTTGGATCCCTTGGGCCAAATCCAGTTCTGAGAATTGCCTGTACTGTCGGTGTCGATCCAATCCCTGCTCCGTTGTTGTTCTTCCCTGTGGATTAACGTACACTCCAGGCTACCTCTGTCTGCGCAAACCGGCCTGTCGTCGTCATCATGGTTTTTGTTGTTTGTTGTTGTTGTTGTTCGTCTTTAATATGTGCCTCGTTTACCAGTTTGTTCCTGGTGAATAATGGATGATGCTGCTCGCCGCCGCGATGAGACGCAGAGCTCATCATTGTCAGTTAGCCCTGAACGCAGGTGGCGTTTTCTTCCTCCTCTTGAAAGAGCAATGAATATTTCTCGAATTCTTGTGTATGTGTGGATTTCAGTGTCTTTCAATCTGTCTGTCTGATAAGTCATTCTGTGTAAGTGTGTGTGTGTGTGTGTGTGTGTGTGTGTGTGTGTGTGTGTGTGTGTGTGTGTGCGCTGTGTGCGTGCGCGCGCGTGCGTGCGCGCGTGCGTGCGTGCGTGTTTCTCAGATAGAGTAAGGTGGCAGGTGGATGGGGGCTTGCTGAAAGAAGTGGTTGACAGACTTGAGTGTCAAGGTTAGAAGGATATATTCCTGTCTACTGCTGGCTGCAGAGGCTAATGCCCATCCACATTCTGGCCTCTCTGGGCTGATAGAATGACCTTCTTTCCCTCCGTCTATGGAACACCTGTGTCAACGCCACCTTACTGACCCTTGGCTCAGACTACTGCAGTCACAACAACAGAGTGAGAAACCACTCCACTGGAGTTTTCTGTAGAGTTTTCTGACAGAAAACATTAATTTCTTTACAGTGACGCCTTATTATCACCTTTGCTCTCCCTCCCCAGCAATGGGCCCTAATTGCAGGAAACATATGTTTCTTCACGACAGGAGTATTCACAGTCTTACATTTTATTTGTCTAGCCCTGGCCTCATTTCTGTCATGTTCTAATAAAGGGAATAGAAATGATTTCCAAAATACAAAGAAGCCATCTTTTAATTTCTTCTTGGACGGCTTCTCAACGATGGGGATTGTGTGCCAATTAAGATTTCCTCTCTGCCCTCTATCTAAGAAGATCTAGCTTTACAGAGAAGTGCAGTGAGTAACCAGAGGGAGAGAGAGAGAGAGAGAGAGAGAGAGAGAGAGAGAGAGAGAGAGAGAGAGATGGAGGGAGAAAGAGATCATTACTGTAAATGCAAATATCCCAGTGTATAATAGCTTGTCACTGTCAGCTTTGATACTCAAACGTGGCTTAATGTTTGTGTGTTTAGACATGCCATGCTGCTGTATTTTCATCAACTACATTGCTTTTTATGTAGAATACATTGAAATGTTTTTGAAAATCATGAATTGTATGTCAGGATGGTCTACAATATTTGTTTGGTGGCTGACTTGTGTGCTATGGTAATTAGATTATGACATGATGTTTTGTTAAGTTGCTCATTCATTGCAGCCTTGCAGACAACCACTTCTCTTCATTTGGACAGGCTCATGATGTGTGGGCGGTCGATATCCCTCATGGCATATGGTCTGTTTATTTTCCAGATCCCATTTTCACAACCATCCCTCTGACTTCTCAGCCTTTGCTTTAATTCAAAGCTCAGAGCACAGCTATTCGACACTACTGCTTCGATATGATCCTCTGCATTTCACGCCCCCTCGCTCTGACCCTTGACCTCTTGTTATAACCATTCTCCATCCATCCCACACTCTGACACCAGGGGAGGAACCTGTCAGGTAAAGCACCATGGCAAATCAGCATCTCAAAGCTCCCATGACATAACACCAGTCCCAGATGTAACACCTGTCATAACTACTCGCCGCTATTTTCATCTCTAGACTTGGACGTCACGAGTGTCACACCGGTATCCGTGTGGACCCCTGTGCAACTGGGCACATGTGTCCTGGATGACAGATCACCTACTGGGCGAGGGACTGTCACCCAAATCAGCCCCCAGATCCATCACTTTACCTCCACGATGTCAAAGCCGTCGCAGCCAACAAAAAACTGGCTCCGTCGTTGGCAGATACTCTGACACCCGTCCCCCCTGTGCCACAGTACACTCCATATGTCCGCCACATGGAAGAGTGTCAGTACCAGACTAGCTCAGAGACAGCAGCAGAGCTCCTAGAGTTCTGTAATACTCACCCTCTCTCCTACTCTCTCGATGCCAACCCATTGGAATAATTTCTTCAAGGGCCATTAAGGGAAATGTGCCGGGGATAAAAAAAAAGAAGAAGAATAAACAGGGCGACGCGGCAGAGCGTGGAGGGTATTAAAAGCTCAGATCATTATTGTTGTTAGCGTTGTTTAAAAGCGGGGTATAAAAAGCGCCGGGCCTAATGAATGAGTGGCTGCTGCTAGTTAGTTCCTCTCCATTAGCCAAGCAGCGAAGGGCTCGGCACAGACCCAGGATCAGCCCTTAGGCTGCAAGCGCTCTTGTCGCGGGGCGAGGGACCCCAGAAATGCCAACTTGGGGGGTCTGGGAGAGGGAGAGGGATGGTGATGGTGGCTCGAGGCCATGTTTGGCACTGAGGAGGAATCGAATTAAGATCAGCTTCATACAACAGAGAAGGGAATAAGGATTAGCAACATGGAGCAACAGAAATGACCAACAATGAGTTTTTTCGACAGCAGTCGGAACCAGGATCGTCGACACACAGCTGTGAAATGAATCAGGATTGGCTCTCTACACAGCAGTGGGCCGTGACCTGGATCAGCTCCAGTTGATGTCACTCGCTGGCCTGTGTGTCATACATGAGTCACATTATAAAGACCACCCTGGTGTTGGAACACTTACATCACTTGGGCTTATGACTTACATCAGTTACATCAGCAGCCCCCGCAAGCGCAAAAACATAATCTTCTCATTCGTACTGTTCTCTCTGTCTATCGCTCTCTTTGACTCCCAAACCCTTATACATTGGTGGATAATGACGTTAGCTGTGCACAGCTGCAAACGCCCCTGGCTGAGGGCCTCCCACCCTCCCCTTCCCTCTTCGTCTCCTTCGCTCCTTCTTTTCTGCAGATTTGTTGACAGCAGCTTGGACACCCTGGTGTCTGGGAATCTTCTGGACACCAGAACGGTCTAATTTATGTTGATTGGAGCTAATACCGTAGCGAGACAATTGGCCCCCCTGCTACTGGAACTGGATGGGTGAAGTGTCTGGCTGTCTCTCCATGGGTTTGACAGCACGGCTAGATTCACATGGAAAATTCTACCTCAACTCAGTTCATAGTCCCATATACAGAACATTTACAAGCCTTCCTCTTTTTCTCCTCCTATTGGGCTACGGATGAACCTCACTTCTCACTACGACAGTTTGTCCTAGAGCTTATGGAGATTCTTAGACAGGCTCTTTTATTGAATGGCTATGGTATACACAAGTTGTTGATGCTGCTGGTCCAATCGATGTGTAGCTCTTAACAATGCCACACGTACATCTTCGATTCATGTCACATACACTGTATCGGAAGTTTAGTGTGGTGGATTGCCTTGTGAAAGGCCATTGTGCACTTGTGACTTAATGAACCAATTGCTCTACACAAAAGGATTGATATCATTATTCATTCTCTATGTTTCTTATTGTTACACAGTAAGCCCCTCCACACGCTATTTAATATACTGCAATTTGTGTGGACACTCAGGCTGTCATATAAGCATTTAACTCTTGGATCAATCAGATCAACATTGGTCGTCTTTAAGACCGGGATGTTTGCTTGGCTGCACTGACGCTTGGCATCAGGACGGTGAGGGAACCAAACACACACGCACACACACACACACACACACACACACACACACACACACACCGCTATGACCCATGCAAACTGTGCACACACCCATGAAAACACGTGAGACATGAGACATACACAAGCTGCATGCCAACTCCTCAGGTTTGCCCATCACATTAAAAAGAGAGCTACTTTCGTGGCTCCTTAATGGAAATGGCCATTCCAAAGCCCTCTGAGAGAGATGTGAACCTTTTCCACCATATCAGTGGCATTAAAAATGGATCAGCGCGAGCTTTGATGTTAACAGAGGATTCTATTTGAGTCGTGTTGGTAGAGTAACCCGGCAGAACGGGTCTGCGGCGCCCTCTACTGATGAGATTATGTATGTTTTGGGTCACTTGGGAGGTTCCCTAGATTTTTGTTTTGTATACCATGTTGTGAGTGAAAGAGAGAGAAGTAAAGAGAGAGAGAGAGAGAAAGAAGGAAAAAGTGAGTGAGAGACTGTTCTCCCGTCTCTCAGTCCACTCAGCTGTAACGCGCAGTGGGAGTGCATCACTAAGACCTTTGCATGCCAAAGTATAGCAGGGCTGAGGTACCCTACCTGGAGAGGTTTATCATGTGTCCTGGGAGGGCGGAGTAGAATGCATCCTTTGCCCTCTACCCTGACCGACCCTGCGTTCTCTGTGAGGTTACCTCCAGAGCACGGTCCCCGGGGGCTAGCCGAGACGGGGACAAGACCGTGTCCAAAGAGATGAATTACTGAGGATGGGAACCAGAGCAAATCACCCTGGGTGTGTGTTGGTGCGTGTGTGCGTGTGTTCATGCGTGTGCGCGTATGTGCATGTGTGCATAAGAGAGATATAGTTTGTTTAAGAGAGACGGCTGAGGTTATTTGTGCGTGTGTGTGTGTGTGTGTGTGTGTGTGTATAAGAGCAAGACATTGAGATTCTGTGTGTGCTCATGCGTTATACTCTGTAGATGCAGATACTGTATGCATCTGTATGGGTGTGTGTGTGTGTGTGTGTGTGCGTGTGCGTGTGCGTGTGCGTGTGTTTGTGTCTGTGTGTGTGCAATCATGTGTGAGACACAGGGTGGGGGAGAGGGAGCGAGACAGAGAAAGAGTGAAAGAACATAAATAATTGATCGCATATATACCACCGCCTTGCATCTGCCTTGCGTAGATGATGACTGTCATTGTGCTTTTTCTAAGTAGATATTGATGTATGGGGTTCCTAAAACAAGGCATAACCACCCCACGATTTTGACCCCATTATATGTATCAGAACAGAAATAATATATGTCTTTAAAAAGGGCATAAAATTACATGCTATGGATTAGGTGCATATTTTCATCCTCAGATCATTTGCCAGTCCTACTGAATATTCATCCCAGTCATTTCTCTTTTATTTGTCATGGGGAAGGGGAACAAACATGTGGCACGGTGTCATAAAAGTGAGCAAGAAAAAAAAACAAGAGTTTGATTATGACTATAATTGAATTATTCATGTGGAACGTAGGGAGCGATTGTATTTAGGCACATTGCCAGCAGATACTGTAGATTACTTACGTGTTGATCAAAACAAGTAGGCTATGTTATTTGCATTTGAAAATTAGTGAATGGTTGGTTGACCTTAATGTGTATAATTGTATTCTCATTTGTTTTGTTTTTTATTTTATTTTTCACCTCATTAAATGTATTTCTTTTCATAAGATTTCACAATTATAAGCTTTGTGAGGACTAGTTTTCTTTCTGATTCAGATTAAACGACTAGGAGTTGGTTGACATCTGTAAAACCAATCCCTCTTTTGTTTTGTTGCACTGTTGCTGCCCCCACCCCAACAGGACTGCCCCCACCCCAACAGGACTCAAGTATTCCCAAAAGCTTTTATTCTCAATCGTTTTTTCCCCCTCCTTCCCTCTCCCCCTCCTCCCATTGCCTCTCCCTCCCCTCTGCCTTTGTTAGAGACAGCCCCTCATTCACTCCCCCCCTCTCCTCACTTGCTGTCTTTTACTCTGGCGGAGGCTAGGAGAAGCGCTCCAGAGAGTGATGGTGCTTGGGAGACAGCAACACGCTCAGCCGCTATTGTTTCTCTCAAAACGCAGAGGTGGACCTAAGTGTCAGGAGCCGCTCGCCTCCTTTTCCCTCTCCCTCTCTCGCTCTATCGCTCTCTTGCGCTGGCTGTCTCTATACGCAGCTCGTTGACTGGCTACTTGCTCTCCCTCTCTCTCTCTCTCTCTCTCCCTCTCTCGCTGGCTCCGGCTTGCTGGCTGAGCAGCGGAGTGCATTGACACTGGGACTACCTGCTGCCTGGGGATTGTGTGTGCTCTGAATACTCGGAGACCAAGTTGTTGTTTTGGTTGACAGTGAACACTTCTCCCTTCGGAGGAGCAACTTAAGCCAGATCGTAGAGCCCAGGACACCGGGAGTGCCTCCAGAGAGGAGGGAGTGGATGCTTGAGAAAAAGAGAGCCAGAAAAGAGAGAAAGAGGGAGGATGTCAAGACTGTGCCGCTTCTCTCTTTCAATAAAAGGTAAAGAGAGGCTGAATTAGCTCTGTTTTTCTGAGACAGACACTGGGACAGAGGGAGGTAACAAGACCCCACTTGCCTCTTTGGATCAATTTCCCAACAGGAGTGCACGCAAGAAAAGAGGAACAAGGGGGAACACATTTCTCAATTCGCACGGTCTGTTTCTCCTCTCGCTTTTTTCCTTCAGTTTCTTTGCGTTTTATTTTTGCTGGGGTGTTTTGCTCATCCATAGCCGGTCTCTCACGGAACACGGCTGAGGAGAAGACGACTCGTGCTGAGGGGAAAAGGGGAGCATAAATATCCCCTTCAACTTTCCGCCCTCTCCTCTTCTCCTGACCTGCTTTCCCTGGACTCCAGGGGTGGCCACAGCTCCCCTGGGAGTGGTGAGGGGGAAGGGGGTCAGTGTTTTTTCCACTGACGAGGGGTGGCAGTTAGAGGAGCAAGAGGGGGGGAAAAAAGGAATCTCTTCAAGCTCCTGAAAGCATATGGTTTAGCGAGTTGTGGCCAGCTGCTTACTAGCTACCCTGCTAATTACGCTAACGCAGAGACAAGTAGGTCCGCGAAGGGGGCAGGTTCCGTGCTCAGCTGAAGGCAGTTGGAGCTGTTGTATTTTTGTCCGTGACTGTGTCTCTGGACAACAAGCCGGGGCAGCCAAGTGGATACAAAGAGTTGCAGTTGTTTCCCTCATTTTCCTTGGAGCGTTTTGTAAAGGAAATACGCTGATGAATGTCCTCACAGTTCTGCTGAACTGGAGCTAACCCCCCGGGGCGCCCTGTTTGACAGCCATAGGAGGCTAAAGGAGATGCTCAGTCATCAGGTCACAGGGAGCTACTCCTGACAGAAGCTATTGGAACGCAGTAGAGACAGTTCTTCCTGACATACGAAGGGACCCCAGTGCAACTGTGGACCAGGGCTACAAGGAGGAATTACAGTTTAGTTACTGTGGGATTTTGGAAACCTATTGATCAGACTGTGACCATCTTACACACACACACACACGTGCACGCACACACACGCACGCACGCACATACACACACACGCACGCACGCAAACACACACACACACACACACACACACACACACACACACACACACACACACACACACACACACACACATACACACACACACACACACACCACACACTTTATATCATTCCCCTCTTCTGGTGTTTGGAGCAAAAATGGACGTAGTGTGGACAGGTGGGGGGCTGTAGGAGCCAGCCCCAGACCTCTGTCCTCTTCCTCTTAATGGATGTTATTAGCTACCAAAATGTGTTGCCTGGAAACGGCTGAAAGCTTCTCACAGCATTTTTCGGAAAGGAATTGTGACAAGGTCCCCACAGTGGAACACAGCTGGAGTCAGAGCTGAAAGGCCTACCATTACAGATCTATCTTTCTCCCCTTTTCTCCTGTCATTTTTCTTTTGGCAACCCTACCTACCCTTCCTCCCCATCAGGGGGGGAAACTCATGGAGTGGAATATGACTAGCTGCCATTACCCCACACCGCCCCCTGAGAGGGACCGGATGTACCAACACAAAGTCTCCCTGGTGGTGCGCTACTTTATGATCCCCTGTAACATATGTCTCATCCTTCTGGCCACCTCCACGCTGGGCTTCGCCGTGCTGCTCTTCCTCAACAACTGTACGTCCCTCTGATACACACACACACCGCTTGTATATTGCAACACACTTCCTCTGTCACTCTGTAGCAATGTGTGTGTGTGTGTGTGTGTGTGTGTGGGGGGGGGGGGGTGGGTGTTTGTTTGTTTGTTTGTTTGTTTGTGTCTTAGACGTATGTATGAATTTCTGAGAGTTTCTGAGAGTGTATGTTTTCAGTATTATGGGAGTATGTTTTGTGAGTGATTGTAGGAACAAGATTGCGTAAAGAAATGGGTTGCTATGATATGATATTTCTCATTTTAGAAGTATCTGTAAGTCGTGGGTGGAAAAAAATACAATAAAAGCCAATTTGACCCCTGACATTGTTATCTGAAAGGCTAGTCTGTCTGAAGTGGGGACATCTCAGCAGCTGAAGTCATCTTTCCTTTCACAACTGCAAGGCTGCCTCCCTGTCTTCCCCCCAAAGCATTGGCATTTACTTTGAACTGTGGGATAAAGTAGCCCGATTAAATGTCTTTGGAAGAGGAAAAGCTTTGGCATAGCAGTGTCTTCACTCGGAGCAGTTATCGGCCTAAATTGAAAAAGGCTTGATGGAAGCGTATGCTGGGCGCTTCGCCGGTGGCTGTTTGATGAGGCGCATTGCCATTTAGGCACATCAGTGACCTTTGTGGGGTGAGATTGAGACGATTCGCCATTTCTTTGTCGGTTGAGGCGTTTTCTGTAAGCAGTACACTTTAATGAAACTATCCAATGTTCCTCTAAAAGTTAAAGGGTGTTCCCACCAGTGTGTCATAACACCTACGTAGGTGTTCCATGGCGACGGGTGCTGTGTGCATTTGTTAACACTGTTTCTATTCAGTGCAAAACATGATGAAGGTGCAAGGCTATTTTCTGATCCTGGAACCCTATGCCAGTTTAGTCTGTGTTAAGGTGTTTTTTTATTGCACAGAAATACAAAATACAAGGTGTAACTTTATTTCCAGGATTTAGCATGCATAAAGCATTCGTACAGACTATATCATGATTTCATATTTATAATCAATAGCATTATGTAGGTGAAATAATGATAAAGTAGGACATAAACTGTAAATGGTTCGTGGAGTTAAGTTAATGGAGGTCTGTCTGGGGTCCCCAAAACATGTCATTGAAGTTTTTTGCTGATAATACCATTCAGATTTTAATCTAAAGGCATTCTAGCATGCCTCTAAACGCTCCTGTTTCAGTCCTTTTCTGGACAGGCTGTTTCACGGGTCGGGAAATCATCAGTGATTCGCTGTGTGGAAGCGCGGTGAAAGAACACACAGTTCCCTAGGGAATCAAATTAAAAGCCAAAAATATCCATGTGTTCCTTACAAAACAAGGAATCCAAAACCATTTGAATGGTAACGATCAGAGCTTGTGTTCGACAGTGACCAGGTCGGGAAATCATCAGTGGTTTTCTGCAGAATCGCTGCCTGGAAGCAAAATTAAAAAGCAAATATCCCTGTGTTCCAAAACAATCCAAATCCATTTAAATGGAAACTATTGGAGTTTCCCTTCGAATGCACGAATAGACGGGGGAATTTTCAACAACCCACAAAAGAAATTAACAAATTGCTTTATTTCACAGTGTCTTCGTTAGTAGGGTCATCAGAGACCCAAATGTATAGCACAAGCACTGAAAAAGTGAGTTTTTCATAAAATGGTACCTTTAAACTGACTCAGCAATAGCCTTGTCTGTCTTGTTGAGTTGCATTCAGTGCCGTGCTGTCCCTCTCCCAAGCCATTAGGAACCAGAGGATTTTCAATCACGTACAAGACACGTCCCCGGGGGCTAAGGATGCCACTGCATTAGATCTTGATTAAAAGAACCAAAAGGCACATCTTTGGAATTCAAAAAATGTCCCCCCCCCCTTCTGTCTCTCTCTCTTTCTCTTTCCCTCTTTCTCATTGAGGGGGGCGTTCTGAAGTGAAGTTCATTTATAACCTTGCCGTGTTACAGAATCAATTTAATTCCAGACAGATTCCATTAGATTTAAATACAAACTCAGTTAGAGCGTTCCATCTCAACCTCTCAAACTAGAGATGGAGGAAGAGAAAAAATAATGAAGTGAAAGGAGCACCATTAACATGAAGGGCCCTCGCAATGTGGATAGACAACCGGTTGAAGAGGGGGTGGAAGGGTGGACACAGACCTCAGGTTAGCAATTTCCATTCTCATTTGGTGGAGTGAGCCTGTGGGCTGGTTGCCTCGAACTCTGTGGGAGACTGTGTCACCTTCTAGAAAGGAGAATATACACACTTACAAACACACACACACACACACACACACACACACACACACACACACACACACACACACACACACACACACACACACACACACACACACACATAGAGGGGTAGTGGTGGTCTAGTGGATAGTGAGTTGGACTTGTGATCGGAAGGTTGTGAGTTCAAATCCCGCCTGAAGCCACACCACTACTAGTGTGCCCTTGGGTAAGGCACTTAGCCCTCAGTTACTCCAGGGGGAATGTCCCTGTAATTCGTAATTGTAAGTCGCTTTGGATAAAAGCGTCTGCTAAATGGCAAAATTATAAATTATTATACAATTAAAATTATAATTATACACACACACACACACACAAGCACACACACAAACACACACACACAAGCACACACACAAACACACATGTCAGAACCCAGACATTGATTTTTGGGTATACTATGAGTAATGGCCATTACTTGACATTTACACACGTGAACACACACAGAGGCTTGTGTTGTCCAGGAAAAGGAAAGGGAGATGGGAAAGGACGATATCGAGACCGTATCTTGTCCTTTCATTATGGCAGAGAGATTCTGTCATTTACATTTGTCAAATGTAAGTTCATTCTGTACTTTCGCTGTGCTCTAAAACATCATGTGTTTGTGCATGTGCGGGGGAGAGGGGAAGGGAGGCATGTGTGTCTGGACTGCATGTGTGTCAGTATTCACTATACATTTGAGTGTGTGTGTGCGTATGCGTGTATGGGTGTGTAAGTGCCTGTGTGTGTTTGTGTGTATGAGTGCGTCTCTGTGCATGAGTGTGTGCGAGTGTGCTTTATCCAAACACAGCCTTTGTTATGCTTGTTTTTGAAATCCTATGGATGGAAATCTGTTACTGTCATGATTGACTCAGAAACCGGCTCAGCAGACACTTCATTATTCACCTTAACTCAAACACAGCACCTCTCCACCTTCCTCCTCTCCTCTCCTCTCCTCTCCTCTCCTCTCCTCTCCTCTCCTCTCCTCTCCTCTCCTCTCCTCTCCTCTCCTCTCCTCTCCTCTCCTCTCCTCTCCTCTCCTCACCTCTCCTCTCCTCTTCTCTCGTTTTCCACTCCTCTACCTCTCCCCCTCTTCATCCTCTCTCTTGCTCCCTCAAGCCCGGCTGTTGACAAGCAATGTTAAGTGAGCCTAAATTTAAACTGGGAACTGGCACTGTTCTCTGGGATGCTGTCGGATAGCAAGTGATGCAAGAATCCTGAGATGCCTCAGTGCGGGTACGGCCAGCGTCAATTCTAGTTAGCGGGGTAATTTATGTGATGTGTTTTATCTTCCTCATTATCCTTGGTGTGCCTATAACACTGTGTGTGTGTGTGTGTGTGTGTGTGTGTGTGTGTGTGTGTGTGTGTGTGTGTGTGTGTGTGTGTGTGCGGGTGTGCGTGTGTGCGTGTGTGCGTGTGTGCGTGTGTGTGTGTGTGTGTGTGTGTGTGTGTGTGTGTGTGTGTGTGTGTGTATGTGTGAGTGTGTGTGTGTACCCTAAGGCATAGGGTGGGGGGGTAGTGGTGCTGATCTGATGGCTAGCATGGAACTCTGCTCAGTGTTTCTGGAAGGCTAGTTGCTGTGATGTGAGTGTGCAGATGGTCTAGTGGCCACCGAACACTTGAACGTTTTGGCTTTGGTGCTTTGTGCTGGTCTGATGCTGGTGCATGTTTTGAGCACTCAAAAGCATCTTGCTCTGCTTATTTTGGCAGTTTTCCCCAATTTGGAAATGTGTTGTGACTCAGTTTACAGTGGACCGTAGGCTATGAGGTATAAACAGTCACAGTGCAAACTGAAGCTCATTATTTTCAATACCCTGAGGCAAAGTACCCCACCCGCCTGTCACATAATAAGCCCCATATACTTTACACTTGATCAGAGCTGTGTTTACCTGCTTTTCTTACACCATGTTATGTGTTTCTAGGATACCAGTGATGGATGTGACATGATCTCATCATCACCTCTATACTGTAACAAGACATAATCTATTTCTGGTAGCTGTGACATGATTTCATATTTATGGGAATAGTTCATTAATAACTGATTAATTCAGCATTTGTTTGAAAGAACCTTCAATCATAGGAGAGATTGTATCAGTTCTGTTGTTGTTGTGACAATACAAACATACACTGTATTTACATTTGATCTAAAAAAATAAAATAAGTAGCACAACCCAAGACATAAGACACACCAGTTAGAAACAGTTTTCACAAATGACTGCTTAGTTGTACAATTTGAAGGGTATTGTGTGTGTTTTGGGAAACGACAATTGCAATCGCAAATGATGAAATGATAATACCGTAATACCTCTATCATGGAAACAGATGAATGTTGCTCTATTTTTCTCCATCTCTCAGACTGTATTAAAACATGTTTGATAAGCCAAGCCAGATGAGTATATCTTTCTGCTCTTCTCTTTTGGAGCAACTCAATTACTGGGACTCACCCCTGGGAAGTTCCCTGAATCTTCTATTAACTAAAAACCCATTTCTTTTTTTTTTATCTCTTCCAGACAAACCTGTTCACTTCACGCCGGCCCAGCCTCCTGACGGTAAGTCCTCTGTGGATTCTCCATCTCAAGCCAGCTGACCACACCGTTTTGGCTCCCACAAATAATGACCTCAGAGCTGTTCTTCTGCCTCGGTCTCTGATGCTTTGCTGCTTTGCTGTAATTTTCACCACTGTAGCATAGAAGACACATTGCCAGATCTGTAGCTTTGATGTGGGGATCTTTGATGACTTAATCTCCTTCAACCTGGTTACAGCTGTGCAGGACCTGATACTAAAGCACCATCCCCAGCTTTATGATACATAAGTAGTAGCTTAGTCTTCTCTCTCCCATCCAAAACAGGCTACTCTCCATGTAGGCCAGGGTTGCTGCAGCTCCAATTGTTCCACTACATCGAGCGTTGTTATCCACTCATTTTGGTCCCAATCCCGGAGATATAAATCTCTGTACGTGTGCACCATTGTTTCTGTTGTTTGCTGTCAAGCTACGAGAACCATTAATTAAACAGCAACAATTTATTGGCAAATGGCGAATTTCCACACTCTTTAATTGGATGGGAACAGCTGGTTTCTGGCTCCATCATGAATATTTATAGAAGGACGCATGAAGCTCAGTTTGGTGGCCCCCGATTACTGACAGACAGTTGAGACGGACTACTAGTGCTGGAGGTGTTGCTTTATCCTCCCAGTGTGGGGGCTACAAAGGCAAAGGTTGGACGTTAAAAAGCAACACACAGAATGCTGATAATGATCCAGCCTCTGTCTGCTGAAGCTGTGAACAAAAGGCACCACTGGGGGCTCGGCGAAATCTGTCCCGATAATTGCTCAATCACTCGCTTCATAGGTTGGCCCATTTGCAAAAGCTGTTTGTGTGAAAAAAGTGGGAGCTTTCTAAAAATGTATCAATTTAGAGCAGCTTAATGATGGATGTGGTTGTCTCTCAGAGCCACAATAGCTTTCGTCGATCTGAAATGGCATCCACAGTCTGTGGTGCAGAGTAATTGAACGTGATTGAAGCATTTCTCAACTTCGCATCATCTCAACACCTGGGGAGCGTATGAGACATTGTTTTGGGGCCGCCTTCATCAAAGCGATGCACAAGAGGTCCAATCACGCCCCTCACAAACTGAAGCAGATATTTGTTTTCTTTTTAATAAAAGAAAAGATTGGTTTGACAAATGATTTACGCTCTCAAGGAGAAGAGGTCTCAGTTTGGTTCGTTTTGAAACAAACCGCTAGAGAGCCAAGTACGTGAGAGTTAGAAACAGTAGCCAGTCAACAACGCAACATCTCTCTCCCTCCCTCCTCGTCAATGTTTTCCCTCCAAAACTGTGGCTTGTATTGATTACAGAGCTCATTTCCCATGTATGGACATTTTTGTTACTATCTGAAGGGCACAGTTTGTTTCTGTACTAGTTAACCATTTAAAAGCCACTGCTAGGACTTAATTACATTTCCAGTAGTTCTGTTGGCTCTCCGTCAGTAGTGTATGTTTTTTTCATGCGCCAAGAAAACATAAAGTAGCAGCTCAGTCTCCAGTCTGTAGTCTCAGCCCGAGGGGGTACAGAGGTTCTGTGGGTCATTTAACACTGGCGAGATTAGTGAAGCAATTAGAGATGGCCCAAATGCTAGCCCCCTTGCACCATGTGTGGAGTTCTGTGGCCTGGGGACATTGTGGAGAAGATGTTCTAGTACCAAGGCTAATATAGCTCTGCCATTAGTCAAATCTGTTACAGAGAGAGCAGCGATGTTCTAGTGAACTTGTTCTCAGTTCCAAGGATGCACACTCCCAGGTACTTAATTACAGAAAGAAGACATTAAAGAATGTGCATTTTTTAACATCCTTGCTGTCTATAGACTTTAATTTGGTGTAGATGATTTCTCCTTGTTAGTGAGTAGAGATGCTGCAGAGATTGGATGTTTTGTAGATCAGAACAAGACAACTTACGGAGATACCGAGGCTGTGGTGCTTTTACATCAGAAGTAGAGTACTTGCCATAGTATTAGTGCTGTGTACCAGCTACAATTAGCCAGCAAATCCCACCCAATAAATGACTTCTAATCACCAGCCAAAAAGTGACAGTCACAAAGCAGCCCTTTAATTAGTCTCCCTCTAAAGCCTCAAAGCAGCAGCTCTGCTCAGTCCATAGTCATTATTGCCTGTCGTATCCAGATAATAAAACAGTTGTTAGGCGTTTATCTAAAGACAGGGAGCAAAGTCTGATTGTGCAGCTTGAGGGATGACAACACGTTGGACTTTAAAGAAGGATCAACCTCAGCAATGTTTGACGAATGTGACTCTTTACTCCTAATCTTCAGGTTGTTGATTTGACAAAACAGACAGAACACTTGTGTATAACTATTATACGTTTTGTTTTGCTTAATAAAGAAAACATTAAGAATGTGCTTAAGCATGCTTCTTTCCAATTACCTTCATGACAACCCATTCTAAAAAGTAATTGTGACTACAGCAAAATATTTAAGAGTTAAAAGATGAAGACTTGACATTTGTCTTGAAGCTCCAGCCAATCCAAGATTCAAGGGAATGAGTGCTACTCCTCCTAACAGCCTTGGGTGTCCAATTTATTTAAAACTTGGTCTAAAACGGGGCTCAGACAAAGATAGAAACCAAATAGGAAACCTGAGATCAGGTAGCTGAGTCTTCTTCCTTCGCCAGAGCTTTCTCCCACACCTCTCCTCCCGGGTAATGAATACAGTCGATGTCAATCCTTCAATCTGGAGTTTGTCATCGAGAGTGTCCCCTTGAGGATATTCTTTAACAGCAGACATAGTAGACATTTGTATTGCAAAAGTGATTTGATCTAGGCCGGGGTGGGGGAGGGGGGCTAAGAAAGTGCTTGCGGGCTTACTTATTTTGTCAGAACACTCCCTCTCAAAGATGTGCCAAACTTTCTCTCAGCTTTGAAAGGATACCATCCTCCATTTAAATATAGAAAAAACACACACTGGGTGCATGTCATTTATTCAGTGAAAGCTTTTCCTGTGTTCTTGACAGTACGCTTCACTCAGCAAGAGGCAGAATTAATTATGACTAGTTGCCTATCTTAATTAAATCTTCTCTTGTCATAGATTTCACATAAAAGAGGCAAAATATCTACCTCATCTTTTTGGGGGCTGCAGAGGATGTCTCATATCAAGATATCAAAGGTACTCAGTATACTGGCCTCTCCTGGGTTAGCATTCTGGCTAACTGAGAAAGGAGATTGGGTTGTTCCTAGCCCTCAACCAGAAGCAGAAGAAACACGTTTTCTTTTGGGGGGGGGGGGGGGGGTTTATCAGGGTTATCACGTTTACATTTACATATAGGGTATTTAGCAGACACTTTGGTCCAAAGCCACTTATAAAACAATAAAAAACTTTAATCAAATAAAAAAGTTTGCTGCCCTCCAAAGCACACAGACACATCCCAAAAAACTTCACTCTCTACCTCTCCCTCAAAGTGTCTCTGCACTTCTGTAGACTCAGCATATGCTTACATAAGCATCTTGCCATACACACAGAGCTCGAAGGGAAGTGGGATTTTTTTACAAAACCGGGAGAAGCAAATCGGGCGTGTTTTGACATTCCCTTGTCTGAGCCGTCAGTGGCTCTGACACGGCTCCCACTCAGTGTAGCCGAGCAGAGGTGTGATGTGCCGAGTATTGATCTGTCAAGGAGAGAAATGAGAGCGGGTAAAAAAAGGGAAATGTGGGTCAAAAGGAGAAACCTGAATAAGCCTAGTGTGGATTGACTGCTGAACTGAATTGTTCCTGATTTTGGGCCAGAGTAATTGTTGAGGTTGTTTTGACGTGCTCCAATGTGCCTGCTGCTGAAGAAATATCCCACCAAGGTCAGCGCGTGGAATATCAGAGTGGTCAAATGACCTCCTTATACAGTAGGTTGATGGTTGAATCCATCTGGACAACAGCTGCTAAACTGAGATAAAATCTGTGAGATGTGAAACGGAATCCAGAAATAGAAATGTCCAACAGGCTAGTGGTACTGTACACTCCTCAGGTGTAACTCGGTAGGCCTATCTATGATACATAACATACGATATCACTAGGGCCCTTAAGTGAGTTAAAGCCTACAAGCTTGACCTGGATGTTTTCTTGGTCAGGTTACGACGAAAAACGATTGGCCCTTCATATCACACAAAGTAAACCCACCGTCTATCGGTATGTGTTGATCTCTAAGTTGTTATGATTGTCTGCATTACTAATTCATGGTTATAGAGGTCTACACACACACAAAGGTAAAGCCCCCCCCCCCCACACAGGGACTATTATTATTATTATTCTGTAGATACCACTGCCTTTGCCTCATTAGACATTCAAACTGTGCATAGCACATAGGCAGGTTTTTTCTTCTGTTGTTCTTTTCCTCATAATTACCACCATGCAGGGAAAATAGGGCAGTGATAATAAAAAAAAACGCACGCTGTCTTTGAAATAAGGGGAAGGCTTAAGTTAGAAATTCAGTTACGGGATGAATTTCTCGAAGCTAATTAATGAATTGGCCATTTAATTGATGATACTGTTCCCCATAGTACAATATTAGACCAATGGTTTGCCATATGCGCAGGTTGACATCCCCCTCTTTGTCATACACACTGTAATTAGTGTGTTGAACGGCTAATGTTTCCATAAATTAGGCGTCTATGTTCTTTGCATGTGGTTCAGACTGAGGCTATTCAGTCCCATTGAATTGGCATATCATTCATTTGCTGTCATTAACTCGCGTTATTTAATTCAATGACTCATTGTTATATTTAATCTGCGGAAATGATAGGCAGGTTTCAGTTAATTTAATTGTTAAAAATAACTATGTGTTCCACTTTTGCCATTAGCTTTTTTTAACAAGTAGTAGAACAATATTGCATTATGATATTCTATCATTACACTCTTCCGCAGTCAATGTTTTCTTTATAGAAAATTGGAACTTAATGAAGCATTTTATACCGCATCTGTTCAGAGTGTTTTCACTCTTATTATAGAGAGTGAAAATGTTTTCATGTTTTGAATAAGCAATGGCATTTTATGTTCAGTTTAGTTTTAATGTTCAGTGTAGTTTTAAAGGCTCTTTATAGTTTTTGAGTTTATAGGCTCTCTTTCCTTGCATTTTACAACATTGTTTTCCTTCAGTCAAGCAGTACTTACTTTGAGTTCTTCGTACCAGTGTGTGTGTGTGTGTGTGTGTGTGTGTGTGTGTGTGTGTGTGTGTGTGTGTGTGTGTGTGTGTGTGTGTACTGTATGTATGTGTGTGTGCGTGCGTGCGTGCGTGTGTGCGTGCGTGCATCAGTGTGTGCATGAGTGTGTGCATGCATGCGTGTGTGTGACCAGCATGAACACTAAGGCCAAACAGCCTGGCTGTTGTATTCAAATGGTCTCTCAGCGGAGCCTTCAGTAGTGCATGGATGATGGAGAGTGTGAAGTAATGGGATACAGGAAACTATAAATCTCTCCCCTAATCCCAAAAGCAGACAGTCCCATCCTAGTATGAGTGGTAACCCAGGGAGACTCATACTCAGTGAGGGATGAGATTGTTTACGTTTACCAAGTGAAGCCAGCCAGTTGGATCTCCCTGACCCTCTCTAGTGATCTTCAGTCTATATAAGCCGAGGATGTTAAAGGTCATGTGTGTGAATCATGCAACCCAAGTTGTATGTTGTTGTTGTTGTTGTTTTTCGTGGTGGGGAATTGTTGTTGGTATAGGCTATCATATGATGACTTGCTCCAATGAATAGGTAATCAAGGATGTTCACAGTTTAATTGTGAACATCATAAAAGTTATTTCACAATTATTTATCGGTATTGATATAGCCTATGTTGTGAACAAAAATAAATCAATGCATAAATCAAAGTTATTAAAGTTACTATGAAATAACCTATTAGCATATCATCGTGTACGGTACTTGTACATTCTCCCGAGGATGTCCATCAACAGATATCTATGTGTTAATGTGATTGGACTTGCTTATATCAAGACACTACATTTTTCAACTAAGAAGAAATAGATGAATGCTGAAAAGTGATCTTACTCATTTCTTAAGAGCATCTCCATGCATGCGCATGATTGATGAATGAGGACCACTGTCCCCCTAGGGTTCCATCTTCATTCCTTCCAGCATGCTTGCATCAATGTATATAGAAACACCATGGATTCCCTACCAAATATCTCATGCACTGAGCATATTGCTGCTTCTCCCCCTCTGCCTCTCCTTTAATGAGTTTCATGGCATTGGAAGGCTTCCTATCTCAAGGAACGAGGAGAGAGAGAGGGAGAGAGAGAGTGAGAGTGTTATGAGGGACACAGGAGCTATGATGGGGGGAGGAGGTAATGTTTTTGCAGCTGGGCTTTGTGTAGTTGTTGTTTTTTCATCTCTTTTCAGTATTCTTCTCCCTTCGTTTAATGATATACCTTGGATTCTCTAATTGAAAGGGAACAAATGGAGGTTGTTTTGAATGCCGGCACGTCCACCCGACTCCACAGAACCTTGCATCCAGTGTATTTGCATAATGAGAGTGAATGCCAGCGTTCAGTGGGGGAAGAGACGGGCAGCTGTAAAAGATGGAAAGGAAATTTGAAAATGTTTGCAGAATTTTGATTTGGAGTAGATCCCCACCCTTGCGAGAGTAGCCTAGGTATGAGTAGGGTACAAAGAGGAGACAGAGTAGGCAGCTGTTATGATAGTTACGGGGTGTGTGTGTGTGTGTGTGTGTGTGTGTGTGGTGTGTGTGTGTGTGTGTGTGGGGGGGGGGTGTGTGTGTGTGTGTGTATGCGTGTGCGTATGCGTGTGCGTGTGCGTGTGTGCAGGTACCGACATAACTCTTTGAGCTGCTTAGCCAGCAATGCCCTTTTTGTAAGGCTTACTGTCCGTTTCACCGATTCTCCTTGGTTAAAGGTTCCAGGGCCATTCTGTAGATACTGTATTACCAGAGGGTGTCTTGGTGTAATCCAGTTTGTCTCATCAAACTCCATGTAGCAAAGACAAATACCTTCAACACTTCGAAGGTCACATTGTACATAGACACGCACTTGTACATTATGAGTGAGGTCAAATTGCAGTACACTGTAAAACACACGCACACATACACACACAAACACACACATACACCGCCGTCAATTTAGCGCAAGCTACCATCTGTCAATCAAAAATTCAGCTACCCCCCCTGTCCCCTGTCCCCCGTCGACGACGAAAAGTGGGCTGGGCTAAGCCCTGGATGTGGCACATACTGTAGCCTATAAATCAGACTACAGTATATAAAGTAACAAAGTAAGGCATGCTCACACACACAAGGCATCTGCTCTAAGTGAGCTCTTGTTACCCCCCCTCCCCCTCCCCATATGTGAACAGTATATTAACATTGAGGAATCCCTGTATGTCTGACAGGAGGGATGTCTTCCAGCTGTCTCCCTCTAAGCTCGCTCTGCACGTCTCTGCCCCTACTGCACCCCATCTCTGCTGCCAACTCACACAACCAATGATGTTCTGGGTGTGTGTGGTGGTAATGAGGTCCAAACAGGTGTGTGTGTGTGTGGGGGGGGGGGGGTATATTTCTGGTGTGGGGGATGTGTACGATGTGTGCACATATGTGTGTTCTAGTGTGGGAACTAGGGGAAGTGGAAACACACACAGGTCTAATTCCTGTCAATTAGTTATGCTTGAACTCCCAAACCTCCCTGAGGTTCTGCTGGGGGAGGGGGAGGACAAAACGTTATGTCTGCAGGTCCTGAAATAACAAGCTGACCTGTGGGAGGCCCCCAGGGCGCAGGTATGAGGGAGAGAAAGAGAGAGAGAGAGAGAGATGGAGATGGAGGAGGAGAGATGGAGGAAGAGATGGAGGGAGAGGACTAACATATACAGGAAAGGGGTAGACATTGAGTAGTGGTAACCTACTGCATGTTGCTACTTTTCCAGTTCCATCACTGAAGTTCTGCACACAAAATAGTCCATAATATGGACGATAATATTATTCCATATCAGTAGTACTCTAAACTGTGCAGTAGGTGTACATTCGCTTGCAAATAATATTGAATTGACCTGAATTGAAATTCCCCTCTACCCTTTTGCTCCGGCTCTACTTCTGCCTCTCTCCCTCCCTCCCTTTCTCTCTCTCCTTTAATCATCACCCCCCCATCTTCCAACCCCCCCTTTTCTCATCATCCCCCTCTTCTCTTCTCTGGCCTGGCCCTCGGGGCATGTCTGCCTGGGGCAGGGCTTAAGTCAGACTAATCCACTAGTGAGGGGTTTTGGGGGGAATAGAGATGTGAAGAGATGGTCAACTAGTGTGGACACTCCTGGTGTTTACTGTGCGTCTTGGTTGATGAGATAAAACACCCCTCCCTTGCTGCTTATCCCATTACAGCTTACTTTAATGAGAGTAAGTCCAGTACAGAAGCTCATGGACCGAGGTCGGGATAATATCTATTTTCTTTCTAATACAGTACTTCAGCTGTTTGATTTATCAAGCTGGCAAAATGGGTCAGTGGAATCAGTGCCAACCCTGTCTAGAGTACCTACCCAGTGTGCTTGACAAGCTAATTCAAGCACACTTAAATTAGTTGAAAAGGGGTTTCCCTCTGGCCTTGAGACTAACAATAGGGACATCTGATTGCTCTCTTTTCTCTTTTTTCCTTTCTGATGATCACAACTTTCATTTGACCCACTGGTTCCCCAGGATATTTTCAAAGTACTAAAAGATGTAAAACTCACCAGCAGTGACATTTCTGTCATTGTCTGACTGGGTTCCCTTTTCAGTTGTGTAATTGCACAATTATGCAAAGGCTCTTCACATGTTCGTTAGCTGGTTAATTGCCGTTAACATTGTGCTGTCTCAATTGTCTTCTCTCCTTGGCTAACACTCCTAATGTGCTTATCAAAGCATATCATGTTTTGACTGTTTTCTGAAATTCCCACCATAGCAAGCGAATATTACACTGTTGTGTTTTTATATGACTTCCTGTCAAACATAGTCCAACTGCAAGCTGTTTTAAATGTCATGGAGAGACTGGTCATGCAGGCCTTTTCTTTTCTAGGCCTAAGGTCAATTGCCACAAGAAAGTAGGAGCTAAAGCAGGGAGCGAATGGCGTGCTGGCAGACACACACACACACACACACACACACACACACACACACACACATAGAATTGTGCGGCTTCCCGGGGCTCTCAGAGATTGGTCACACCGATTCACGATGGTTGTCCTGCAAAAGATTAGATAAATTATAAAGAAAATAAATAAAGGGGGAAGGGAAATGATTCTCTGCCATCGGTGTTCTCATATACACACACACACACACACACACACACACACACACACACACACACACAGGCACACATAAACATGCAGCAGCACACTTCAAAATATCCAAAGCCGGTAATACATATGTATGTACATGTACTCGGTGATACATACTGTATGTTAAGGGATAAACTGTGCCATAAAGCCTACATAAGCACATAATAGCATAATGAGTCACCTTAACAATGATTTCCATTCCAGAGACTGTCACTGATAATGTACATCTGTTGAACTAGCACAGTACATCTATGTAACATGGAGCAAATATACATGTCAGAGATTACATAACACTCACACAGGGACTCGCCAATTAAAGCATGAAGTGCCCTGTCAGGTACTTTAGCCCACAGCAAACTCAGAGCGTTCGTGGCGTGGTGGGCTTTTGTGGAAGCGTTTCTCTGCTCCAACCTCCCACCTTAATAAACTTTTAATGAGAGCACAAGTCTGCAGAGACACGATACACGCACTAGCTGGAAGCCTCATAAACCCATCTTACTCTCCGCTACACACACAGACACACACACAGACACACACACAGACACACACACAGACACACACACAGACACACACACACCCGACTCAGAGAATGACGGGAAACATCTTTTAAAGTAACACCTCCTGAGAAGAGAATAATCTGACAGGAAATCACCGAAAACACGGTGGCCCTTAACTGTGACTCACATTATTTCATATAACACAGGCACCGCAGGGGGTACCTCAAATGCCCCCCCCCCCCCTCCCCCCCACACACACACAACCACAAGTGACTATTGCAAAACAGAAGTTCCACCGTATTAATTTATTTATAACTCAGGTGTACAATAGCATCATATGTCGGCCCCCTGGGAATGGCTGTCACACCTCTATTGAGTCATACAGGCACTGGTGTGAAGGAAATGAATAATACAAAGACAGAATGTGCTCTCCCTCTATGTAAAGTATGTGTTGCAGATATTGCTTTCCACTCTCTTCCTGAGTTAGAGACACCGTGACGGTTCCCTTCATGGCGTTTTTTGGGCTAGAAAGAATGATTTAATTCAGAGGTTGTTTCCTATGCAATCTGTGAATGTAATGGTAATGTTGGTAATGACTATTTTTAGACGCGCAGTGATGTATGAATTATTGAAGCGTGTGTGTGTGTGTGTGAGTGTGTGTGTACTGGAGGAGCTCTGGTGTGAAGATGAATAATAAAGGAATAGTGTGTCGGAGAGAGAAAGAAAAAGAGACAAAGAGAGAAAGAGAGACAGTCCAGGATGTGAAGGAATTGTGTGGAGCCATAGACTTCTGTTATTGTGGAGAAGTGAGTTTTAATTGTGGAGATAGAAGGGGAAGTTCAGATGACTTTTCTGTAGTCAGTGATAGTTAGTAAGTCAAGACTTTATGTGTGAAAAGATCTTACAAGATCTATACAGTAGCATATTTCTTACATCTTACGTCTTTCATCTTACATGATATTAAAGCCTAGATCTATATATAAGTATACAAATATTGATACATTTTTATGAACGTCATTTATTACACTGAAATGTCATTCTATACATGATGGTGTATTTATATCACCAAACATTATTATCACCAAACATTCATATCAGATTTAACATTCACCATGCCCTAATCTTCTAGACATTTACTGGGTTTTATTTCCCTTGGCTTTTGTGTGACATCATAACCAAGGCAGACACCGGGGCAGCCTGGTCCTGGACTCCTATTCATGTAATGAAGCCTGAGTGAGGGGCGGACGTGGCCCCGCATGACGCCCGAGTCATCAGTGACTAGTTAAGTGCGTGGGCGGGTGGCCACACTGCCCAGCTATTCGCTGTTCCTCTGGAGGAACAGATAGCATCAGAACACGTGTCTCTGACTAGACCTCCGCACTTATGAAATGAGTACTGGGGAATACAGTATATCCACAGTTTATTCACCACCGTCCCTGAATGGACATTCTGTTTAGCTGGCACTTGAAAATCTGCCAAAATTCAATTTGGTTGAAATCAGAGTATGTGTTATATGTCGCTCTTGTTGACTCCCTTTCGCCCCCAATCTTACCCCTTACCCCTCACCCCTCGCCCTCCAGAGGTGACATACTTACTTACTCCTCTATGCCTGTATGTCCTATGGGACATAGCGCTTCAATGAGCTCTTTCCATTGTATTCGGTCCTTCATTGACAGCATGCTGCGCCTGTCCCCCATGACAGGTTCATCTGCTCCAGCTCTTTTGTCACAGTTCTGTGCCAGGTGGTTTTGGGCCTCCCTGGTTTGCCTGATGGTGTCCATCTTAAGCCGACCTTTATGATCTGGTCCTGCTCCATTCTCAGCACATGTCTGTGGAATGTGTGTAATTGTGTGTGTGTAATTACATGTGTGTAATTTCCTTGGTGATGCTCCGGGCTACCTGGTTTCTTGTACAGTTGATGGCTGGAAATTTTGTTTGGCCAACAGATCTGGCATATTCGTCTGAGGCATCCCTTTCCCTCTCTTCATGTCTGTTTTGACTGTTTTCTAGGGGTGTAACAGATCACGGCTCGGCAGGCATGTGTACCAAGGATCAATTGCAAAATGTAACCAACTAATAATATTAGTTAATATTAGTTAATATCTCTTGTAAATCACAATGTAGAGTTGCCATGGAGAGATAGACGCGACGGTTGCATGCTTTGTTTTACTCTAAAGCGCAATGATAGGTTGATAATGCAATTATAATAATCTGTTGTTTACTCACTACACGTGAAGCTGGGAATCCACAACAACAAGTGTAATCTATCATGACGAGTGCTAGTGGCGTTGGCGGCGGCAACTCGAAAGGCCTCCCTCGTCATTTAAATCCCATGTATGGGAGCACATTGCCTTCACTGTCAATTATAACAATGACGGAAGAAGGGTGGTTGATAAAAAAGTTACGGTGTGTAGGCATTGTGCAACGAGAAAGTCGTATGAGGAAGGCAATACGGGAGGCAATACACACATTTGACGCGACATCACCCTGGTGTGTTGACGGGTGACATGTAAAAGGTAGCTCGACAACTTCTGATAATGTAGGCATTTTTTTCATACCATGTTTAAAGGAAGGTTTCACTTTATTATTTAGTTAAACGTGGCATAAAACATGTTTATTCGTCTGTTTTAAAGAGCCCAGTGATTCACTGCTGCAACCAGGCGCCTCCTCCCTCTCTCATATTGCACTATAATTTAAGTTGAATGTGTATTTCAGTATAATATGTAATGTTTGAGTGTAGAATATGTTATATATATTTGACCAGTTTTGACATTGAAGGTTGTTTTTTTGTTTCACAAAAGTGGTGTTTTTACAGAATTCAAGGAAAAAGCAGTTTTTATAAAAATAAAAAAAATGTTTTGTGTTGATCCGAAAAAAACTCAAAAACTCTGTGACTCAAAAACCGCGGTGATCTGTTACACCCCTACTGTTTTCACTCGCCAGCTATCTGAACCATACAGCAGAACAGATTTGACATTGCTGTTATACAAGAGCATTTTTAAGGCTGTATTGCTTGGACCTCCAGATGGAACAGAGCAGTGAGAAGGCACCCTGAGCCTTTCCCAGCCTTGCTTTGATGTCCTTTTGGGCCCCGCTGTTCTTACTGATGAGGCTGCCCAGGTAGGTGAAAACTTCCACAAACTCAAGTGGTTCCCCATTCACAGGGATGGGTGCTGTGGGGATGGAGTTTACATGCATCACTTGCGTTTTGGAGGTGTTGATGCTGAGTCCAACCTGTCTGGCAAAGTTGTTGAGCCTGTCAGTTTTAGCCTGTATCTTGGAGTGGTTGGTTGAAAGGAGAGCAATATCGTCTGCGAAGTCAAGATCTTTCAGCTGGGAGAACAGGGTCCACTGGATGCCTCTGGGTCTGTCTGCCAGTAAGGTGTTGGTTGTGATCCAATCTATGGTAACAAGGAAGAGGATAGGAGAGATGATGCACCCCTGTCTCACTCCGGACTGCTCGGAAAACCACTCAGAGAGGGTATTGCCCATGATGACACTGTACTCAAAATGAATGAGAACTCCTAGGATGTTTTTATAATTGGGATGATCTTTGGTGGTATTCCATAAGAGTGCATTATCTTCCAGAGAGTGTTTCGGTGGACACTGTCAAATGCCTTCCCGAAGTCTACAAAGTTGCTGTAGGGATGTGTTCCATTCTAAGCACTGCTCTATGATGTTTCGCAGAGCGAAGATCTGGTCCGTCCATCCTCTTCCCTTCCTGAAGCCTGCTTGCTCCTGTCTAAGCCTGGTATCAATGGCTGTCTCCATCCTGTTGAGAAGCACTCTGCAGAACACCTCCCTGTGCTGTGACCTTGTCATGGTGGAGAGGCCTGCGTGCTTCTAAGACCCTGAGAGCTATGCTGGGGGGAGCCTCTGGCTCCTGGCAGGTCTAACCTTACCAGATTGGTCTCGAGCCAGGAGCCAGATGAAAGTCAGCACACTGGCCCTCCAGGTTGGGGGTTGGGCGTGGCGCTAACAACGCCACCTTGTAAAAAAACCTACTGTTAAAGAAACTACACTGAGCAAACCTCCAGAAGTGAGGAGTATGTACAAACTGTTTCCTTTTCCCGTTACCAACCGTCTACTCCTCCCTAGAACTACCATTACATGACTAATTGTTTCAGCGTGTGGTGGACCTGCTGATGAATATGTATATTCTCTCCCGCCACTGCGGTGGCCGCCCACTCGCCCACTCCCTCCATAGACAGCGAGTCAGAACACTTCCAGAGACTGAACCCCAGCTGGAGACCCCTGCATAGCCCATCACCATGGCAACCTCCGACCCAAACCCACTCATGTACTATTCATGATGACCTTTTTACGTTGACACCCCATCTATGCTGGAATGGACTGACCCAGCCATTGGCCTCTCAGGTTCTGGCGGGCTAATACCATTTACCATTTCTGCAGGTGACTCTTGTCTGTGGTGTGTGTGTGTGTGTGTGTGTGTGTGTTTGTGTGTTCTGTAGAGTGGGGGGGGGCGACGACATTGAGTAGCAAGGAATGGAAGAGAGAAAGAGGTTTTGGAAAGAGAGAGAGGGAGAGAGAAAGGTGGACAGAGAGTGAGCGGGTGTGGATGAGAATCAGACAGAAGGGAAGAGGGTGTCAGAGGGAGTGAATGAGTAAGAAAATATGACAGCGTGGAAGAGCAATAGAAAGAGAGAGAGGGGGGGGGGGTGAGCGGTGGAGATGATATGTCTGACCCACCTTGCTGTCATCGCATAGGTGTGCATTATGGGTAACAGAACCCAGAGGGCACTCAAACTAGGTCGTCTGCAGAGCAGCTGTATTTCACATCAATCCCTCCATCCATCCATCTTTTCTTTCCTCTCTCTCCCTCCTGCCCTGTCAAAGGCCTTCCTGAAGTCTCCAAAGTTGATGTAGAGGGATGTGTTCTACTCTAAGCACTGCTCTATGATGTTTCGCAGAGCGAAGATCTGGTCCGTCCATCCTCTTCCCTTCCTGAAGCCTGCTTGCTCCTGTCTAAGTCTGGTGTCAATGGCTGTCTCCATCCTGTTGGAAAGGTCACCTCCCTGTGCTGTGACCATGTCGTGGTGGAGAGGCGTGCATGCTTCTAAGACCCTGAGAGCTGTAGAGTGGGGGGGACAACGACATTGAGTAGCAAGGAATGGAAGAGAGAAAGAGGTTTTGGAAAGAGAGAGAGGGAGAGAGAAAGGTGGACAGAGAGTGAGTGGGGTGTGGATGAGAATCAGAAAGAAAGAAAGAGGGAGTCAGAGGGAGTGAATGAGTAAGAAAAAATGGCGGGACATTGCGTTGGCGTGCATTATGGGTAACGGAACCCAGAGGGCACTCAAACTAGGACGTCAGCAGAGCAGCTGCATTTCACATCAGTCCCTCCATCCATCCATCTCTTCTCTCTCTCTCCCTCCCGCCCTGCCCTCCATCTTTCTACATCTTTCTACCCTTCACGGTCTTGAATGTCTACCATTACCGATCACTTTCATCATGTGAAAACCCACAAAACACTATTTTTGGTGATATACCTATGCACCATCATCAGAATAGCATACAGTATGCATTAGCTACTCAAGCAAATGCACCTGACATTCACAACCTTGCATTCTCTTATTTTGACAGTCTCCCCCAATCTCCATCACTAGACCAACATAATAGCCGTGTTTGTATGTCAAATTCTGTCATACATGATCCCTGTTTGGTGTCATCCACATAGTTTTCTCAACCAAACTCTTCTATTATTTATTATTTAGACTGAGGAATAGAGGAAAGTGCTTGAACAAAAAAGTGAACAGAGTTAGAGAGAGAGAGAGAGAGAGAGAGAGAGAGAGAGAGAGAGAGAGAGAGTTGAACGTTTCAGAGATACTGCGGATAATCAAAATTAATTAAAAAGTGTTTTTTTTTCTGTTGTTTTTCCCTCTATCTAATATCTTACCTCACACCTGTCTGTTGAGGTGAGAGCACAGAGATACACAGGGGAGGATTCTAGAGGGCAGACACACACGCACGCACGCACACACACACACACACACACACACACACACACACACACACACACACACACACACACACACACACACACACACACACACACACACTCACTCACACACACACCCACAGTACAAACACAGCTCTTACACACATCAGCCCCCACACACTCAAACACAACACACACGCACCAACCCCATGTCATGCTTTTTGTCCCGGGGTGGATGGATGAGCGGTAGGCTTTTGCTCAGTTCCAGTCACTGCACACACCATTACACCATTACGTACACACAGGCCTTGGGCACCCAGTGTCTCAGTGAAGAATGCGGGTTCCCTGCTGTGCAGCGGGCAAGAGTTGGAGCCTCTTAACACACACCGTTGGTCAACGGTCTGTCGGAAAACTTTGACTTCCTTGGTTCTGTCTTACCGCTGGGCGTAGCAGTGGAGAGGGAGACAACTGTGAGCCGCAGGAGCCGAAAGTGTGTGTGTGTGTGCGTGAGCATGCATACAATTGTTTGTGTCCATGTACCTGCATTTATTTGTGAGTCAGTGTGTGTGTGTGTGTGTGTGTGTCTGTGTGTGTGTGTGTGTGTGTACAAGCTGTTGATATTTTCAACAACCTAGCCTCCACATCCCCTCTTACATTCCATCCTCTTCCCTGTTTGTCCCTGTTCGTCCCTAAAGCCAGTGTACCATTCATTCACACACACACACACACACACACACACACACACACACACACGCACACACACACACACGCAAGTGCACTCACGCACACACACACGCACACGCACACACACACACACACACACACACACACACACACACACGCACACTCACGCACACACACACACGCGCGCACACACACACACACACACACACACACACACACACACACACACACACACACACACACAACCTTTATGTACACATTAGCACACAGGTTCCTTAGCATTAGCTCCTTCCAGACCATTACCTACAGTAGCAGCTCTGTGGTTCATCAAGTGAAGTGCACCGTTAGCTCAAAGCAGTAATGAAAAAGAAACAAATTCCTTTCTCTATCCCTGTCACTCAGGGCCATCGGCATGGAAACCCCGGGATGAGCGCAGTCATTAATTACGTGTGTGCGATGACTTCTCTTCCGCTTGTCAAAGGGCAAATCAAACGCAGTGCCTGGTGTGTGTGATTGTGTGTGTGTGTGTGTGTGTGTGTGTGTGTGTGTGTGGCTGTGGCCGTGTGTGTTAGAATTAATGACAGGGAGAAGTGTGCCTTTCTTTATGTAGAGGAGAATGCGGAGGAGGTACAGAGAGGTGTAAAGAGTTGATGAGAGGAATACTGAACATGTTGTGGGTATTTTGTGTTATATTGTTCTGAACACCCCCTTTATACACATAATAATTGAATGACAAAGATTTGCTTGACATGGCCCTTTATTGATACTGGTTCTCAAAGTGGCTCTTTCTTCTTTCTGCCCCTCCACTACCACCCTTTCTCTGTTGTGAAAGGGGGAGGAAATGGATAATGTCACTTGTGTTACTAATTTGTGTGTGTGTGTATTGTGTGTGTGTGTGTGTGTGTGTGTGTGTGTGTGTGTGTGTGTGTGAGAGTTGGAAATAGAGAAGTAGAGAAAGAGAAAGGGAGAAGGGAGAGAGAGAAAAGAGGTTGGAGTGTTCGAGGGGAAAGATAAGTGGGAGAAAGTACGAGGCAGGAAAAGCAGATGTAGGAAGATAGGGAGAAGGGAAGAGGTGGAGGGAAAAGGAGAAGGTAAGAGAAGATCCCGCAAGAGCCGAGGGAAGATGGGGGGGAAATGGGGGGAGAGAAGATTTGAGTGGGAGGAAGGGAAGCTAGCATTTTTCCAGCTGAGATGGGGCGGGGTGCAGAGAAGGAACAAAGATCACCTCTGATCTGGACCAATGACGCACAAGACTGGCCTTCAATTACCTTATTCTGCACAACGTTCCCTGTCATATCGCTGACACACATCTCTGCATGCACACACACAAACACACAAACACACACACACACAAACACACACACACACACACATACACACACACACAAACATGCACGCACACACAGGGACTCAAAAAGTACATAACAAATATTCACACTCACACACACATTTTGCCAACAGTCCATATTTAATGATATCATTAGCCAAAGCCCATTCCACTCCCTAGCGCTACGGCCCTTCAGTGGGATCTTCGTTAAAGACCAGGACACACAGAGCGTGTGTGCGTGTGTGCCTACATGAGTGCGTGCGCACACGTGTGTGTGTGTGTATGGAGGAGTGGATCTAGGTAATCTCAGTGGATTGTATTAACCCACGGTGATCTGATGGTGTTCTCACTACACTGGGTCTGCCGATTGAAATTCCATCCCTAACCCTCTTCCCTTTTCCCTTCCCCCTAGCATCTCTCACCGTGTCTACAGTGGCTGAGATTCACAGACACTCTGCAGACCGCCCAACCCCCCCAGACTTCATAGGAACGGCTTCATACGCAATGCAAGACACGCCCAACCCCTATACGCTTTAGTTTTTAAAAACGAGATGGATCTAGTTTTTTTTTTTTATCCATGCTAAATAGGTGGCATGGATTGCCTGTGCTCTTGGGGTTATGTTCATTTCGGTCGCCAACACATGTCTCATCATGTGGTCTCCTTATGAAGGAAATATGTGCTGAATTCAGAATGGAATGGGCTGTAATTTGATAAGTGGACCTCTCATATGCCAAGTAAATTGTTGGAGAGCTAGAAATGAGTGTGAGTGTGTGTGTGTGTGTGTGTGTGTGTGTGTGTGTGTGTGTGTGCGTGTGTGTGTGAGCGTGCGTGCGTGCGTATGTGTGTGTGTTGTATCTATACAGTATGTTTTTGTCTGTGTGGTTACAGTATGTACATTGTTTATTGTCATGTATTTAACCATTGTTCCCATATCTCTTGTGTGTCTGTGTGTGTGTCTGTATTTTCACCCATGTATGCAGCTATTCATAGCCAATTACAGTGACATGGGTCTGAATGGGCTTAATGAGAGGAAATGAAGACTAATGAACACGGAACCCACAGTAAATGCTGGGCAGGCGGCGAGCATCGCTCCATAGTCCATAACTCCGCTCCGCGTCTCCGTCCTGCCAAGGAAAATATCGCCATGCTTCAACATTTGAGCACAGGAGCTATAATGAAAATCCACAAAAGCGTGTAAGCTTTTTGCCACTTTTGTGTTCACAATTCATTCCGTGTGGGCTAACGGGGGCGAGATATGGCTAACGCTGGCTGCCAGCTCGTGGACGTGTCGTATACATTTGAATCTATGTTCGCTCACACATTCACTGGTGTGTCTATGGCCTTCTGTTTCTGACAGCCTCAGCCTCCCTTGGCAGAGAGGTTGGAGAGGAGGAAGTGCAGTTTGATGGATAGGCAGCAGGGCTTGCTTTGATTTTCTGAAAATAATACAATCATATGCTACATTCACCTTTCATGGTTATTAAGAGAGAGAGGAGGAGGAGGGGAGGGAGAGTGAGAGAAACGGAAGAGAGAGAGAGGGAGCAACGAAAAGAGGGAGGGGGTGGTTTGACAGCCGCTAAAATGAGCTCCAGGATCTGAAATACAGGGCAGCTCCTAATGGGCTTTATTTTGCGCTTACTCCCTCTTTGGTTTGTGGCAACACGGGAGCGAATGAAAGAGGGGGGGAGGTGAGGGGGAGGGCAGGTCGCATTTTTACAGTGACAGCCCGCTCCTTTCCTTTTTTTTCATCCTCTCTTTTTCTCTCGGCTGGCAGGGTGAGCGAAGGAGGGAGAGAGAGAGTCAAAAAAGAGAGAAAATGAAGTGATTTGTGGAAGTATTGATCGGTGGGTCAAGGCTATTGATCAGAGCGCGGCGAGAGATGGAGGAGAGGGGAGAGTGATGGAGCGCTTTGTCTGGCAGGAACGGACGGCAGGCGGATTGGCTACTGGGGCCCCGAGAACCGTTTTTATAGGGCCGTCTTTAGAAGGTGGAGAACAAGGGCACTCACAGGACGGCTGGGAAGGGCACCTTCAATAGGGCGAGACTGGTAACCTCCTGTACACTGCTGTACATGTCACATTGCAAAACAGGAACCGAGCCATGCTCTTGTAACTGTTTATTGGAACCTCTGCGTAGTGGTAGTGGAATACCAGTGGATAGCGGCCACATGCCATTTTTCCCCTGCAGGCGTTTCAACGCATCTGGAATGGAAATATCTCACGTCGGGCCTCATTCTCATGGGTTCTTTCTCTAACACTCATTAATTCTAGCATAGTCTTGTCTTACAACCATTAGAAGAATCCCCCACTGACTAAAACACATAAGAGTGATTAGGAACAGTATTGAGAAGCATATGCAGGAGTTTCTGTTTTTTATTCAGGGTAAGCAGTCCAGTGCTACAGAGCCCCAGTCTTGGACCGGAGTCAGAGCTTCTCCCCAGGTTCCTCGGGGTATGCAGCGGAGCCATCTGGCGCTGGCAAGGGCCCTCTCCAGGAAGGACCCCTATAGGCCCCCTCCCCCCCTTTCCTCCCTCCCCCTTAAAAGAGCCAAAGAGCCATTATGGAGGAGCAGTTTCCTCCTCCACCCTCTGCTCTCCAGGAAACTGAGTGCCAATGTGGAGATGAGACTGTGAGGCTGTTAGAATCTCCTTGGCCTCATGCGGTGACACACTGACTGAAGAGGCAGATCCTTAGCTATTCTTCTCTGCACGCTGCTTTTTCATGTGAAGAGAAAGGGAACGCAACACTGATGAAAGACTAGCGAAAGAGACAGAGAGAGAGAAGGAGGCGGGAGGAGGGGATTGTGAGAGTAGGATGGAAAAAATGACTTCTGTGAAGCTGTGTCTGTGTGTGTGTGTGTGTGTGTGTGTGTGTGTTTCTGTGTGCATGCGTACGTGTGTGTGTGTGTGTGTGTGTGTGTGTTTGCGTGCATGTGCATTGCTGAGAGAGAACCCCAAGCAACACGACTCGCTCTGTGAAAAGATACACACACCGCCCTAGCGGGATCCGAGGACTTTGGAGGCGTGTTCAGATGGCGAGTGATAGAGAGAATGAGAAACAGAAAGAGAGAGAGCGAGCACTCCTCTCTCTACACGAGCTCTCTGGATAAGTTGAATAATTGAATCTCGCATAGTGTCGAGGCTGGCCGGCGCCGGGAGATTTATTCATGTATATTTCAGGCAAGTTGTAATCTTTTTAGAGGGGCCGGCTGCTTTCCTTTGTGGCAGAGATGAAGGGTGACAGAATAGGGCTCCTCCACCAGGTCTCCATTATTTATACTGGGAGTACCAGAAGGAGCAGTCTCTGGGAGGCGTCCACGAGGAAAACACTAACCACAGTACATCCCTCCACTCCTCCGTATGTCTCTCTATCCTTCTCTGTTTCTCTCTCACTAGACTTGTCTCTCCTTCTTCTTCTTCTTCTTCTTCTTCTTCTTCTTCTTCTTCTCCTTCTTCTTCTTCTTCTTCTTCTCTCTCTGTCTATGTCTGCTTCTCTCTGATTCCCCTGCTCTCTATTTCTCTCTCTACCTCTTCATCTCTCTCTATCTCTCTTTTTTCATCTTACATCTCTCCCTCTCTCCCTCTCTCTTCTCATTATTCCCACTTGCATCATCCCTCTCCTTGTTTTACTTTGGTCCTGAGTGACTGTACCACCATTGGTGTGTTTGAAGCCTCAGATGTTGAAGATGTCATCCAAAACAGGATGGAACAGATGTCACCCACTGGGCCTGAGTTCTAGTTCTGGTAATGTTGTGGTTTTGTTAGACCCGGTCGTGCTGTTTCCCTACAAGAGCGTCTATGAAGCCTTTGCACTTGTTATTTTCCAAAAGGTATAGTACTGTAGCTGAAAGGTGGAATGAAGAGGTACAAATACTGTCCTAAACAGTTATGGCGTTTTTCCATTATCGGCCCGGGTCGCTTCGGGTCGGGTCGCTTCGGTTCGCTTCGGCACACTTTTGAACAGTTCTGGTTTTCCACTATACACAACAGACCAGGAACTAGTAGGAGGAGTAGGCGATAGTAGGCGGAGTTACGCGTCATAAAAGCACCCAATGGTGGTGACGTATATTTTCACGAGACACAACACAGCCACAACAACAGCGACATGGAGGAACTTGAAGCTATCGTATGCCTTTCCCTCGGCATGTGGTATATTATTAACCGTGGTTTTTTGGAGAGAAAGAGAAAGAGAGAGAGGAAGCTATGCACACATATTAAAGTCATGTTTTTTGAACCCTTAAAACCACTGCCTTCACTTGTCTGCTTTATGAACTGTAGTATCATTGTGTGCCGTGTTATTCACGGACAAACACGGTGCCCGGAGGCACCCTTTGCGGGTTAATAACTTCGGTTTACCGTGGGTTAGGATAACAATTCAAACGTGTCCGGATAGGGGAGAGGACAGGGAATCCAAAACCATTTGAATGGTGTCGATACGACACTGTTATCACGGTTGACACAGCGAGGAGCGAATTCCCTGGTAGAAATTGTCTCTCCACCTCCACAGCCGGTGTTATTCACGGGCAAAGACGGTAAACGGAGGCACCCTTTGCGGGTTAATAACTTCGGTTTACCGTGGGTTAGGATAACAATTCAAACGTGTCCGGATAGGGGAGAGGACAGGGAATCCAAAACCATTTGAATGGTGTCGATTAGGGATGTCCCGATCCGATACTGAGATCGGATATCGACCCGATATTGGTCCTGAATGCTGGATCGGAGATCGGACCAGAAAAAAAAGGCTCCGATCCGCGTGCCCGATCCGCGTCTGTGTTACGTCTGTGTTTACGACAGTTTGGGCTTTACGACATGTGCCGTATTACGTTTTGTGTTACACTCGTGTTTGATTAAATGGAGTTGCCAGCTCCGACTACAAGCTCTGAGTTCGACTCCGTTATTGAACATAACATTGGCGAGATGCGAGAGAAACTCCCCCCAGACAGCAAAATTGCAAAAGCAATAACGGAGAAATTGGTTCGGTTTATTGTGCTCGACGACCAACCACTTTCGGTGGTAGAGAATGTGGGGTTTCGGAGTTTAATTGAACACCTAGAGCCGCGTTATACTTTGCCCAGTCGGCATTATATAACCGAAAATGCCATCCCGAAAATGCACAATGAAGTGTGTGAGTTCCTCGCCAAACTATTGGAGAATGTCGATGCTATTAGCTTCACAACGGACATTTGGAGCTCAGACGTGTGTCCAATGTCGTTGTTGAGTCTCACAGCACACTGGATAGACTCTGATTTTACTTTCAAGAAAGCGGTGCTGCATGCCCGTGAGTTCCGTGGCTCACACACTGGGGATTCCATTAAGGCAGCCATGGAGGAGATGCTGCTCGAATGGAAAATTAACAAAAGCAAAGTCCATGTCGTTTTAAGAGAGGTGGTCACTGAGTACTGCAGAGTACTATTTTTGTTGCTTTAATAAAGGCTGGCAGTCTTTAATTTAACTGTTGTTGGTGTGGACTATATACTGGGGAGGTATTTGAATGAATGAATGAATGAATGGTCTTTATTGTCATTGCTACAGTACAGGTACCAAACAACGAAATTTAGGAGGGGTGGCTCCCCTGGTGTTAGGAAAAAAAAAATAAAAAAAAAATAAAAAAAATTCAGGGGTCAAAAAATTTATACAAATATCGGATCGGTATCGGTATCGCCGATACCCGAAGCCCAGGTATCGGTATCGGTATCGGTAGTGAAAAAGTGGGATCGGGACATCCCTAGTGTCGATCCTACACTCCTATCACGGCCGACACAGCGCGGAGCGAATTCCCTGGTAAAACGTTTCTCTCGCCCCGCTGTCAACGGGAGTTTCAACCAGCAGGTGCGGTGCTGCAGGCAGCAGCGGGTGAACTCCCGGTTCATTGAGTTTACGGTTAAAAGCATAACTTCTCGGGGTGTCAGCGCGGTGGTTAAGGGCTCAAAATGACCGTATACCAATGGTGAAGTTAGCAAAGGAGTATTGTGTTTGTACCACCTCCACAGCCGGTGTTATTCACGGGCAAAGACGGTGCATAATAGCGATTTTTGTGTTATGCTTGTTGTAAATAAAAGTTCTATGATGCATTGAAATGACATTAAACTAAGATAATACGATGGTCAGCATAATTTTTCGAATCATTATTAATAAGCTATTACAGAAACTGTAGTGACATTTTCCAAGAGCGAATGTGGTATTTAAAGATGGCGGTTAGCGAAGAAATCTATGAACATGGGATGACGATTTCCATTGACCAATCAACGGTGTGCAGCGTCACACGTCACACGCAGCCTGGCAAAAAGGTTCCGGGTCTAAATTTGGTTCCTGGTTAAGAAGGGTAGCTAAAGAAGCGACCCGAACCGAGCCGAGGCGACCCGGGCCGACAAATGGAAAACCCGGGCTGGCCCTGTAATGGAAAAGGGGCTTTAGTTTCCATGACCTCCATTATATCACATGAGGTCAGTTTAATGGTGAGTGATGCATACTGGTGGAAACATTGAGAAAACATGAATGTTAATGTACTGTAGAACTTAACAGTGAGGGGAAATATGTAAATTACAAGTAATACTTATTATTGAGTGATTTTTCTCAGATTCATTGCTCTTAATTTTCACTCTTGCCCTCTCTCCCTCTCCCTCTTTCACTCAATCTCTTTTCCCACAGCCTTTCGTTCTCTCTGTCTTATCTCCCCCCTGTCTCTCTCTCTCTCTCCACCCGCCTTTCCGTGTGTGTGTGTGTGTGTGCGTGTGTTTGTGGATGTGGATGTGGATGTGGAGGTGGATACATGTGTGTGTATGTGTGTGTGTTTGTGTGTGTCAGAGTGTCTGAGACTTTCCTTGCTGCCTGGTAAATAAGTTAATGCGAGTGTAAGCCGGGTCAGGGCTCGCTCAGCTCAGCCCAGGAAGCTCAATGAGAGTGAGGGGAATTGATTGGCCCTCTTTTATACGTGGAAATGAGAAAATACAAACCCTCTCCGTCCGTGTTTCCCACTTTCTCTCCACTATCTCCAACACAGAACTACAGAACTACAGAACTACAGGCCTACAGGCCTTTATTTGTTTTCCTCCATTCCTTCATTTCATTTGGGCTGATAACAAGTTGGAAATGGACCAATGCCCTGAACAATGGAAAAGTTGTTTTCTCAAAACCTTTTTAAAGTTGTTTTTTTTCTTTCTCCTTTTCTTTCTTTATCTGCTGTGTGTAAAAAGCGATTTTCCCATATTGAGCCGAGAAAGTGGTTTGCTTGAGCAGATGTTTAGCTTTTCTTTTTCACGGCATGTGTATGATTGCGGCACAATCAATAATTGACTTCATCAGTCCTGTGAGAGCTACAAAGTCAGTTTGAAATCAATGAAAGTCTGGTTTGAAATGTTCTGCAAAGAAGAATTTTACAAGCGCTGCTGTGGTCAAGAATATTTATTTGCAATTCACAATCCTCCTGGACCTCTGTAAATAAAAATATAGATACTCAATACTTAATACATGAATTAATTGCTGTACCATTGAGTACATTCCTTTCCCTCTTCAACATAAAGTATTGAGAAGATATTGCAAAACAAAACCTTTGTGTTGTCACCCAAAAGGAGAAAGAAGTGCTTTAGGGACTTGCACATTCACCAACGTAAAAAAGAAGAAAAGGAACCTCATAACTTATATTGCAGTGGAACAATATTTGTGCAGTGGCTACTTGGTGTGTGTGTGTGTGTGTGTGTGTGTGTGTGTGTGTGTGTGTGTGTGTGTGTACGTGTGTGTTAGCCACCTGCAAGCGTAGCGGAAGGTCTCATTCTGATAACTGCCTCGCGCTCATGAAGCCGCCAGACAGTCACCATGGCAACGTGTCTCCGCCTTCGGCATGGTGACACAGACAAAATAAATGCCACACCAGGAGACAGTGAACTTATGCACTGGGCTTATTCACTGTGGACAAATTGGCCACCGCAAACATCTATGTTGGTTAGTGCCATCTGGATAAAAATGAATGAGTCAACTCTTTGGGCTGTAGCTGCTTTTCAGTAGGTTAAAGCAGATTTATGGTCTATCCGGTGTCTACCGTGTCCACTCCAGTCATGGCTTCCATGCTTCTTGCAGAGTGGAGTGTGTCTTCTATGCATCCAATAGTTTGTGACGATGTACCTCGGCCACCTACCATCAACCAATCACGTCAATGCTGAGCTCTGTGTTACAAAAATATGGTAGGCGCGTCCATCACAATTGCATCATACCCTCTGTAGCCTCCACACTGCAGTGCCGGATGAAGCATAACTTGGCTTTTAGAGTATGATGAATTTTATTTGATTTTATCCCTTTTTCACCTAATTTAGTATCCAATTATACCCAACCTAGTGTCCAATTATCCCCTGTCGCCTATTGCGTAGGATCGGCCGCACGCGCACCCCGTGGAATCGGCCGCCACATCACCAGCCTAAGGCCACAAACACACCGCCGACCTGTTCCTCAGCAGTGCGTGTGCGTGGCGGAGCTGCTGCTGCTGCTGCTCTCACGGATCTCTGCAGCTTCCCTACCGGCTGCGTGTCTCCTGCAGCTCTAACTGTGGAGCTGCTACTGCCAGCCCTGTCTTTGCACATTGAGCTTTGCCTTTGCAAGTGCGGCATGCATGCGGCAAAAATAGGCGAGAGTCCTAATCTCTAGATGGCTTGTCGCGGCAGCCAGCTTGAGACACGCGCGCCTCACGCGTGCTGTAAGGCTGCTCTAACCCGTTAACATGGGCGCCGAAATGAAAAGCCCACTGCTGTGGTTGCTGCTTGCGGTGTGTTCGAGACGTAAGGAACAGCTTCTTCTCTGCAGCTGTTACTCTGTTGAACTCAGAATCCCAGCAGTAGCCCTGCCCCCCCCCCCCCAACAAGAGGAGCATTGACTCTCAGTAGCAGTGTACCCTCCCCCCCATACGTCTACTGGCTGCACACTCAGGACTTCTATTTAGCTTTTGCACTACTGCTTGCTTGCACATACCATATTTATTACTAGTCTCTAATTCTACATCTTACATATATGTAACATACCTCAAGACCTGTGCCCTTGCTCTGGACATATCATACTGTCTATACATATCATATCATAACTGACTTTTGACTTGAGTTTTTATATTCATTTATTTATACCTTTACACACACACACACACACACACACGCACACACAAAGATACATACAAGTACATACCCACACACAGATACAGTACCTCTCTCTCTCTTTCTTTCTCTCTCTTTCTCTCTCTCTCTCTCTCTCTCTCTCTCTCTCTCTCTCTCTCTCTCTTTCTCTCTCTCTCTCTCTCTCTCTTTCTCTCTCTCTCTCTCTCTTTCTCTCTCTATCTTTCCTGGGCTCTTAAGGAGTCTATAGAAAACCCCTGTGGCCAGCACTTCTTTTACCCGTACAGTACTGTAGATGTGCATGGTCAGTGTATTATTGTAACCTTCATATTTGATGATCCTCCATCCTCATGGGTATAGAGTAGAGGTGAGTAGAAAGATAAGATGCTGCAAAGGTCATTCTAACCTACTCTATACCACAAAGGACAAAACCTACTGCTCAGATATGCACATATCCCTCCTCACCTGTGAAACCTTGTATATTTGCAGTACTTTTGATAGTCCACTGTGTACTGTATTTGTCTGCTGTGTGTGTCTGTATCGGAACCCCTCTAGAGTTTGAATCTGTGTTGCTTTTATCCATGAGAAAAAAAAGACCAGGCCTCTCTTATCTCAGTAAGACAAACCTGGATGGATAACAGTTAAATAAAGAGATAGAGCCTTGTTACACTGTCAGGAAAAAAACTTGGAGCCTCCATTGGTGGTATTTTCTCTCTAAATAAATAGACTTCCTTTGTGGTGTATATGTGTGGGCCTAAGACTATTGGTGGTTTGCCGGTGGCTCAATATCATGTGGATACATTCCACTCTGAGTGACCCTAGCTTTAGTATTTTGTCTTTTCTCTCTCAGTCAGCGGGTGTCAGTCAGACCTTCTAAGCAGAGACTGTCAATTTTCCCATGACAGTAGATCCTCTCTAGTTCCCTTTAGCCCTATAGAATAGAATAGGCCCCTGGCTCGGTTGAGTTTCCATGCTTCACTCTACATGTCAACACCAGCTCCTCCGTCCTACAGTATGTCACCCCTCGGGATGATGGGGGCCTCATGCTAGAAGATGGTACACACACGCACGCACGCACTCACACACACACACACACACACACAGACACACCCATACACACACACTGGGCCTACTCAGTAATCTGACAGCTAACAGTACAGCCAGGGTTCAAAAGCACTGGAGGAGAACTGAGCAGTGATGGCTGGAGGAGTTGTGACAGGCTCTCCACATGGCTGCCTTTGTCTGCCAGGACTGATACTTACACCTCTCACACACACTCAGCACATGCTACAGATGCATGTAAAGATACACACACACACACACACACACACACACCTTTCTTCCCCTGTACAAAAGAGAGCACTGTTGCTCCAGTACCTGTCAGGCTCCAGTACTGGAAGTGGTCTTCCACAGGGAGCTGTGTGGAAGTCTAAACGGACCACCTCGCCTGTCACTCAATACAGCAGCCCGTCGATACAGACACAACTAAGGATGCTCTTTCCTGTCAATGAACAGAAAGAGAGAAAGAGAGAGAGAAAGAGAGAGAGAGAGAGAGAGAGAGAGAGAGAGAGAGAGAGAGAGAGAGAGAGAGAGAGAGAGAGAGAGAGAGAGAGAGGCTGCCCAAGGCAGATGCTGGAACAGCTGTCCCCCCTTGTAAGAGGTGTGTGTGTGTGTGTGTGTGTGTGTGTGTGTGTGTGTGTGTGTGTGTGTGTGTGTATGCATGTGTGTGTGTGTGTGTGTGTGTGTGTATGTGTGCGTGCATGTGCGTGCGTGCGTGTGTGTGTTGAGGAGTGAGCGCCAGACAGCTGCTGGGCTAGTCTGAGTGAACATGCCCCCTCGTGCTTTACTCTGGCCTGGGAGCCAGCGATAAGAAATGTCTGGGGGTCCCGGGAGGTGTGTGTGTGTGTGTGTGTGTGTGTGTGTGTGTGTGTGTGTGTGTGTGTGTGTGTGTGTGTGTGTGTGTGCGTGCGTGCATGCATATGATGGGACAGCTGGAGCGGCTGCAGTGACATTGGACATCAGACGCTCAGTGCATGAAGACTCTTTCAAGACCAGGTCCCCAAAGCTTAGGACTGTGCTTTGTCCTCAGTGAAGCCCCTCATTGATTTCCATTCAGATCCACTTCCTGTCAGAGTCTGCAAAGTAGAGTACCGCTGCAAGGACGCATAGCCAGCTGGATGCTCAAGGCCCTGGCATCTGGAATACACAGGTCCATCGTACTGTTTGTGAAGTGGATTTTTTATTGTTGATTTATCATGATTTATTGTAAAATTTTCCACAAGGCCTTGAGCTAGCTGGAGTTACTCCGGTTGTCTGTTTCTGTGCTCATGAAAAAACGTCATAAGCACAGAAAAGTCCCTTAAACTCTCAGAACCAGCAATCGTTCATAGGCTACGTTCATGTGTTGAAGTTTATCCCTCGCCTGCACAGGACCCTGTCGAAAAAAAAACGAGACGTGCCTCTCAACAAGAGTTCTGTCCCGACTGAAAAGAATGTCTGAATCAAAATCTCAACAAGTCCCTTTTCCTTCCCTCCCAGGTTGCAAAGGGATGCTGTGCGGCTTCGGGGCTGTGTGCGAGCGCGACGCGGCCGACCCGTCCAAGGCGGAGTGTGTGTGTAAGAAGATGTCGTGTCCCTCGGTGGTGGCGCCCGTGTGCGGCTCGGACTCCTCCACCTACTCCAACGAGTGTGAACTGTTTAAGGCTCAGTGCAACACGCAGCGCCGGATAAAGGTCCTGCGCAAGGGACCCTGTGGTGAGTCCAGCTGCCACTAATGAACCCTGTTGTGCCGACACAAACATTGCTCTTTTCAGTGAGTATGTAGCATATTAAAAGGGTCAATCTGTTGTCTTTTCACATCTAGCGTAGTAGCTACTAGTAGATACATTACATTATTTGTCTGATCACTGTAGATCGCTGTAGATCATGCTGCAACGTAATGTGAAGTATCCAAGCTGGCACAGGTCGATTTGGGTGGACGCGGTAGTTTGAAGCTACTTTGACACTAGTACTACTGGCCTGGTGGCAAACTGAATGCAGATTGGCATACAGCCAACAGGTTCACTTCCGAAACCTTCCATAGAGTTGGACGTAGCTTCTACCACTAGAAGCACGTGGCTATGATGCATGAGACAATGCGTTCTTCGTCTCATGATAGTATTAACATGTTCCTTGACGCAAAGTACTTTCTAGAAAAGAAAAGAAAACACAAGCCGTTGGTTCGTTGTCGTGTCATGATACAACAGGCTTAGTCATTCGCCTGGCACTCTTTCCACAGCACACAATGAAGCTGTATAGGACAGCACAAAGACACAGTCTGTCATGTTGTCATCTGCATAGCCACTAGCACAACCACATATTACCCACCTGGGGTTAAAACCTTGCCACCTGCTGTGTTTTTGACTCTGACTGGTTCCAGCTTTAATAACACCCCCCAGTGGAGCATATCTCTGGTATTACCACTCTTCACCACAGCCTGTCCATACATCTTCTTCTGTCGGGGGCTGGAGGGCTGACTGCCAGCTGAACACTGAGGAGAATAATGTGCTACAATGTGCTTTGTGTTATTGTTTTGTTCGTGCGCCGTCGCATCGTTGCTACAATGCTAATCCAAGGCTGATTGCTGTGCTGGCTGGGTTGGGGCTGGGGCTAGGGCTGGGGCTAATAGCAGGGCCAGCGACTACAGGCTTTTCCAGTAGGAGGGGCAGGGGGGTGGAGGGAGGGAGGGAGGGAGGGAGAGAGACTCATACTAGTGAGAGATACAGACAGAGCAAGAGAGAGAGAGGGATAGAGGGGAATAGAGAGAGAAAGTTGGGGTATTATGGGAGCTAGAGGAACAGTTCATACACACAGCCACACTTAGCTATAGTTACCAGTGTCACCCGCTGGAGAACTTCTGGGACAGGGCAGCGGGGGCTGTGGGGCACACTTCCTTCTTATGAAAAAGTTCTGCGTGATATTTACTGTTTTGTATTGGTGATACTTTTTATGTCACTTATCACCAAATCTGCTGTAATCAGTGTAATATCACATATTGACAGTAATTTGCAAGATTAGTGGAAACATAGACGTGCTAAAGCTTAGGTGCTAATTATCCATTAAGTCTTTGTGTACAGAATTAATTAGGTTCTACTTCCTGTCGTGTTTATTTGATTACGTACACATTGGAAATATTAGACTGCCATCAAGCACTAGTTTGCTCTGAATGAAAACGAATTGTGCGGCCGAAAATATGATAGGATACACACACACATATTCAACGGGCAACACAAACTAAATTAGACATATACACACTGAAAATAACAGATCTTTTATTTTTTCAGAAGTAAATAATTTGCACTTACAGCAAAAATCCAACTAGACAGCAGCTTCTACTATGGAAGTCTAGTGCCAACAGAAGGGTCACAGGGGTCAGGGGAGCCAGGATAACAGGCTCGTTTTCTCTCTTTGCCTCCAATAAATTATGTCAGCACAGAAGGTCCCGGCAGGTCACACAGGCTGATATTATGTTGTTGTCCAGAGTGATGGAGAGAGCTTGTGGAGGGGTGGTGTTGCCTCTCTCTTTCTGTGTGTGTGTGTGTGTGTGTGTGTGTCTGAGTGTGTGTGTGTGTGTGTGTGTGTGTGTGTGTGTGTGTGTCTGAGTGTGTGTGTCTGTGTGTGTGTGTCTGAGTGTGTGTGTGTGTGTGTGTGTGTGTGTGTGACTGTGTGTGTGTGTGTGTGTGTGTGTGTGTGTGTGTGTGTGTGTGTGTGTGTGCATGTGTGCGTGCGTGCCAGATTTGATCTGTCACAACGGTAAGATATCTGCCGGGTAAGAGCAGTGCCCCGTAGGTTACCAAACTAATTTACTTGGGCATGGGCTTGGATAATGTAGAGCCCTAATCAAGCAAATCCAATAATTCAAGTTTAAAGGAACAGTAACAGCCTGTATAGTGCTTCTGGGCAAAGATGCATACTTGATGCATGAACATCACTTAGTGCTTGAGTAGCACTCTATGGCTGAACAATTTAATGTTCTTTGCCGTAATATGCACATAACTTACCCTGAATCCCTTATGAACAGCCAGCCTAAGCAGCTCCTTTCATTAACACGCTCTGAAATGGGTAATTTGGGACAGGGTCACATTTCTCTCAGTTAGTTCACCGGGCAGGCACAGTAACAGATAATGGCCAGATATCATTTGAATTAAAAGGGCTCAGTCTGTTTCAATTGCCCCTGAAGCGTGAAGAAAAAAAGGGTATTGTGGGGGGAAAAAAGACAGAAGGCAGCACTTAACCACGGTTATGGTTCAGTAGAACATGAAGAGAAAGTGGGGCGGGTGTGTGTTTTAAAGCGGTCTGGAGAGCGGGTCTGTTAGCTCTCATAATATTGAACTTGGAGCAGAGGGGTAAACACACACTCTTTCCAAGCTGTGGAGAGAGAGAGGGGGGGGGGGGGGGGGGGGGGGAGTATAGAGGGCTTGTGCCTCAGAACTCATTTCAGAGCAACCAGTCTAGTGGAACGTTTTTTTTTGGTGAGGAACAGGTAGCGGTGCGAAAGGGGGGCACTCGGCCGGTCACAGATCGATGGGCCAAAATCGATCATGAGTGTGTGTGTGTGTGTGTGTGTGTGTGTATGTGTGTGTGTATGTGTGTGTGTTTGTGTAGTGAAAAGCCCAGTAGCACATCCTAGATAGACTTTTGTTCGCTCTCTCTACCTTTTTATAACCTAGCTGTACGTTTCTCCGCGTTCCCCCCGTTTTTTTCTTCCTCTGTCTGTTCCCTTCTGTCAACCTCCCTCTCTGTCCTTGCCTTTCTTTCGCTCCTACCTCGCTTTCTTCTCTCCCTCTCTGACCTCCATCCCTCCCTCCCCCCTTCTCTGTGGTGTACAGGAGAACAGCATGCCTGACTAGCTGTCTGAAAGGCCTCTGGGTCTTATCTCCCTGGTGACAACAGGCACCTCCTTACAGCACATCAGAAAGCTTGCCTCACGTCTGTCTGTCCATCTGTCTGTCTGTCTGTTTATCTGACTGCTCCATATCTACCTCGCTGGCTCCCCCCTTGACCCCCCCCCCCCACCCCAATCTCACTCCACAGCTGGTCTAACCTGGGGAGTCAGTCCAAAGACGACACTGATGTCTAATTCCTGGCGTCCCTGCGGTCACGTCTTTGCTAGAGTGTAACCAAGGCGGGGACACCCGCTGTCCTGTTAGCGTAAAGTGGTAAACGTCCTAATGTGGAAATCAATGCGTTGTTTCTCCCTCTCTTTTATCGACTGTAAAAAAACAAGTTCTCTAAGAGGGCATGGATCCCTTAACATGAAGTAGGTTGGTTGGTACCAACATTTTGAGGTCTGTTCAGATTTCTGATTTGGGTTTCTTGTCAGATAATTGAGAGGGCTATGAAAATGATACATTTCACAGATTGTCATTAACGGAGGACTCAAAAGCAGGTTATTAGTGGTTGTTGTTGTTGTCTGAATAGCCAGGAAATAACTTGTGAAAAGTGAACAGTGAAAAGAACTGCCTTTTATCGGACCAGAATGATGAACTATGGTGAATGATGAACTATGGACTATGTCCGTTAAGCTTTTCACCTTCCAAGTTAAGATGCACGATAGATAGTATGCGCTAGTGACGTACTTATGGATGTAAATAAATAGCGAATTTATTAGCTAATAATTTAATAGCTAATAATAGCTAATTCTGAAATGATAACCTCACTCCTCACTGAAGCTCCTTGTGGTTTTAAAAAACAACATGTATTACTCCCAAATACGTCACTCACGGTATAATAAAGTGTTAGAGATAGATACTGCATTTGTAAGCAGTTTTCATATGCCAACACTTTTGTAAGGTGAGCTGGACAACAATGTTGAGGTTAAAACAATTGGTGAAGAGGCTCGTTTTAAGAATTATTATATATTATATATTTCAAGGAACTGTTTTTCAGGCTTGTGTTGAGAAAGCTTTTTCAGAAACCCTAAGCCCTGATACTTTGGCCCCAGTCACCGGGCAGACTACAACTCAAAGCAGACAGTTTTACTTCAGCTGCACTTTTGTGATGGCTAGTGCTAGTGTAGAGCTTGTTAGGGTGTTAAGGGGCCTAGAAAGGCTGATTTATCCCCCCACTGTCTCAAGCCAGTGGGAAGACGATTCTGGACCAAAAGGCTCAGGACTAAAAGCGAGGCAGAGGAACGTGAAGCGAAAGCTAACTTCCCTCTCTTTTTTTCCCTCAATCCATCCCTCCTTCCCTCCCTGCGGCTAGCCGACTGGTCATTCGTTACTCAGGCGGCGTGCGCTCTCCCCTGGCAACATCGTAATGGCAATAGAGTTTTTTGAACAGCTACAGCAGTGCATGGCGCGATCTGGCCTGTGAGGTGTAAATTAGTTTTCTCTCTCCCAGCATGGAGGTGCTAGTGACACCATGTTCAGCTACCTGTCATACTCATCAGCTCGTGTCCCCCCCATAAAGCTTGACTACTACTTAGTCGGTAGTCTGAGGCATCATACACACTGGGGGAATGGAAGTCCGGAGTGTTTTTTTCCTGTCGTCTCCTTTTAGATGGATTTCATGAGATTTCAACACATGTAGGACATTCAAAGGCTTTTTGAGGCTTTTTACTGAACATCTTATGTTGGTAGGTTTTGTACTGTAGATTTCTGATTCCCCACACCACCTCTCTCTCTGTCTGTCTGTCTGTCTCTCTCTCAGAGTATTTTGAATCTGTGTTCTTCATTTCTTTTGAAGCACCATTCAGCGTGTGTGTACCTGGTGTAGCTGCTGCTCTCCTCATCAGTGGGGTTGCTGCTCTGCTGCCCTAGCTAGTTTGATACACAGAGTGTAATCCGATTTCTCTCTGGGTGATTGCTGATGCCCTCACTCTATTTACCTCTTTCTTTCTCTCTCTCTCTCTCTCTCTCTCTCTCTCTCTCTCTCTCTCTCTCTCTCTCTCTCTCTCTCTCTCTGTCTCTCTCTGTCTCTCTGTCTGCAATAGATGTGATGAACAAGTTCCTCACCTCAACATCAGGTAGAGGGAGGGTAAGAGGTCGTTACAAATAAATAAGCTCTGTCTTCCTACATGAGCCCCCATCCCCCACCCCCACACACACACACACACACACACACACACACACACACACACACACACACACTCACACACCCCACCCTCGATGAAGATAATGGAATTTCCTGAATCCTATCCCCTCGCCTCATCCTCCAGTCTGAGCAGTGATACTTGTTCAACAAATCCTGTCTCTTTCTCTCTTCTTCCACTCACCTCACCTCAAGGACCTGTCGGCTCCATGCTCGGGAGAGATAACGAGAGATAACGCATTTGCCTTTCCCCTGCTCACACGTTCCTCCCGTAATGCAGGACAGAAGCCCCCGCTTGACACGCTTTTACTTATGTATTTATGCATTTCGGTTCTCTGAATAATACATTGTTGTTTTGTTATTTTCCACTTACACTGTGCTAAAATGGTCCAAAATACAATGGTCATTTTTGTTTGTGAGGAACAACAATAGTGACTACTATCCAAGTATTTTATTTGTGTGTGTGTGTGTGTGTGTGTGTGTGTGTGTGCACATGTGTGCATGCGTGTCTTCCCTCTTCTCATCTCATCTCTCTCCTTTCCTTTCCTTTCTTTCTCCTCATTTTTCTCTGTCAGGGTAATACTGTGAGATAGTTACACTTCTAACTCCCAGTGCAGTGGGACCACCACCAACTGCTCTCAGAAGAGACAGAGAGTGAAATTCTTCTGAGCCCTCGGCCTCTACTTCAAACCACCATGCAGTCTCTGTGTCCCTTTCAGAGCACTCACTGGGGGTAGGGAGCTACATGACTCACCATAGAGATACCCTCCCCATTCTATCTCTATGGTCCTGCAGCCAAATGCAGAATCCCTCAGATGTGTCAGTCCACCTCTGTCTCCAGACAGCAATAACTTGGCCATAATGAAGAGAGATGAGGCCAGATATGAATATGTTTTTGCAATTATTATGTCCTCCATTATAGGAAACCCAGCTTCCTGTGTCTGTTGTGTCGTGGCCCGTGGTTTATGATGTATTGGCTGGCTCGTTTGTTGTGCTCCGCTATCTCTCTCCGCTAACTCTTCGTCTAGCGCTGCTTCCAGAATGAAGTGGCTTGTCAGAAAAACGGCTGATATATTGAATTCTTGTCATGTTGAACAGGCAGTATATTATGGGGCTGAAGAGAGTGTGCAGATTTAAGAGGTTTGTTTGTGTGTGTGTGTGTGTGTGTGTGTGTGTGTGTGTGTGTGTGTGTGTGTGTGTGTGTGTGTGTGAGTGTGTGTGTGTGTGTGTGTGTGTGTGTGTGAGTGTGTGTGTGTGTGTGTGTGTGTGTGTGTGTGTGTGTGTCTGTGTGTGTGTGTGTGTGTGTACACCAAGACCATACCTCTCAAAACGTGGAGTTACCTGAAGAAGGGTTCAATGCCATAATTCCATAATTATTTTCATATTGTTGCATAATAATGGCACTTGAAATCCCTGCATCTGTTCCAAGCACCTCCTCAATTCAGCTGATGGATCCCGGCTCCTATCCAAGAGTGGCTGCTTCTGCAAACTGCGACACTTTAAATGAATGTGCAATAACACTATGTGCAATATGACAACCCTAGTCGTCTATCTGTACAGTATAGTATAGTGGATAGTGTACATAGCCTTTATTTATGTAAACCAACTCCTTCCCTTCTTGTGTTTTTTTTCTTTGTTTTTTAAGTTTTTTGTTTCTTTCCTAACACCAGGGGAGCCACCCCTCCTAAATGTCGTTGTTTGGTACCTGTACTGTAGCAATGACAATAAAGACCATTCATTCATTCATTCATTCATTCATTCATTCATTCATTCATTCATTCATTCATTCGTCAGACTCTCCTTTTGAATGGAGACTCTGATTTAGTGAGACTACGTTTGCTTCAACACACTTATTACTTTATTTTTCCGGGGGTGACCTCTTTCAGCTACAGCTGCTTAATCACAAAACGATAGGCAGAGACTCTCCAGAAGAGATGTACAGTATGCCATATAAACTAACAGATACTATTGGTGATCCATAGACACATTTTTAATCCTGTTTTTAATCCGATTCTTGTATGACACTCTGGGGAATAATCTGCCTTTCTTCCCCAAAGAAGCCTCTCACCCCCTGCAGACTTCCTCTACAATGCTACCACGTTGGTCAACTAGAAATAACACCAAACAATATTAAGGCTAATCTGTCAACAGGCGGGAGAAGAATGCCAAAAAGCCCTGCTCTTCAAGGGGAACCAAGAGGCCTTCTGTGTATTCCGAGTTTTTGTGGCCGATGTTCCATACTGTGGTTAACACCAAAGCATGTAAAAGAGAGAGGCAGCTGCAGTCAAATCAGGTCTTTGAAGAGCTACATCAAACATAGTCAATCGTCGTCCAGCTATTGGGCTGACAGTCCAGAAGCACGGCGGTACAGAGAGAGGACGTGAGGGTGAGGGCAAAAGCTTTCTTGTGGCCATTGTGTGTGGTGGGGTGGCCGAGTGTACATGAGTGGTGGTGGTGGTGGTGGTGGGGGGGGGGCTCTTAATCCTCTGTCCCATCCTGCCTCTATCTGTCTGTCTTTATGGCGTTGTATCTGCCTGTCTATCTTTTTCTTTCATTCATTCTCTAGCCCAAATTCCCACCACCCCCTAACCGCCTCACATGATTAATCCAAATGACTACCACCCACAACTATCACCACGACCACATACACACACACACACACACACACACACACGCACACGCACACACACACACACACATGCACACCACACACATACACACACACACACACACTCACACATCTGGGCCAGTATGCTGCCGAGCCGTCAGCCTCACATAGCATTTACTGACAGCTCCCCAGCCCTAATGAAGCATTAATAAACCGGCTGCAAAACACCGGATCACAGGGAACAGACAGGCTCCCTGCCTGCCTCCCTGCCTCCCTGTCTAGGAGATGGTAAGAGGGGGTGGGAAAAGATCCTCTTCTGCTTTGCCCTCTTTGTTCACCATCATCTTCTCTCAGCTTCTTTTGCTGTTGTTGCTGTAAGGATGTTTGTAGGTATTTGTACTTTACCCAAGTAGTCTTCTTTAGCTGAAGTTGGTACCATTGCATTCCTTCTCCACTCCTCTCTCTCCTCCTCTTGAAAATGAAAACCGTACCATGGCAGAGCACTTCACTCGCGGTGTGCCAAGGGGAGAGGAACCTAATTGGCAGTGAGGAGCATTCTAATTTGGAGGTAGCTCCGGTGACTTTTTCTCCTTTCTCAGCCTTTCAGATGATAATAATGAGAAAATATAGGCGAGAAGTCCCTGAAGTTTTGCAAGCATTTCACTTGTTACGCCGGTCACATTCGCAGAGGCAATTTGCCTCCTTGTCTGAGTCTGAGAGGGAGGCTTATCTGTGCTAACGTGGTGGCGAGGTGCGCGCTCCGAAACTGGACGGCCCCTTAGCATTCAAATCAAAGCCCCCCGCATGCACCACCCTACCCCCCTCCTTGCCTGTCAACGCACTGCCGCGGTCGGAGAGAAAAACCTCTCTGACTATTATTTAATGGGTTCAAAAAGAAAATTCCGTTTACTATCACAAAGCAAACAGGGACCCTCGCTGGGAAGTAGCTCCTCTTTTTTGCCTGTGGCCTTTTTATGTAGCCACTGCTTAACGTATCATTTCATCATGTCTGTAAGCCTGGTGACAAGGTGTTTCGGGCGGACCACTTATTTTCCCCTATGTTCTCTAGAGGGTCACCCCAGCACAACAGTGGTACATCAAACACAACATGGTTCCCCAGGTAGGCCGGATACATTTAGTAAGGAAGGACGGGAAATAACTATAACTAACAAATCGTTTTACGGATAACGTGTACATGAGAGAAATCATCCATCCCTTTGTGAGAGATAATCAATCTTCTGCTCACTGTCAATTATTTATCTTTACTCGCCATTACTAGTCAGCAGTACTGACTATCAAGATTCAGTGTGAAATGTTATAAATATGGATCTGAATCTGATCTGCCTTCACTCATCTTGAAGATGCAGCATGTAGTTGTGGCTGCCATCATTGGCCATACTGAACCAATTAATACGTACATGCTATGTTATCTAATAGAGGCAAACTAGTGTGCATAAACTCATAAACAACTTTGATTAACGTACATTAGCGGTTTATAAAGCACTCGGACCAAAACAGCACTCTTCACTGAACATTCTTTATGATGTGATCTCATTCCTTTTCATCACTACCGATTTATCATGGCAATTTAGCACTATTTTATAGCTCAAAATGACTTTGGATTGGATCTTTAAGGTTAGGGATAGGTGGCACAAATTGGCCAGCTATCTTCACACGGCCACATGGAACTTAACGATACATTCGTTAAGGAGACAATTCCGCCAAGCCTTGAAATGATTTGAGGAGAGAGAGAGAGAGAAAGTGTGAGAAAGAAATGTGTCAAGATGGGCGAACAAGCGAGGGGGCTTTGATCAGGCGGCACACAGAAGCACTCTTCCTCAGCCTCTCCCAGATCCTAGACTCTCATTAGACACGGCAGGAGTGTGCTGCTACCTACCTCCAAGATCCTCCTAAGAAGTGCATTGCCGTCTTCTGAAACATGCAAACAGACTCCTCTTTTTAGGTGTGTGTGTGTGTGTGGGGGGGGGGGGGTTGGGGGGCGGGGGGGTGAATGAATGATCTTTATTGTTATTGTAACAGGTACAACGAAATTCAAAAGAACTGAAGGACTGTGGATTAATATATGCTCTCCTCACGAATTGAAATTCATAGACAAAAATAGTCTAACAAAAGGGAATATTGGACATGGATAAACAAAATTCCAAAAGTAGTGGGCATAGGAAATGAGAGTGCTGGCTTGTCAAAGACACTCCACCGCCCCCGCCCCCCCCCATGCTCTCACTTCGCATGTATTGGTTAATGCCCGTCATAAATATGTATCGAGGGGAAAATAACTATGATCGTAATCTGATGGCCCTCCTTTGGGCATATGAAATACAAAGATAGACGTTCATTAAATTCCAAGTTCGACTCATGGCTGTAATGAGTCATCCCTGAGTGGCACTGTGTTTAATAAGCCAGGAAACAAAGTTCACTAGGGGGAAACACTGTTTTTCTCATTTTCAGAAAGGTAAATATTCAGGGGGTCCTCTTAGCTGCGAGAGCATGCTGGAGCATAGCAATTGAGAATGTATTGTGAATGCAAAGCCTACTTGAATTGGCCCACAGCAAATTAATGCAACTTGTTTGTACAGCCAGCCAGCTGTGACCGTGAGTCCTTAGTCAGGGGTGTCAAGCAGTTCTTCACCTCAGAGTAACCTATCCACTACACTTTTTACCATCGGCACTCTCAACCGGCTAACGCTCAGATGTGAAAAGCTAGTGTGTCACAATGCCATGCCTAAACTACTATGTGTTAGTGTTACTCATGTGCTAGGAAGTATTTTGTGGCCCTTTTTTGTGTCAAAAATGTTATTGTTCCTGTTAACATGCACTCAATACTTGACACCCTAATTACCTGGCTTTGTTTTTCTCCCTCACCTACAGCCCTGAAGGACCCCTGCAGTGAGGTGACCTGCAGCTATGGCAGCACCTGCATCCAGTCCTCGGACGGCCTGTCGGCCAAGTGCATGTGCCCCCTGAGTTGCGACGGCAAGCCCCAGGAGGTGGTGTGCGGCAGCGACGGCCAGGACTACCCCAACGAGTGTGAACTCCACAAGCAGGCTTGCCACAGCCAAAAGAACGTGCGCCTGCAGCACCAGGGATCCTGCGGTGAGTCCCTCGCCGCTCCCATTTTGTCACCGCTCTTTTCCAAATCTCCCACCCCTTTCTCTTCTACCACTTTACATCTTGTCTCTTAAATAGTTCTTTTTTTATTATTTATATCTAAAATGGATCATCGTAAATGGTTTCATGTTCTGCTCTGTGAAAACGTTCCCACGGTGCAGATTGTTGATGAACAAAGACAATATTTTTAAGGAGAAGCACTTGGAGGACTATCTTTTGTCTGTGCCTGCTGTTTTGGTTGTTTTGGTCGTTATCTCCTGAGGCATCTGGGTTTGAGGTATTCGGCTCATACAGAATCAGACAGAGAGAGCAGACAGGCTCCCCCATCCCAATGTGATGGGACCCTGAGGGGCGAAGAGAGGAAGGAGATGAGCACTCAGGTCTCCAGAGGACTGACTGTAATACATATCTAAGTGGAGCCGGTGAGCTCCGGTTTGCTCTGTACGGCCCGTCCAGACCCAGGAGAGTCGCCCCCCCTGGCCCATAATCTTCCCCAGCAATTCAAGCCTAGCCTTGGCAGCCTCAGCTCGCTCACCACCAGCTAGACAAATGGTGATGATTTATACATACAGCTCGGGCTAGTTCACTCACTGTCTGTCTAATTACCTCCCCCCCCCCCCCCCCCCATTCAACTGTAGAGGGCAGGAGTCCTGGAAATTGTTCTGGTGTGTTAATGGGAGGTAATGGTTTTTGCAGAGATAATGGCTGGCTCACGTGGCATCGCGTTACTGGAGTCGGTGCTTGCATTATGAAAAAAAGATGAACTTGTTGGTACTGGTCCCACATTTTTCCTCTCCTGTGTGAGCCATTCCATTGTGCTAATATACACAATCCCTGACCTGGCCATTGTATAATGTCCTGTCTTTCTGCCTTCCCAGCCTCAGTGAACGCCAAGCTCTGATAGCCCTTTTATGTGTGTCGTTGTTACTCTTTGTTTCCAAGCCAGGGCCTTGGAAACAAATTTCCCCCCGTTTTCTCTCTCTCTCTCTCTCTCTCTCTCTCTCTCTCTCGGTCTCTCTCTCTCTCTCTCTCTCTCTCTCTCTCGGTCTCTCTCTCTCTTTCTACTCCTCTTTCTTTCCCTGCCTGCTTTGTCTCGTCCCTCTGTGTGTTTCGAATGACTTGCTCCCAGCCTGGCAGTGTTTTAATGTAGCACAGCGGTACATAAATCCTTTGTCTTCTCTCATGCTGAAAGAGTGTGAAGGCTGGGGCTCCTATTTCAATAAGCATCTCTCCCAATTTCATTATGATTACAGCTGATATGGCCACTGCGCCAGCCTGGGTGCCTCTAGAGGAAGGGCGCGGGTCCGAATCAAATACAGCCGCTCTCCATCCATTTGGAACCTGTCGTCTTTCAGATCCAAAGGCTTTCCAGTCTGTCTCCAGGGCTTGTTTTAGCGATAGCGAGGCATATCTCTGGTGTGTATCCCATGGTGATGTATCACAGTGTCTCTCTCTATATCTCACTATGTCTTTTTCTCTCTCTCTCTCTCTCTCTCTCTCTCTCTCTCTCTCTCTCTCTCTCCCTCCCTCCATCCATAGACCCATGCAAAGACAGTGAGAACAACCTGAACGTGTTGTGCAAGGTGGAGCCTCGGACCCGCCAGCCTCTGACCTTCGCCCCCCCTGAGTCCTGCCCCCCAGGCAGCGAGCCACTGTGTGCCAGTGATGGACAAACGTACGACAACGAGTGCCAGATGACGCGGACGGGCATGCAGAAGGGCATCGAACTCAGGAAGATCCACCCGGGCCGCTGCAAGAAACAAGGTAAGAAGGCCATCGCCGATCGCTGAACTGATAGATAACACATTTTACATTTCCATTACATTTTTTGGCATTTAGCAGACGCCTTTATCCAAAGCGACTTACAACAAATACATTTGTCTAAGTAAGTGAATCATCTATCCATCAGTCATCGCAAGACAAAGTAATCTATGCTCGAGCCAGAGGCTACTGGCAGTCAAAATGCTAGAAGAAGGAAGAATTACCATAACACCATTCTAATAAATCAAATATATTGTATTGTATGCACATGGCCAAAAGCCTTTGTTTGATAATAGCTTGCAGAGTCTTATGTTATGCATCACAACAGGGATTTTACACCAAATCAAGTCAGCACTGTCAGGCTTATAGTACAGTACATGATTCTGATCTTAGGAAATCCAATGTTCATGTTGTGTGCTTAGGGCTTTGTGTGCAGTCCAGCCACACTCTATCTCCTCATCAATGATTTGAAGAACTCTCACCTCACACTGAGTTCCTCCACAGTGTTAATAGTCCTAAAGGCTTTAGAAAAGGCACTGTTAGTGTTATGGCTATGACATTTACATTACATTTGGCCATGAGCAGGCAGGGGTCATTCCTAGATTCATTATTTACATAAATGTATGCATATTCACATTATTAGCAGAACGCTGCTAAGCAAAAGGTTGTCCGTTGACTAAATAAAAACATTTATACGTTTTAAATATGAATGAATAATATACCATTAAACTTGTTTTGGACACAAGATGTTGGAAACAATCACCCGTTCTACCACATCCCAAAAGTGTTCTATTGGATTTAGATCTGGTGACTGGGAAGACGACTGAGGAACACTGAACTCATTGTCATGTTCATGAAGCCAGTTTGAGACGTTTTTTGTTTTGTGACACGGTGCATTATCATGCTGGAAGTAGCTATTAGAAGATCATTAGAAGATCACCCCAAGGTTCTTGGCTGTCTGGGAGGAGGTCACTGTAGAGCTCTCTGCTGTGATGGAGAAGTCTTGGAGAGGTGCAGGCTTTCCCAGGGAGGAGGAGTAGCTCAGTGTTGTTACCGTTGAGCTTGAAGTGGTGGGCTGACATCCAAGCAGAAATGTCTGCAAGACACGCAGAGACGTGTTGCCACCTGTGACTTGGAGAAGGGGGGAAGACAGGAAAAGTTGAGTGTCGTCTGTGTGTGCTTGAGTGTATCCACGTATTTGGATACGTACTCTACTTAGGTTGGTCAAATTGAGAAGAGATATGGTAGGACAGGGCTCAATGGCTAATGATAATGCCATTGATTGGATCATAGTTCAATTCAGATGAACCCATTCTGTTTTTGCCTTTTACACAAGTACAAATGAATGGTTAAATGAAGGGATTCTTTTTCTTTCTATTTTTTCTGCTATTCAAATTCGGATTTTTTAATATATGTTGAATATTTTCATTTGATATGCAGATCCATTAAATTGGGTCCTTTATACTAAATTGAAAATATGGTTTGATGCGTACCATGACATCATACAACCCTCTTATGTTCCCACCCAGATAACAGAGCATTGTAATTAAGTAGCAGCATAGCATGACTGCCTTACAAGAGAGAAAAGAGAACTGGCTTCCCAATTGAATTACTCTACCAATTTGATCCACTGATCAAGAATGTAATGAATTAAAAAGTACCATAAACGTGCTGCGAGCCGGAGAGAGTCTGCCTATTGTAAATGGTGATGCATGGATTCCAACTATACTGAGATTTTACCATTATGGATTACGACAGTGTGACATTTCCACCAATTTCTTCACCCATGTCCTTTGTCCCCCTTTACAGAGGAGTGTAAGGAGGAGTGCAAGTTCAACGGGGTGTGTCTGGTGGAGCGTTTGGGCGTGCGCTGCTCGTGTGAGCCCATCCAGTGCGACGGCACGTACAAGCCCCTGTGTGGCAAGGACGGACGCACCTACGTCAACGACTGTGAGCGCCTCAAGGCCGAGTGTCAGGCTAAAGCCCACATTCCTGTCAAGCAGCAAGGCCCGTGTGGTGAGTGTTGGATCATTGATGAGAAAAGGCTCAGGCCCCTGGGCGGTTTCTTTCTTCTGCTCTCTCTCTCTCTCTCTCTCTCTCCCTCCACCCTCTCTCTCTCTCTCCCTCTCTCCCCTCAGTCCCTTAACAGTGTCTCTGCCGTGTCGTCCTGTAAGTATGTGTGTTCGTTTGCTCTATGTACTGTTCCTTAATGGTTTGTGTTATGGTTTGTGGTGGGACTGGGAGGAAGCTATGAACAGACAGGATGTTCCATGTTACCGTGTGCCCTCACGTTTCCTCCTTCCACCTCCATATCCTCATCCTGGTCACGCCCCGCCATCAACATGAAGCCCTGTCTTCATGTTTCATTCATGTCTCCCTTCACTCTCTGGTAGTGCCAGTCTTTCACTTCAACGGGTCTCCGCACACACTGAGTCTTTGTCTCATCATATTTCTCTTTGTCTCTGTCTCTTTTCTTTTTTGTTGCTTTCTCTATAAAAAAAAAGGTATTCTTTCTTGTTTCAGTGCATCAGTCTGTCTGTCTTTGTCTGTGTGGCGTCTGCACAGGGCTGCTGTTGCTGGGACACACCGCTTGCTGCAGCGGGGGAGAGTTCAACCTTTGACCCTTTCTTGTGGACACTCTGACCACTAGGGGGATTGAGGAGGGGGGGCGCATATGCCTCCCTTTGGTCTCCTCCAAGTGGACTAAACAGGGGTGGTGGGGGTTGCCTTGTTCTCCTGATTCTCCCCCCCTTCTCTCTCTCTCTCTCTCACTCTCTCTCTCTCTCTCTCTCTCTCTCTCTCTCCCTCTCCCTCTCCCTATCCTTCCCTCTCTCATCTCTCTCCAATGAAGCTGTAAGTTCTCTCCATCCCAAAAGTCCAAGTTGTCTTTCCTCTCTTCTGAATGTGCACCTCCCTGCAGCCCTCTGTGCGGGGGAAAGAAAGCGTCAGTGAGGTTGGAGAGCTCTTCTTCTTCCAAGTGCTGTGTTTTGTCTCGTGTGAAAACCCCTCCCATTTCCCCCTCCCCCTTCCTATCCCTGTACCTAGAAAGGCATCTTCCCACCCTTGCATGGTACAATGCATGCCCTGCCCCAACCATCCCTTGCCATCCTGGACACTGATATTATCGGGTACGCATTAACCAGTACCCAAGTATCTGCTGACTAGCCCGCAATCTAAAGACTATGGGTGGTGCAACAGGACCGGACCAGACTGGAGGTGGAGGCCCCTGATTGACCCCACATTGTCACATAGATATTTCCTTGATAGACAGCTAAACATAGGACCCCAATACAGGACCAGTGGTGCTGGCTCCCCTGACAGATACCTCTGTATTGTTATCTGTTTGGAATTCTGAATAAGTAGTTGTCTTTTTGAGGTGATGACGACGGCGTCGCTGCAGTATCATGGTGTGACTCATTTGCATTGTTTTGCTGTCTCTTTCTTCAAAATGCATAAATTAAAATGTGAAAGTGGCAGGGGCGCTTATTTTTGGTTTATTTCATTATTTCTAGGCAGAGTAAATGGCTGTGCAGCCTTTCTTTTTCCTCCAGAATTTAGCCGGTGGCGAGTCACAGTATGTTTTTTCACAGATTTCTGTATTGACATTTGCATATTTTGCAAACAGCTCGCATAACACCCCCCCTATTGGATTTAATTAAACATCAAAAGAGGCAAGCAAGGTGCCCACCTGGTTTAATGTGCAAGATGCTGTTGGTTTAATGTGAAGGATGATGCAAAGAATTGTGGAGGGGGTGTTTGTGTTTGTGTGTGTTTGTGTGTGTGTGTGTGTGTGTGTGTGTGTGTGTGTGTGTGTGTGTGTGTGTGTGTGTGTGTGTACTGTGTATGTGTGTGTGTGTGTGTGTGTGTGTGTGTGTATGGTTGCTATGTCTGGACACCTGTGCACAGTTTGATGTTTAATTATAGACGACTCTCCCTCTCTCTCCTTTCCCTTCGTTTTCCTCTCCTCCTTTGGATGTCTTTATCTCTCAGCGTGTTTGGACTACTCAGTTCAGATTAGATAGGGCCCCTGTAAGGCTTAGTGATTCAAAGCCCAGACAAAGTCCTCTGTGTGTGTGTGTGTGTGTGTGTTTGTGTGTGTGTGTGTGTGTGTGTGTGTGTGTATGTGTGTGTGTGTGTGTGTGTGTGTGTGTGTGTGTGTGTGTGTGTGTGTGTGTGTGCGTGCGTGCATGCGTGCTTTGATGTAGTCTCTCTACATTGTATGTGTCGATGTGTACAGTACATCTGTGTGTATCCATTCATATGTGTTTGTCTAAATGGCTGCCTTGTTTCTTAGCAATCAATAGCACAATGCAGACTTACAGCGCCACGCGGCAGCGATGGGTTTGGTCGACAGTGGCTGCCATTGTCTCACACTGTACTCATAACTTAACCATAACACAATGAAAAGGCTTGTCTCATCCTCTCCAACTCACACCACCTTTGGGAGGCCAGTCTCCATGTAGTGTGATTTCAAAGAGACATTGAAAAAGAGGCCTAAACTATTCAACACCTGGGACTGGGTATTAAAGAGAGGAAGGGTGGAAGAGCACTCTCACCTCCCCAAACTCTCCTGGAGAAAAATGAAGCTGTCACTCTCACATCGAGTCTACCCATCCAGCTACCGTCCTTACTGCAGTGCAGACCCAAATGTTGGTTACTCCAACAAATGTTTTTGATTTGTATCGTATTTGTACAATGTTGATTCATAGGAACATAATATTAGATCATATTATGATCGCACTTCATTTCTATGATTTTTTCAGCCATAGCCACAATCGAGTTCCTCAGGAATGTACTCTGGACAAGCTCTCACAAGAGTTTTATGAATTGAAAGTAGCAATTTCTAGCATTCCTTGGATACTCAGATGAAAACTGTCAAAGATGCTTGGACTCTCACTCAACTATAAGAAACTGATACAGTGCACTGCTACAAGACACATGAACAGCTCATAGACAGACAGACAGACAGACAGACACATGGATGGACGGAAGGACGGACAGACAGACACAAAAGTAGTCAGCTACTGTAGATAATTAGTAGTTATCAATGGAGGACAAAGGTGCCAATTTGTTGGGTTTGTCTGTGTGTGTGTGTGTGTGTGTGTGTGCGTGTGTATGCGTGAGCGTTCCCTCCGGAGTTTAACATAAAATCAGTCAGCCATAGACACATTGTCATTGACAAAGAACTCGGCGAACGGGAGTTGCAATCGAAAAAATGGTCGCCTAAGGTGACAAAAAATCTCTCCAGCGAATATTTATCATTTGCATGTTTATTTGATTAGCATCTCGCGAGCCCGACGCCACCAGCCACGGTGATTATACTCATAAACAATAATAAGCCGAGTACCCATTGAACCTCGCAACGACCTACAGTGCTGTTTGGTAATGAATCTAATTAGCTGGGCTGCATAGGGAGTTAGCTTGTTGGTTTGTTGTACCAAGGATTTTATTAACTGTGGCCCTTCACTGTCATCTGAAGCAGGGGGAGAATGTGGGTCACTGTGGTGGCAGAGTGGCATCAGTCACTACCAGGGATTATGGGGTACTCAGTGGGGTGCCGGGGTGAAAATATGGCAAGCCAGACATCCTACCCTCCCCTCCCCCACCTGTCTGTTGCAGCTCTCCTCTCTCTATCCCTCTCTTTCTCTTCCTGGTCCATGTGTTGTGTGCCCTCTGTGTGCACAGTGCTCCCCGAACTGAGTCACCATGCGAAAGATGACCATCTGGTGTTTGACAGCCTGCTTCCTCTCCTCTCCTCCTCTCTTCTTCCTCTGCTCCTCCTCTCCTCACCCCTTCCCTCCTCTCCCTTCCCTCCCCTCTTCTCCTGTCCTCTTCCTCTTCCCTCAGTAAATACGCTAATTTCATGAGATGAAGGAGCTCATCTTGTCTCTGTTCCCTCTCTGCCGTTTTGTTTGTCTTTGTTTGTTTTCCCTTGTTCTTTCCCCCTCTTCATACCGCCCTCTCTCTCTCTCTCTCTCTCTCTCTCTCTCCCTCTCTCTCTCTCTCTCTCCCTCTCTCCGTCTCTGTCTCTCTCTCGCTCTCTCTCTCCATCTCTCTCTCCGTCTCTCTGTCTCTCTATCTCTCTCTCCGTCTCTCTTTCTCTCTCTCTCTCTCCCTCTCTCTGTTTTTCATTGCATTTTATATGCTATTGTCTTAGAAGAAGAGCAGCAGTGTGTTTTATAAATTCAGCATGGAGGATGAGGAGCTCTGTCCCCTCACAGCCATTACTCTGGGATAAGTGCTCAGTAGCAGGCAAACACCGCCCCAGGGTGTTCCTTTTACTGTATGCTAATATTTAGCCTGTTCCTTTCCCGCTCCCCGTACCTACTTTAGTATGTTACATAAATGTTTTTACTGCAAGCAAGACATGGGGGGGTGGGAGCACACCCTACAGCACAAGAACTAGGAATGTGTCGTCCTTGCTTTCTATAGGATGTTTGGTCACAATGGACAGTACTGCCAGCCATCCTTCTTGGTTGATTGGCTATTGAGAGCGGTGGGGGAGTGTCTCTCGGATTCCCGCCCCTCACTGGCTTCGGGAGTAAACCGGCATTGGAAAGGGAGCTGGGGAAGATTCCAATCTACATATGTATGAGCACAGAGGAGCTCACAGAAATAATCTCCCGACATTTACATCCATATGTACAGGGTTAACCGCATACATTTACGCAGACAAACAAGAATGAGACACTCCATCTTCTGGGCTTACACAGACGGCCCGCTGAGGATGTTTGGCTTGGCAGAGTTATGACGGAGGTAATACTCAGGTCGGTTAGAGAAAATCTCTATTTGCTTGTCAGATACAAGCTCTAAGTCCTGCCTAATGGCAGTTTTGGGAGCAACCGAGCCCCTCCTCCTCTGTGGAGGACAACTGTCACAACTTTGGCAGAACGTTTGTCGATCCACCCGAGGCTATGGGTTCTGCTAACATTCTGTGCTACTATACTACCACCGTCTTAAAGCCCACTTCAACAGACAGGGAGTTTAATCACTGAGGTCTTAAGCTGAGCTCACTCAACACTAACATATCAGGCTAATTAAAAAGCAAAAAGAAAGTGGGAGTCTGGGGGGTGGGGGGTGGGGGGTGCAGCGGCTTGTGGGGAGAGTGATGGCAGAAGTCCCTACGTTTTACTGAGGCAGAAACAGTGCTGTGTGTGTGTGTGTGTGTGTGTGTGTGTCCATTGTCCTATTGCAGATATAGGACCCACTAGGGCCCTGTTGAGAAGTCTATTCCTAAACTGCACAACTAGGATCCTTGATTAGATAGAATTACTCATCTCTAAGATGACGACTCCCACGCGTGCTCCTTCATTCCTCTTCATCCACCACCACGCTTTTATTGCTTCTTCTCACGTCTTAGGTGACTCTGCAATTGCACATTCACATATTCCCTCTATTTCAAACATACACACACACACACATACACACATAGTGAGTCCCTGTCTCGCCTCTCTCGTCTGGTATACCAAATGAGGGGACTTGAAATGGAGTGGTTGTGTGAGAGGCACCCCAGCTCTCAGTCTCTGTCCCATAGACGCATATGGCTGTCAGTGAGAGCTGGAGAAGCGAGTCCTTGAACATAGCCACAGCCATACAGGCCTCAGGGATGACAGGCTGCTGCTTCAAAGCCCTCTGACTGCATCTGTAAGAGAAAAGACACTTTCAGTTTCTTTTCACTGAGAGAATATATATGCAAGCCATATCAATTACCAAACCTGGGAAAGGGCTGCTGAAAGTTCCACTAACTCTCTAATGCATGGCTCTCTCCCTGTAAAATTAGAAACTAACTTCCACTGGGAGTTTCCCTCCCAAAACAATTGGCCCCAAGAGGGAGCAGGGGAATAATACAAATGAGAAGAATAAGAAGGGCTTTTTTGCAAGAAAACAAAAGGAACAAGAGACAAAAGCGTTATCAGAGGGTACAGTTGCAATTTAGGAGACCTTGGGAAATGGGCCGGTGAACCTTCATGAAGGGCATGGGTGTATGTTGATCAGGCCCCTAACACCAGCCTGTATCTGGTGCTTAACACACGCACACACACGCACACACACACACACACACACACACACACACACACACACACACACACATGCACACACACACACACACACACACGCACACACACACACATGCACACACGCATGCACACACGCATACACACACGCACACACACACATGCACACACGCACGCGCACACACACACACACACACACACACACACACACACACACACACCCACACACACACACAGTGAGGGTAAAAAGATCAGGGGGGAATCGCCTTTTATTAGGCCCTGCAAAATTAGGCATAGTTCCAGCGCTTACATATTTATGTGCCAATTCAGAAGCTCTGGCTTCCCACAACATAGAAATCAATAGCAGTGTTCCACTGCTTAAGCCGAAACATTCCCATTAGAAAAAGTGAGAGCCTGTCTCCTGGCTCAAGATCCGTAAAGATTTGTTCAATTATGGGTCGCCGCTGGGCAATAGATATAGGCAGGTGATCACTCCTCACACTGGGACTGGGCTGGGCCAGGTTTTTACAGGAGTACGGCGTACAGGCTAGCGTTTCAGTTCAGAGTATAGGTAGGCTTTCTTCTTATGTGTTGGACTCAATACTTCAAGAGCCTGTTAAAACTGTGGATGACGCCTACTCAGTAGCAGTGATACAGTGTCCACTCATAACACTCGAGTCTGAATTAAGAGAAATGTTGCCCTGGTTTTGGCCGAGAAAACCTGTGATAATGGTTTGTGTCAAATATCTTCCCTCCCTTTTTAGAATAATGGTGCGTCTTACAGTTCCAAGATGACGTCACCGCTATCTACCCTCCCTTTCCACCTGCTATATAATGGGAAAGATAGAGCCTCTGTTATCTCTTGATTATTTACCCCGAGTGCAAGACTCTGGGGGTGCGGGTAGTATTAAATGCATCCGTGCATTCAGAAAGAAACGGCAAGCTCTTAAGAAGAGCACCCGTTGTGATGGCGTCTAATCCCATAATAATCAGGGTAATGAAAGCATCACAGGTAGGGGGACAGGTGGAATTTCCAGAGCAACCACCCTGACAAAAAAAGCTCTTGGTAGAGTGGTCGGGGTTTGTTATAGGGTGGGATTGGACAGTACAGCTCAGTAGCTACTATCTTCCCTACTATCTCCCCCCAGCACCATCCCTCCTTTCACTCTCACCCTCAATGGAAGCTGCAGATCAAACGCACCCTGTCTCTCCTCCCTCCTGCCTTTTTGATCACCCAACGGCAGACACACCTGGTTGGACGCACGTCCCAGCGCCGCACGCCTGGCATTCCAATCAGCCTGGTTCCACAGCCCTCGTTTCCTCTGACTGCCGGGTTGACACAGTTCCGTATGCCATCGTCTCCTGAGGCCTTTGGTTTTAAGCGACAAGCAGTCGGACTATCATCACACATGCACGCCACGCACACACACACACTACACCCGACCCCAACTCAGCCACCCCCTTCCGTAGGCACACTCGACTAACCTGAGCGAGATGTCGTTTCCCCCCCGTTCTCCCCCCCCACCCCTGGCCCACTTCCCTCCCCTACTACGCCACCACACACCAACTCCAGTCCCACAGTGCCCTGATCTCTTTAACCAGGGCCCAAAAAGTAATGAAGTTATAGCGGAGCAGACTCCTTTCTCTGATGTTCACATTTCATATCTCTCTGCCCAGGAGCTCGGCTTTGTGAATTAGAAAGCAGAGATCTCTTTTTCTCCACCTCTGGTTTCCTTTTCTTTTTTTCCCCTCACCCTGTCACTGTCTCTCTTTCAGTCTGTCGATAAAGGACACCTAGTACTGGAGCAGAGGCTCTTCACTAAAATGCAAATGGTTGCCTTTGAACAGCATTCTGGAATTAAGATTTAATAGGCCAATTTACCACCTAAAAAATAAGTACCTCTACTGTTCTTTGTTAGTTTCTTATGAATGCTACAGGACTATGTTTTTCCCATCATTTGTGGGTGTATGTCTATGGTGGCTCATGAGTCAGAGGACAGAACAATACAGGAGTAAGTACCATAGATGTTAATACTTGACCATAGGTTGACCATGTAAGTTAGAATTGCGAAGACAACTAGCCGCTTCCATCGAACCTGGCAACCCCCTCTTCTAATCTCAACCCTTATGATCCTCCATCAACCAATGCTCCCCCCTTCCCTATATCCCCATCCCCTAGACCCGTACCCTGCCTCAAGCCCCCTCAACCCCCGTCCCCCTGTCCCTCCACCCTCTCCCTCTTACCTATCCTCTCCCCCTGTTTCCCACGCTAACCCCATGTCTCTTATCCGGGGTGGGTTCAGATCTTCACGCGCTCAGCCCGTGCCTGCAGAAGACCTGCGAGTTCGGGGCGGTGTGCGTTGTGAAGAACGAGGAGCCCGTGTGCGAGTGCCCCGAGGCGTGCCCCCAGATGCAGGACCCTGTGTGCGGCAGCAACGGCCACAGCTACGGAAGCCAGTGCGAGATGAGGGCCATGGGCTGCGCCCTGCAGAAGGAGATCCACATCCAGCACAGAGGCCCCTGTGGTAAGTACTGGACCTCATCCTCAACAGCCATCATCATGATCACATCATGTATCACATCATAGCATCATGTCATCGGCATAAAGCATCGTATGGCCCATTGATGTGTGGTCATATACGGTCATTTAGCAGATGCTTTTGAGCACATGTATTCAGTGTATGTGCCCCCTGTGGGAATGAAACAACTACAACCGCATGCACCATGCTCCAACCAACTGTGCAGACGGAACCATTTTCTGCACTGCACTGTAGCGCTCTGTGCTCAGAGCGCCGTACGCCATCCCCCCTCTCCCCTCTCACATTGCTCTCCCCTCATTCTCCTATCCTCTCACCCTCCCCTGTCTCTTCAGCACTCCTCCAGGCCCGCACACAAGCCTGCAATTTCCCTCTTTTTACCTTTTTAGGGATGATGCACTTTGCTTCAAATGAGAGAGAGAAGCAGCCATGCTTCTGTGTAATTGGCTACATGAGTCATGGCCCTTTGTCTCCGTGATCTCTTGGCAGAGCTCAAGGGGGTAAAAATATCTTGGCGTCCTCCGCAGGCACTCATCGACTTTGCCCTGTTTTCTTTTTCTTTTCAATAAGAGCTTGGCAAATCCATTTAGGTGGATCTACTTCAGTGATGCTTAATGACATCTACAGCAGTAGTGGTTGATGATGATGGTCATTTTCCTTTGAACTCTGGCACAGTGTTTACGCTCTTAGTCCTACTGTGGGTCTCAGTGTATGTCGGAGCACCCTTAGTTCCTTTAGTCAGAGTTGGATTGGTGTTGTTGTTGTTTTACTACTGTAGGCTATGAACTGGCCATAGTGCCTGCAGAACACGTACTAAGTGCTCTAGGCTATGATGCAGTGTGCCAACGTAGCCTACAGTTAAGTGTAGAATAGTGTAGAATAACCAAGCATTGAACAGACATGAAATAACAATGAAAAAGAGAAAACGAAAATGTTTACCCAATGCAAGACACTGTTGATTCCTTTGGCCTGCTCCCTATTGTATCATAAACCTGCAATAGTTTATGGAGATCACTAGATGCCTGAAGACATTCAGTAGGCTGTAAGGCATCCTTATCATCGTTATCCGTCCGGTAAAGCTGCTACGTCTGTTACCAAGGGGGAACAATTATATTTGTCTGGGTAGGCTTAACACCTTTACACCAAGCTATTCATAGCTACCCCCTTATTACTCATTGTAGTCCTGCTGGGGGGGTCCAGTGACTCTGCCATTCCCTCCTCGTCTGTCAGCTCCCCCATTGCGACTGACAGCCTCCTGCCCCATTCCAAATTGAAATCCTACACGTACGGATGTATTCCAATGGGAAATGGAGCCAAAGGAATGTTTGAGCTGGGCGGGCAAACTCAATTTGGAACGGCGCGGTGTAGGTAGACAGGTCTCGCCACGGCTCTGGAGGAGGGTAATGAATAGTCTTTATTTAAAAAGGCACGAGTGAGCTGGCGAGCGGGCCGCTGCGGAGTATGTGTTTGTAATACAGCACTATGGATGGGACTGGCTCCCCACAGGAGCAGGCGTCAGCGGAACAAGGCAATAAAAACACAGGCAGTGGGCGAAGCCCACTGGAGGAATGATGATGATGTTGTTGATGATGATGGGGTTATTCTGTGCTGTTTTATTCCGTTTACAGGGCTCTGCTGAATCTCTCTGCTATTGTCTGTGTTAATTATCACATGTGTTTTGTCTTTTGTGGGCTTGCTCACCAGACCCCATCTGTGCGTTTCTGTGTGTGTGTGTTTGTCGGTTTCCGTGTCGGTGTGTATGTGTATGTGTGTGTGTGTGTGTGTGTGTGTGTGTTTGGGCCTGTACATTTGTTTTGTCTCATAGGTTTTCATACAGACACAACCTGCAAATGTGTGTGGGTGGGCCAGCTGTAGGCCTATGTGTGTGTGGGTGGGCCAGCTGTAGGCCTATGTGTGTGTGCCTTCATAATTTAATGTTTTCCCCGCGTGGGCTGAAAAATTGTGGTAAAAAGAAGCTGTTATCTTCATGGCTCAGGTGCAGGTCTGATAGTGATATGAGTGAAAAAAATAATTATTCAATGTTTTGAGTGGCGGGTGACCTTGTATGCTTGGCAGGAAGAGGCATGCATGGTTAATAGACCTCAGAAGGATATCACTTGCTCTGAAAGGCAGAAAGGCAATTCATATATATTAACCCAAATAAATGAGAGAGAAGGAGAGAAGTCATTTAGAATGCAACACCAGGTGTTTTTTCTCACAGGTGCTGGAAACGATGCATAGGCCCCTACTCCGAGTTGGATATATAGGTCACATAAGCAAAGCACCAGAGTCGTGGAGAGAGAGGGAGAGAGTGGAGAGGGAAAGGCAGATTGTGGAAAAGTAATAAACGAGGGCTGTAAGAGAGACGGAGGTAAGTAAGATGAGGAGGAGCAGGAGGAGAGGGACGTAGCCGACTTAATAGAGCGGGCGTCGGCTGGGGACTTTTTATCGCCTGGGCATTTTCAGAGTCCTTCAAAAAGCAAACCACTCCTTTTCTTTTTCATGTCTCCGATCCAGACGCTGGCCATATTCCTCAGAGGGAACGAGTACGCTTTGGAGGCCGGAGAGGCTCTTTGCTTTCCACGCCCTCTTTCACTCCATCACTCTGAACGGCGTCCTCAAGGCCACTTTTTACTACCCACCTCCCCCCTTCCTCCCGCCGTGGTGAACCCCCTCAGCCCGCCCTTCCTCCTCCTCTGACAAGAATGCCCCATCAGGGGAGCAGCCACTGTTATGTCCAGGCCCCTGTTTACAGGCTGGAACTCCAGCGAGCGGTATGCGCCCGCGATTAGCCGCCGCTGTGCTGGAAGTGGGGGAGCGAGTGAGCGAGCAAGGCGAGAAGGAGATAAAAAAAAGCCAGCCTTTATCGGGACACAGGGCCTGATAAAGGAAGACACTCGCCGCCGCGTTGTTGTGATTTATAGCCCCCAGGTCGTAGAGCCGCCGTCACGGGTGATCCATTCCCCCGAGCGAGCTGAGGTGCTTTTTTACCACTGTTTTTTAATCAGGCCCCAGGGCTGCCCGACTTGCCGACGGCGAGTGTCTGAGTGGTGGGTGGTAGCGAGCAAGGGGGGGGGGAGAAAGTTGAGTTTATTACGGTGTAATAAACGGGTCCATAATGCAGAAGATTTGGGGGAGGTTTCGGCCTGCCTTGCTCCTCTCGATTAGCACTAAATCAGCAGCTGTTTTTCCCGGGCGGCTAATTGAATTTGATAGTGGCGGCGCTATGCTAATGTAAACCTCCAGGTGTCACTGGCATCGGGGATAGCGGCTTCCTCCACTTTCCGCAGGGATCGGTGTTCACTTGCTGGTTGGTTCAGGTCCTGCGAGCGGAAAACAATAATGCCATGATCTGAGGACAGAGTGAGAGAGAGAAAGAGAGAGGGAGAGAGCCCAGGGTAGACGGAGAGAGAGAGAGAGAAAGAGAGAGAGAGAGCCCTCAGTAGGCCTACAGAATATTATCCAGTGAAACAGCTGACTACAGTTTGTAAGCCATCTGGGTATGTGTGTCTGACAGTCTCAACACGACAGGCCTATTATTAGCATTATTATTAAGCTAGGGTTTACTGGTGGTACACAAATGACATCATGATCAATCACAGGCTGGATTTAGCAGAGCCACCACTCAGCTGGTGAGAGAAGATGTGGGAAAAATCGGGTTTGAGACAGCACCACACAGAACACCTCTTTCTCTCCTGCCCCTCATCTCGCCTTCTCTCTCCTCCCTTCCTCCTTTCTCTAAACTTGCCACTCTTAACTGTGTCCCCCCAGATGAGGCCTGTGCCAACTGCTCGTTCGGGGCAATCTGCGACGCGCAGACTGGTAACTGCGTGTGTCCGTCTGAGTGTGTGGAGTCCCACCAGCCCGTGTGTGGAAGTGACAGCACCACCTACGACAGCGAGTGTGAGCTCCACGTGCGGGCCTGTACCCAGCAACTTGACCTGCGGGTGGTCGCCCAGGGAGAGTGCAGTGAGTAACTAACACAGTGTGTGTGTGTGTGTGTGTGTGTGTGTGTGTGTGTGTGTGTGTGTGTGTGTGTGTGTGTGTGTGCGCGTGTGTGTGTGTGCGCGTGTGTGCGCGTGTGTGTGTGTGTGTGTGTGTGTGTGTGTGGGTGTGGGTGTGGGTGTGGGTGTGGGTGTGGGTGTGGGTGTGGGCGTGGGCGTGGGCGTGGGCGTGTGCGTGTCTTTCTGTCTGTCTATTTTGCTGTTGAGAGGAATACTTATCTGATGTGATTTTAATTGTGCTACTCCATTATTCCACTGTCACTGACATACACCTGTGTGTGTGTGTGTGTGTGTGTGTGTGTGTGTGTGTGTGTGTGTGTGTGTGTGTGTGCGTGTGTGTGTGCGCGTATAGAGACGTGCGGCAGTGTGGTGTGCGCGTGGGGTGCCCGCTGCGTCCAGAGCAAGTGCGAGTGCCCGCAGTGCCCAGGCCAGGCCTTCTCGCCCGTGTGTGGCAGTGATGGCATCACCTACGACAACGCCTGTGAGCTGGGCGTGGCCTCCTGCCACCTGAAGAAGAAGATTGAAGTGGCCAAGCCTGGCAGCTGTGACGAAGGTATGAAAATCACACCTCAGACCTTTTTTTTCTCAGAAACAGTCACAGAGACTGTGTCGTTCGCCTGAGGGGGTGTGAACACGGCGCAGATTTCACCTTCCAGCAGGAGAGAAAGATTGAAAGAGGGATACAGGGAAGGAGGGGTGAAGGGGTGGAAAGCAGGGAAGGAAATATTCCTCCTCCATTTCAAGTGTTTGTTTTTTCCCTTCTCTGCTGTTGGCTGCTGTGTTGGTCTGGGTAGGCTCGCCAGCCAGTTCTTTACGCTGAGCTTCTTGTGGTCGATTTAACATCGTTTCATTGACTCGAGTGTCTGAGTCTAGTGACCTTTTGTATGTGAAGCATGAAGAAATTGCCATCCTACACACAGCTCACACACACACACATATCGCCCCATAGCGCTGTCTGACAGTGGGCGAAGATGCTCTTCTACTGTATATACGTACCTCCCTAAGGGCATTCTGTTTGTGATGTCTAGTGACTGAGTCCCCCCCCCCTCTCTCTCTTTCTGGTAACATCCCCCATCATCTCCTTCATTGCTCAAGCCCAGCCTCTTCTCTCACCAACCTCTTGTCCCATCTCCGTCAAACTAGTGTGTCTTGACACAAAGGCAGCATTGCTTTAAGAGATAGGGTGGAAATGGAATTGTGTCCAATCAATAAATATCACCCCAGGGGCCACTGGTCCAGATTTGTTTTTTGTCCCCATTCATTTTGCCCCACTGCATGACCCAGACTTCCCACAGCAAGACGCTTGGCCATGCTGAAGATGTTTGGGTTGGTGTTTTTTACACAATTTTTGAAGTGCTGCTTTTTGAGAGTTGCAGAAAATCACACAGGCTACTGTATCATTTGCCTTGATCTCTTATTCTCTTCTGAATTTGATTCCAAAGCGACATTAATAGTCCAACAACTGAGTTTCTACACTCCTCATATCACAGACAGCAGCCCTTTTTCCTCTGGCCCCTACACACCCCTACACACCCCTGCCTCCTATCTACTGTTTCCCTCAAGAGGGATTAAACAAGACATTTATTCATTTATTTAGCCTCCAACTTAAAAAACGTATTCGTTAGTCAGAGGGGGAAATGTACACGTTTTCTCCCCCCTCTTTTATTCAGTGGTAATGAAAAATGACAGTGTTCCCACCGTTGGCCGTACAGGGAAATTTATCACCTGTTTAATTTCACACTCTGCTAGGCCGGGGCCCTGCTCCTTTGTAGACACTGACAAAGTGGCGGGTGAGAGTAGTGCATCACCTTGGAGCTGAGGCCCTTTTTAATTGAATCCACATTTACTAAACAGGATTACAGGCTAAACTATCACACAGTGATGCACAGCCCTATCCTCCCTCTACACGGCACGTCACACAAGACCCGAGAGAGCGCAGAAAGGAGGAAAGAGAGAGAAATAGAAGAAGAAGAGGTGGGTGGGTGGAGAAGAGCTCGTCAAAAGGAGATCAGGGGCTTTTCATAGCCGTCCATTCATCACGGCTGCGGTTGTATCTATCCCTGCAAAGAAACTTTCCTCTCTTCTCTGAGCCCCCCCCCCCCCATCCCTCCGCCATGACGCCCCAATCCTTCTTTATGTTCCGGGGGTTTATTTGGACTAACGGGCTGTCACATCCTTCAAAAGCAGACTGTCTGAGGACTGACAAATGGAGTGAAAACAAACAGAAGAAGACAGAGCAACAAGCCACCAGCGTGTCTGGCTGTGAAGGCCACAGTGTTTTCAATCCCCTAACTCACCCAGAACAATACACACACACACACACACACACACACACACACACACACACACACACACACAAACAGAGGGGATTTGCGGCAAATGACAAATGCTCATGTTGACATTCCAACAGGTCATGGTATTGCTACGGCCATTTGTACAGGACATTTGTATAGGTTTCTTGGCCCTGATATTGATGGAGTAGCACCAAGGTGACAGGCCCCCACCGTCTTTAGAGCCAAGACCCAGCTCAGAAGGTCACTCCCATCTCCACTTTGTCTTCCATCATTCATCTTTACCATTCTTCTTTTTATTCTTCTACAATGTTCACCTCACTCCTCATCCTTTAGAAAAACCCAGATTGCTTTTCTTGCTCCTCCTTTAAATGAAATGTGCTGTTCTTTTCTTCTCTCCTCCACTGTACTGATTCATGTTAATGGAGATCCCTTGGCTAAATGGGACTCAGGTTATGACAGGATTTAGTAAAACGAGCAGGCAGTGCTGGGAGAAGAGCTGATGCAGACATCTTTGCGGGAGGTGCTAATTGAAAGGTTCATAGGCATTGCGGGTGACTGCCACATCAAAGAACAACAGCTAATTAGAGCCCCCCCTTCACCATCACTTTTATTTATTCCATTTCTTATGCCTTCCTTTTTAAAAATCTATTTATTCAGCCTGAGTGGAATACGGATCGGGCACTTTTCCTTAGTCTCGTGCTGAGCTTGCATAAATGGACCCAGGTGGCTGACCAGAGCTTTGTTTATTAACGTTCTCTCTGTCGCTGCTCTAGGGTCAGCTGACTCCCCCGTTTCCATAATAACCAGTTATTATGACATAGCACTAATGTCGTCTGAGACCAGGGCTCCCGATGCCACACTGGCAGACATTTACAATGCCACACGACAGTCACTGGTGCTTGAGCTCAGTCACGTAATGGTTTCATATACAGAAATGTCAACTACATTATACCGTTAACAAGACGGAATTATAACAAATCCTACCCACTGGATCTGGGTCGAATTTGTATTGGTTTTCAAAAAGGAACGATAGAAGGGTAGAACATTTGTCTGGATGTTTGTGGGAGATGTCCACTCCCCTCAATGCCCTGACCTCCGCAGCATTACTAGCACACTAGAGGTTCTCCATTGTTATCTGTGTGTGGCTAATTAAGTGAATGCCCTTCCACTGTATCGACCACTCAAGCGTGTCAGAACCCATTGCTGATGACCCATATCAGGGCCGAGATGAACTGCCGCTCCTCTGCCCCTGCTCTGCACTGTGACCTGGTCCATAATCCACTTCAGAAGATGGGTTATGCTAAGTGGCACTTCCGCGACTACGGCATTGATTTTCCCATTAAGGCCAGTGGGGGTTGCGCAACAGCGCCCCGTCAATACAGCTGGGGAAGAGTTGGACGGGCTAAAAGTAGCAGGAGATTGGTGAGGAGCAGGAAAGCACCTTGGCTCCCCAGACTTCTTGAAAGCAACATGACATGTTTCAAATGTCAAAAATGTTATTCCCATACTGGCACATCTGCTTATAGTGACATCTCAGTCTCTCTCATTCTCTGACTTCCACTCACTCTCTACCCTCCCTCCCACATTTATCTTCCCGGGGAGTCTAGTAAGTGGTGTAGGTGCATCTTCACTCCAAAAGCTTCTTTCTCTCCAAAGTTCAACTCTGTGGCTCTCATTTATGAAACTGAACACTGCAACCATGCTGGAATTTTCTAAATTGAAATTTCTCTTATTTATTTATTAAAGCACTTTGAGCTGCAACGTTTGCAGGAAAAGTGCTATACAAATAAAGGTTATTATTATTATTATTATTATTCTCTTCAAGTTCACTACCTATTTCTCCTGTACATTCTACATGTTGTGGTTTCACACTGCAACCCAGCACCTCTCTTAGGTTCAGATCAATGGTCCAGGTGTCGGCTGGTCCTTGTTACACCTCTACTGAGAGCTATTTACAAAAGAGCCACAAGGTCGGCTTTATAAAGGCATGTTCGATCCAGTGAAGTGTACCGTTTTGAGTAAATCGAAAGTTTACCATCCAGGGTCGCTGATAAAAAGCTGCTGAACAACTTCCTCTTGAAGTCTGAATTGATAATTAGATCTTATGGAACGCTGTGCAATTAGTGGTATTCTCATATCAGGAAATCTGTGTCCATGAAACAGCCCTTCACATTGATGCCGACATGTAGGGAGACGAGTGTTAATATACGCTTCCCTCCTTACTTAGCTTTAATTGAAATGTAAAGGATGCATCACTGGTGGCGGGGATGTTGCTCATAATTTATTTTGTCTATCGCTGGTCCTCTCCATGGTCGGTCATTATCTTATACTTCCAGCAGAGCCTTTGGTTCAATATCAGCGCCAGCGTGAATACAATTTCAATAACCAGGTCTTACATGCTATGAATGTATAAACACCCTGGCAAGCCTTTGGCCTTAACGTTTTTAGGCTTCTTTACTCTCATACCCAAGACATGATATTTGCTCAATGTGTCTGAGTTGGATTGATAATAAACATTTCCATTCTTTCTCTCTCTCTCTCTCCCTTCGTCCCCCCTCCCTTCCTCCCTCTCACTCTCTCTCTCTCTCTCTCTCTCTCTCTCTCTCTCTCTCACACTGTCTATCTCTCTCTCTCCCTCTCTCCCTCTCTCTCTCTCTCTCTCTCTCTCTCACACTGTCTATCTCTCTCTCTCCCTCTCTCCCTCTCTCTCTCTCTCTCTCTCTCTCTCCCTCTCTCTCTCTCACACTGTCTATCTCTCTATCTCTCTCTCTATCTCTCTCTCTCTCTCTCCCTCTCTCTCTCCCTCTCTCTCTCTCTCTCTCACACTGTCTATCTCTCTCTCTCTCTCTCTCCCCCTCTCTCTCTCACACTGTCTATCTCTCTCTCTCCCTCTCTCTGTCTGTCTGTCTGTCTGTCTGTCTGTCTGTCTGTCTCTGTGTCTGTCTCTACAGAGTGTGGCTCAGGGGGCTCAGGCTCAGGCGTTGAGAGCTGTGAACAGGGCCGGTGTCGCACTTTCGGAGGCTCATGGGACGAGGACGCTGAAGACGACCGCTGTGTCTGTGACTTCACCTGCCATAGTGTGCCTCGCAACCAGGTAGGCCTCTACTCAACCAGCCAAACAACAGCTCTCCACAATGTTTTTCTTTTTATTCCGACTGAAATGTTTTGAATCCGATTTGATACATTAGGATTCACTATTAGTGCAATGGCATTTTCTTATTGAAATGCACCTGTACCACAGGCTGTAACGATGAATAATGTATCTAGTCCTTGAAAATAAATCTATACTGCAACTGAGGGCCATTTGTCTGAGCATGACTCAGATCACAAGTGTAATTCTCCTCAGGTGTGCGGCTCAGATGGACAGACGTACAGCAACGAGTGCGAGTTAAAGAAGGCCAGGTGTGAAAGACAGGAGCACCTGCTGATCCAAAGTCAGGGACCCTGCACAAGTAAGCAGCCTCCTTGGTGTGCCAATCAATCGTTCGGGATGCCGACCTGCCTTCTTATAATTGCCTACTGCTCAACACAACGATCATCCCTTATTCACTGCTCCACAACTGCCACTACAGACAATAGGGCTGGTGGCTCGGTAGGGAAAGCTAGTTCTGCTGGAGTCTTTTGCCATGGCTGTGCAAATGAGGAGCTCTAACTTCAGCAGTATAGAGATGCTTCTGTGGGCTAGAGCGAAGCAAAAAGGCACATAGGAGATTCTGTGTGATCACTCTACAGTCTCAGTCTGTTTGGTTCCCTGCGGGCCAGAAGGAGTAGGATGGAGAGAGTTAGAGAGAGAGAGAGAGAGCAAGGCTCTGGCTTCACAGCTCTATGGGTTGAGCGCTGTCACGCTTCTCCGCTGTCCGCGGATAATCAATCCTTTTTTTAGGAGTTCTGCATTGGTGCGAAAGCTTTGGGCCGTCTTCTTCCATTGGCAAAAAGCTTAGATCAATGGGAATCTCATTGCCGCCTTCATTTTCTATGCATGGGGGAACTTCACTTAGACCACGGTTTGACCTCCAAGCCTTACAATAAGCAAGCACCGGCAGATTACACAAACAGGAAATAAAGGGGTTTTGACCTCAACATGATGTTAACAAATGTAAAACATGTTTTGTCTTTAACATGCTTGTAAGAAATGTTTCTTGTTTGACAGCTGTTTTCATTGCTGAAAGAAGTTTCAAACTGTCCTACTTGACAGTTTAGATCAGATAACTGGGTCAGTGAATCCAGTCATGCAATCTCCAGAGCTTTGAGAAAATACTCAATATGATATACTAAAATGATGTGCACAGGCACTCAATTCTCCCCTTGTAAAGATACCACGGCTAGCTATACTTACCACAGGGCAGCGGCACTAGACCTCGAGAATGAAAGAGTAATGTGCCACATAAGAGAACTGCATTGTGCCAGACAATGGCCACTGAAGAAGAAAAACCCTTGAAGGGAACACATGAAATTAAAAGTTCCTTTGGTCCTAATAGGCTCAGTACAGATAGTACAGCAGAAATGCTGGAATGTGGCAAGTTAATGAACTGTGTCCAAAGCCCATCTCTGGAGTGGGCAAGCACTGGAAAAAGAGCCTGTGAGCCATCACCATTAGGCTTTGGCTCATATCCACACCAGCAACAGTGTGATTTATGGCCCTGTATCGACAGCCTCTGAACTAAAAAATGAGGAACACAAGCGAAAGAGAGGGAGAGAGAGAGAGATGTCCTCTCATTTCCACCAATGGCGGCCATTTCGTTCCAAGGCCCCAGATATAGTTTGAACGATAATATCTTTGCCTTGGCCGATGAACAACCCCCCTCCCTCCTTTCCTCCTCCTTCCCTTTCTCCACTCTTTTTTTTTTTCTTCTACGAAAACTGCTTCGTTTTGTGACATATTTGTTTTGGGAGTGCAGAATGCGGTTTTCTATTCGAGCTGTCACATCGCTATGAACGCTGGCATGAGCATACAGACAAAACATCTACACGTACAGACACACACATTTGCACAGTCTATCATGTTCAACAGCAGATGCTTTTTCCGAGGTTGTAGTGGTGCGTCACGTTCCGCAATTTCGAATGAGAACAAATCAAGAGAATAGGCCTCCTAGGATGTGGCAAATGTCAGCTGTTGCAAATCCACTGGGAACACCATTGTTTGTTTTCATGGGAGGTAATAGCATCATTTTCCCACTGATTTTGAGTCATTGTCAGGGAGTGAAAATAGAATTGTTATCTGGAAGCCAGACAACAGCTTTTCCACCTCTATCCCTCCAGCCAGTCTCATTGTTCGGTAAAAAAAAGTTGCATGTTGTTCAGAGATAGTGTCATCTAATTCCACTTTAAAGTGCCTTCGCAATCATTCTAAATGTTATTTTTTCCCCTTTTTTCCTCCCCCGCTTTTGTTCCGTCCTCTGTCCAAACCCGTCAGCATCTAATTCAGCCACGTCCCCTCCCGAGTTGACAGCGCCGAAACACTGCAGTCTGTCGGTGTACGGTTGTTGTCTGGACAACAAGATAGCTGCCCTTGGTGTAGGACTGGCCGGATGCCCCAGTAAGTGGTTTCACTCTGTCATCTGACCTAAAGGTCAGAGAAACGGACCTCCATGCTAAAGACAACAGAAATCAGTGGATATTATCATTATCATTACTGCATGATTTTCGTACTATATTCTCCCATGCATACATAGGTAAGATATGAGACTACTGTGGAATCCTGTATTCTATATGAACATAAAGTGATATAGGTTATGGTAAATGTAAATATGTGAAGGTAAATTTGTGAAAGAGGTTATATAGGATGAGCTCAATAAGGTGTGAGGTCCAAATGCAAATGCATTATATCATCCATTGCGACATTACTTAATTGATGAACATAATCAACATACTGTAGCACCTATTTTAAGGACGTCTTCAGATCCATATGTTGTGGTCCACGACTCCCCGTGCCCCTGTATATCCAGCACTGTTTAAAGACTGGCTGTCCTTGATGTTCTTTAGGCACCTGCCAGTGCAACGCCTACGGCTCCTATAAGGGGACATGTGACCCGGCCAGCGGACAGTGCTCCTGTAAGCCCGGTGTCGGGGGACAGAAGTGTGACCGCTGCGAGCCGGGCTTCTGGAACTTCCGCGGCATCGTCACCGAGAACATGAGTGGCTGCACACGTAAGACACCATACACTACCCCCTGTCCTTTTCCTTCAGCTCACGGCTAGGCATTTGCTGTTTCCGAATAATGAAAATGGAAATGTAAACAGTATTTCACTTTTAAAAGTTTGAGTAGGTTTATTGCAGCCGGAGGCATCAGTATGCAGTAAAGAAGAAATATAACCAAATATTAATATTGCTTTACTGTCACAAAAATATAGGCTTTGTCAGCATTTCTTGTTTGCGGCCATGTGATGCAATACAGCCACTGACTATCCTACCTGGCTGCTGAAAGCGACTTGGCATTATAGTCCAAGATCCTCAGAGCTTTTGTGTCAGGCCGACTTGCAAAGTCTACTCACGGACAAGCAAACAGAACACGTCAGTCTAACATTCAGCAGTGGAATAACAAGCATTGGTTCCAGGAACGTGATGGGGTTGATGTCTACCCGTAGGGGCTGGAGTGTCTTTAACAGGGATCCTGTTGCCTCGTCCTCCCGTCCTCTCTCACCCCCCAGGGTGGTCTGGCCTCAGCCTGAACTATCCCTGACCCCAGCCTCTGATAACAACCAACCAGGGGTCACGTCTGCCTCTGTGTGTGTGTGTGTGTGTGTGTGTGTGTGTGTGTGTGTGTGTGTGTGTGTGTGTGTGTGCGGCATGCATGTGTCTGTCTGTGAGAGAGAAAGAGGGAAAGAAAATACGAGTACGAGAGATGCATTTAAGTGAACAGGCTGAGTTTAATTCTGTGCCCTCTCTTCTCTCTCTCTCTCTCTCTCTCTCTCTCTCTCTCTCTCTCTCTCTCTCTCTCTCTCTCTCTCTCCTCATCCATGTTTCTTTCCCTGTTCCTCCTCTCCCCCTGCACTCTTTCCCCCACCCTCCTGGCCTCTCTCCCTGGGCAGCGTGTAACTGTGACGGGCTGGGCTCCGTGAGGGACGATTGTGAGCAGATGTCAGGCCTGTGCTCCTGCAAGACGGGGCTGAAGGGCATGAAGTGCAACGTGTGCCCCGACGGCAGCAAGATGGGCATGAGTGGCTGCGACAAAGGTAGAGGAGCCACCGCTGACGCACACCACCTGCTCCCCTCGCCGCGCCACCGGCAGAGCGTGGCAACCCTCAGCCCCCACTCACACACACACACACACACATGCACGCACACGCACGCACATGCACACACACTCACATGCATTCACGCACACACGCATTCACACACACTCACATGCACTCACGCACACACACACACACACACACACGTGCGCACACACACACACACACACACACACTCTCTCATCTCATCTTGTCTCTGTCACTGCTCTAATCCAGGTATCTGCCTCACAGCAGCGTATTCATTTCTGAGGGCCTTTTTCTAGAGCCACCTGCATCATCTATAGTAGGAAGCAGTGGAAAGGCTGCTGCACAATCGCTGTTGTTGCAGGTGTAACTTGTTAGTTGTTAATCTAGGAAAATGCAGACTGTATATAGAAGTCGTGAAATAGCAAGCACAGTACAAGCTCAGTAATTATGTCCTGCAGTTTATTTTGCAGCTACTCACCAATCATTTCATACTGTTTATGTAAGTTATTGAAGCCCTCTATTAGACAGATATCCTGCCCCCATTCAAATATTAAATTGATTGCATGAGTGAGGGTAGCTTCACATCCATAACTACAGTTGAGGGGATGTTGAGCCCCACTGTGTCTGCCTGGCGGTGTCTCATTAAGACCCACAGTCAGGTATCGACAGGAAGTGCTTAATGAAGTCAATAGTCCCAGCACAGCAGTGGTGCACCGTGGCACACTGGCAGATGAAAAGAGAGTGGGGCACATGAAAGCAGAGCAGGAGGGGCTCACACGGCTGTGATGTCAATGCAAAGAGCCCACATTCAGAGCCCAAAGGCTCGTGGGTAGGATTCTTGGCTCAAGCCCCTGTTGCTACGGCTGCTGCTGATGCAACCCTATGGTGCGGCAAGGCTTCAAACGTGTTCCTTTGGAGAACAAACAAGACATCAGTGCCTAGACGGCAGGCCAAACAAATATAGAATTAATTAATTAATTTGTTTTCTATTGACATAAAAACTTTTGAGTTTGTGCAAACAGTGATATATATATTGATCTTGAAACATCAGGGGCTTAGCCCAGCACACGTTTTCGACGGGTTGGGGTGGGTAGCAGAGTTTTTGATTAACAGGTGGTAGCTTGCGCTAAATCGACGGCCATGCTCGAGTCTAAACCGATGGCGATGTGGTAGATGCCGACTTTCTTTTTTTAAACAATATGTTTATTGAGTTTTTTTATAAAAGATCAAACAAATCTTTAAAAAAAAAGTTTTGTTTTTTTAATTCAGAAAACACTCAGAGCTCGAGCCTCCAATGCCCAGAGCTAACGACGTGCCTGGATAGGGCTTTGGGCCACCTTTCACAAATTCATCATTTGAAATTGGCTGCTCCGTCAAAAACCTACAATGTGATTTTGAATCCCACCGTTAAACCGCAAACTGCGGTTACATTTAAATGTAACAGTCTCAAAAATGTAAAACCACCCTACTCTAATATAAAACGATTCTACATTAGCATAACCTATGATTGTTGGCAAATTGGCATATGGTAATTTTAACTAAAGATCATAAATATCAGTTTTAGTACTAGTTATTATGCCAAACTTATATACTACGTCACATTACACAAGTGTAAGAGAGTAAAGTTCTTAGGCTTCGATTCCGGACATTGCAGCACAAGACACAGACACAGACAGCACAAGATACAGTATGCCAGCAATCTGAGGTTTTAACGATTTTTACTCTCTTGGCCAATGTTTTGGACGATATGGTTGTTTTGCAAAACAACTCTGCACTCGTCTCCGTCCCCCACTGGTGCCAGTTTCAAGGGAGCATGTTGAATGTTTATCTTTAGCTCTTAGTTTTAAATCAGCAAACTTTTTAAAATGTGTTTTTGATAGGGATGTAGCATTTTTTTGTTGGTGATTATTTGCCAGATTCTCTCTTTTGATGATGAACTAAATTTCCCACTTTGAAGTAAATCTTTGTTTTCAATTGTTAAGTCTAGCAAATGCTTGATTTCATTTGAGGTAAAGTTTTCTGACCTGGATTTCCCCCCTTCCAAGTCACAGTCCATTGTAAATGATAAGTGAGGTGCACAAGTTATTTAAAGGAGTGTATGCCTGTTTTTGTGCTCACTTCTTGATGAAGTGCAACATAGAATGGTCTTTGAAAATAGCTTCTTAATACATAGGCGCAGTGTGGGTGCAGGAAAACGTCAGCAAACGTCATCTTCTACGTTTCTTTGAAAATCACCCTGATAGTGAATACCCATTGTTCTGAAGGGTTGTTGATAGCAGCTGCCTATCCATTGCCCAACAACTTGACTCAAACCCTTCATTCCCATTCAGGTCCTGAAGCCCCAGCTTCATGTGAGGAGTTGGACTGCAAGTTTGGTGCATCGTGTGTAGAAGTCAACGGCCAAGCCCACTGCGAATGCCCCTCCCCCGACTGTGACGAGAAGAACAAAACCAAGGTGGCACATTAACCTGTCTTCCATATGATCGATCAATCCAATGCTCATCAATCAATTACAGAATTTAGAACTCAACAACTGGAGTTAATGAACTTCAAATCAGCATTTAGTCTGTCCATCGGTAGCCATGGGGAGAGAGAACATGCTGCCTTTCTGTTTCACTGAATGTCTACCTTTCCGTGGCAGGTGTGCGGCTCTGATGGGGTGACCTATGCTGACCAGTGCCAGCTGAGAACCATTGCCTGTAGGCAGGACAAGGACATCACAGTGGAACACTTTGGCCAGTGCACAGGTGAGCCCCGTCTAACCTTCATACATCATACATGGCATGTCCAACTGTTGCTGTCAGACCCCTATGAAAAGATAATGAATAATGCCACAGGCATCCAAAGACTGACTGTCCTCTCTCTCTCTCTGGCCTCGGTGTCAAAGTAAAAGAGACAACACCTTAGGATGCTTGTTGTGCTGGGATACTGCCTCAACTTCTATTTCACCAAAGTAGCCTTGATAGGGAGCTAACATTGTATTAATCCCATCTGCTGTATGGATAATACATTTGTAATTTTGTAGACCTCACTCAATATCTACTCGATGTGTTTTCATTTCCTCATGTTGTAGGATGTGCAGTATATTGTGGACGCTCCGTTATGCCAGTGAAAGAACTGCCTTGTTGTGTAAATAGCACACATCTGGCGGGTTTATTGTGTACCTGTGAGCACTCAGAACAGCTGGGTCACGGTCAGAGTTTTCATGGTCAGCCATCATCCTTCCTGCTCGTGATCGTTGTATTATTAATGTTATTCATGTAATGAATTGTTTGTAGTAGGCTTATGTCACGCAATATCATTTTAATTTAAGGTATTTTAATGTAAGCAGGGCTCCCCTGAAAAAGAGACCTTGGTCTCAGTGGGACACCCCTGTTAAAATAAAGTTGTATTATTATTGTTATTATTGTTGTTATTATTATTATTATTATTATTATTATTACTATATAATATAATAATAATAATAACAATAATATTGTCATAGCAAGTGAAACCAACACTGTGGCTGAGAGGTGAAAGGAAGGGAAAAACAGATGCTCCCCTGTAGATAGAGACCTGCAATTGGGCTGGAGCCTGAGCCTTGAAATCCCAGTAGAAAGGGGTGACATTTCACTGTTTGATTCCCTACACCCCTGTGGGGATTAGGGAGGTTTAACTCCAAGACTCTCTGTGGGAAATTCTTCAATCCTGTCGCAGCTTTTAGCTGGATGGAGTGCACCACTGCTCCGTTATCACGGGGGGTTTGGCTAGATGCCTTGAGTATGGGGAGAGTAGGAGAAAAGGAGAAGAGAGTGTGGGCATCCTCACCTCCCTTCCATCTCCACCCTCTGGGCAGAGTGTGGTAGTGAGCGCTGGCACAAGGGCCAAGGCTATGGCTTTCACGTATGGGGGGATGTGTTTGAGCCAAGTCCTAGCTCGTGTCATGCGTGGGCCTACAGGCACAGCGTTGAGCTGGGAGGTGCTAGCAGCAGGCATGGGAAGGCGGGCGCTGCCAGCTGTGTGCTCTTGGCCACTCGCCAGTGCCAGGTGCCCAGCATTTTTGTGTGTAAAAACGTTTCGTTCACCTCAAGCGAAAAACGGCCATTCAAGAGAGAACAAGTCTTCTGCCTCCCTTCCTGCTGGTCTTGATGGTACAGTTTGTCAGACCTGGAGTAGGTCAGGTGCTTTAGAGGCTCCACCATGTGATGCTTCTCCTACCTTCAGGTATACTACAGTAATACAGTGCTACAGTAGTTTCCTCTAGAAGAGATGGACAGCACTTTAATAAAGTGCAAGAACACCCGGTGATTGCAGCTTCAATGCCAGGATTGCAGAACAAATGAGTACCAAGATTGAGTCAGATTCCCTCTTTGTTGCCTGGCGATTGAGATGTGGGTAGTGTGTAATCCCTTACCTAGTGTGGTGTTGTGCTGGAGGGGGACAGGAGTTTCTTGCAGGGACTTGCTGCTCTCTCTCTCTCTATAAACCTGAAGGGGATGTCAGATGAATACTCGGGCCTCTGACAGTAACAGCGGTTGTTTTAATTTCTTCCCCCGGATGCGGTCACGCCTTGGGTAGCGGGTCCTCCGCCGCCCCCAGGTTGGGGGGTTAGATCACAAGCTCATTTCACGTGTGACTGGGTGCGAATTAGCATTAGCGCTTCCTCCCCAAGCCACCTCATACCCCCTCCCTTCGCCTCCCGTTGATCAGATGCAGCGCTAACAGAAACAACCTCAATGGCAACTGCTTAAGTGTCAGACTGCTGAGCGCCTATGCATGCAGCTTCAACAGAAATAAGAGTTGCTAGCAGCTAATGCAAATAAACGTTGATCTTATCTAACTCTTATCGTAAGAGCAACGAAAACAATTCTGATGTAACCCTCCTAGATCCTACTGTACCTCGTTGCTAATGGCTAATGCTAGGGAAATCCACCCCCTTATCCAAGTTGTGTAGAAACGACATCAAATGCTACTGCTAAGAAGCTCTGATCTGACCAAGCTCACAGAAGTGCCTCTGCTAAGGGACATACACAGAGAGTGTACAGCATAGCTGCTTCTGGCTGTGTCATAGGGAGCGATATATGAAGCAATCCAGGAGAAACCAGTGAAAGAATGAGAGGTACAAGCCATTAAAGGAGGGCATTTGAGCAAATGAGAAATTTCTGGCACTGAAAGTGCCCAAATGTTGGCGGTGGCCTGGTTTCCCCCATATGGTGTCAACACCTGTAGGTTTGCAGCAAATTGGCAGCGAACGCAAGCATATGGCACTAGCAGCCCTCTGCCTGAATGTGAGTGTGAGCTCTCTTGTCCTGTCCCTCTATTCCTCCGTCCTCCAATTTTCTCTCATTTATTTACACTTTTTTTTATCCCTCTTTCCACCCTCATATATATATATATATATATTAAAAAAAAATTACATTGTCCCTCATTTCACATCTCTCTCTCTCCCTTTCACACTATTTCTCCTCCTGCTTTTTCCTCCCTTCTCTTTATTTTTTCTTGTCACTTTCCAATATCGAATTCCTCCTCCCCACTGAGCATGGCCGACACCGCAAACAACCTTAATAACCGCCTTTCAAAGATAACTACACAGCTGAGACAAGCCAAGATGACAATGATTTTTTTTCTCCTGACAATATTACCGCCTACCGCCTGCCTCTTAGGGGAAGAAAAAAAAACGCAAATGGAGCGTTAAACCTGATTAAGGGAAGCTTCCACTAAACTGACTGGGCTGCCAGTCGTTCCTTCTTTCTTTCTTTTTTTTTGTGTTACTCACGCTTGCATCTTTGGGCTCGGCGTTCAGCACGCACGTACACCCAGACACCCGCTCCCCTGGCGCCAACGCAAGGCTTGGCACCTGAGTGACAGATTTAGCCAAGAGGAAAGGTAAAGTGTGCCACAGCGCTCTCTCTCTCTCTCTCCTTATCTATCTATCTATCTGTCTCTCTCTCTCTCTCTGAGGCTAAGCTGACATACTGTATCTCTCCCGGGCTCCCTGCCTCCTCTTCAAGCTTAGCAAGGTGGGAGATAGCGGGGGTGCCTGATTATATCCTAGCACCTCGTCAAGGTATCACATTTCACACCTCATGGCGTAATTGCCGATCAAATAGGAGATTATTACTGTGCAATTAAATCCTACGCATAATGTTAGCAGAACTCCAATGAGACTCAAGTATACAGTGTACGCTTCTCCTCCTTCTCTACACACAAGAGTAAAGTTGGTGCCACAATATCGGCGTGCCTGCTTGGCTCGGCTCGACTAACTTGCGCGGTGTCTCGTTGCCAGCTCCACTCAATTCTGCCCCTCAGGAGTTTTTGTCCTATTTATCAGTTTTATCAGAGAATATTTGTCCCTCCTTTGTACCAAAGCTTTTGCATGGATAATAGCGGTCTTTGCAAAAAAGCGGGTCCATCTCTTGTGATGGTTTGGAGAGTGTTTTTGGATGTTTGTGTGTGTGTGTGTGTGTGTGTGTGTGTGTGTGTGTGTGTGTGTGTTGACGAGGCTGCCATGGTGATGGATGCGTGTGTGCTGTAAGCAGAGTCTGGTGTCTTTGAAGCCAGAGTTAAACCCTGCTTTTTTGCCCTATTTATATCAATCATTCATCACCAGAGGGTCTGGCTGTGTGTGATTAAAGCTTCCCTACAGGAGGGCAACATTTGAATATGGATATATAATTCATAGACACACACACACACACACACACACACTCTCTCTCTCACACACACACACACAGACACACACACAATCTGACAGTGTATGTTTAACAGTGGTTACGCATTTCATTTCTTGGTGTATAATATCCTCCAGGTTTTACAGAGTTATCTGCCTAGGGTTGTATTACTTTTTGCAATTAGCCTGGCCTCATCTGTGGAATGTTCAGTGGTTACTCAGTAGCCTGACGTGATTAGAACCAGTCTTTTTTGGCACTTGAGACCCAGAGACAGTGTGGTGGGTGGAGGGGGTGGAGGGGGGGCAGTGACAGGTAAAAGAAGGGGAAATAGTAGTGAAAAAAAAGGAAGACCTTAGGGAGGAAAGCATTTCCATCTTTGCTTACCCATCATCCATTCCTTGCTTCCTCCCCTTCCTCCCCAGAAACCATCACTGAGCCGGCCGGCCGACCCACCCCTTACCCCCCCTTCACCACCCACCAAGCCACCACCACCCCCTCCACTGCCCACGTCAGGCTCACCTCGCCACACCAGACCGAGGGGCCCCCAGGCTTGTACGTGGAGGCCCCGCCGCCCGTCAGGGGCACACCCACACCCACACCTCACCACACCCAACACCAGTCGCCGCCACCCCCCTCCACCACTCCCGGCCACACCAGCCCTGGCCCCTCACCCGCCTTCGAGGACTCGGGGAGCGGGCAGCCCAGCGGAGATGACCCGGTGGAAGAGGAGGAGCAGGAGGAGGCTGAGGAGGATGAGGAGGTGGAGGAGGTGGAGGAGGGTAGTGCCGCACCGGAGGCAAGTGGTGGAGAAGAGCCAGTTGGTAAATCAAGCTTTTTCACTTCATTTCCCATAATGCCACTGGGGCATGAGTTAGGTCGGTAGGCGGGGAGTATAGAATGGAGTGGGGGTATTGACCTGGCTCATGGTTTGTTATGTGTCATTGCTATATCATATACATTTAAACATGCCATCTTCTGATATTATGCAAAGTGTGTACTGTGCAGTATATCAACACTAACCAACACAGAGGGCTTTGTGTTTTCAAAGTGTCATTTCTTTTAAGGTGAGATTAAACTACATTTCAGGCAGATCAGATATATACATACTTGAATTTACTGTCACTGCAGTAACATCCATCATATATGTATATATCATTATATGTTCACATAATTCTAATAATAAATATCACACAACTGAACACAGAACAGTGACTATGCAATAGTCACCTGATGCTACCATTGGCTTATGTCTTGCATTCTGTCAAGCCTGGGTTGATAGAAATACAGTATTTCTTTCCTTAACATTGCGACTGAACTGAACATGACTCGACACTGTAGAATCTCACTGCATGTTGGCCTTACGTCTAAGCCACTCAACCACCACACTCCTGGGAGCATAGACGAACCCTTTTCAATCAGCCTTTTTTTCCATCCTTCCGAAGCTCTGTGACCCCACAGTCTCCCAACAGCTTGCTTTGACGGTCTTGAATTGATGGAACAGGAATGAGCTCTTCCTCAGTCACCCTCCCCCTTCTCAGATTTATTCTCTTGTCACCAGCCGACCGGAGCGGTCGCTGACGCGAGACACGCATGTCCTGTCTGCCAAGGAGACCTGGTATTTCAGGGGGGTGTCTGTGTCTGTGTCTGTGTCTGTGTGCGTGTGTGTGTGTGTGTGTGTGTGTGTGTGTGCGTGTGTGTGTGTGTGTGTGTGTGTGTGAATGGGTGGGGTGTGTCAGAGTGTGTGTGTGTGTGTGTGTGTGTGTGTATGGGTGTGTGTACAGTAACTGTGGGCTGAGGGGTGCGGTATAACGGTTCCTGACTCCCGGTGGAGCAATCGTGGTCCCTGAGCTGTAATACGGCCACTACTCCTCCTCCCACACAATCGTGGTGCCCGTAAATCTGCAGGCCACAGGCAAACAGATGCCCTGCAGACACCCAACCCGTCATCCCGCTGTTTTTCCAGTCTGGACCAGACCACGTTTCACCCCCCCATAGACGGAGAGTCCTTGAAGACAACACCTCCCTCTTGACGCCTTTACGACTTTGTTTAGTGAGCCAGAGTTGTTTGCCCCCGACGATCATTCCTATTCTCCGGTGACTATAAAGCTGCCCCTCGGAGGAACCATCCCATAAGAGAGAACAGCTGTAGCCTATTACCCCCATGCACTCTGAGCCTCTCCACTTTATGTGTGTGGAAATAACAAAGATACCCTGATTTACCGCAAGGCCAATGCAAAGGCAATTTTCTTCTGAAAGTCTTGAAAGATAACAATCGGCCAATCAGTGGAAGAGATTAGCCGGGTTTTTTTCTGTACTTATTGCCAGTCCTCATCACAAAGTACTTTGCCATGACGGTATGTGCGCATTTAATGTGCAGTCTGGCTGAAATGATGTAAACGAGCTCCAGATGCTGCTCTCTGAGACTCTTATGAAGCTGTTGGGAGGAGATATGAAGCATTATGAACCCCTTCTCCCCCAGATCCCACAGTCGCAGCCACTACATTTCCCACGGCGGAGGACCGCTCATCATGTGACAACACAGAATTTGGCTGCTGCCCTGATGGCAAGACAGCCTCCAGCAGCTCAGAGGGAACCAACTGCCCTTGTAAGTACCCCAAAACCTTTTCCTTTTCCCCCCTCTCTACACCCACCCCGGCCTGCTCCCTTTCTCTCTATAGCACCTTCCTCAATCAATTCCAATTTAACTTGTATAGTGTTTTTGTTTTTGTTGCTGTTGTTGGATTTGTTTGCCTGGAAAAAGTATAGGCACACGTGCAAATAAAAGCTCTCTAGTAGGAAGAAACCTTGACAGGAAACAAGCTCCGGGGGAGGGGGGGAGCACATGCTTTTATGCCCTTTTCTCTCTCTCCCTCCCCTTTCCCCTCTGCCCTTCTTTCAACCGCCTTAGGAGTCTAACCGATGTATCACAGGCTAACCTTTACTTCTGCCAATCAGTGCCTTCCCATAGTGTTTCCATAGTGGGAGGTAACGTCATGCCTCTCTCTCCACACAGCTGCCCTATATCCTCGCCTCCACTCTGAACGTGCTGTAGATTTGAGATGTGTGACTCCACAGGCCATGGAGTCTCTCCGTCCCAGTGAAGCACGCCAGCGCGTGACTGGAGACTGGAGACAGCTCGGCGCGTGGACATAAATTAGTGCACGGCGGCCTCTGTGGCTTGTTGATGCAGCCATGCATAGGCACCTCCTGTTGAGGGAGGAGAGACCCAGCATGCTAATGATGCTCCTACCCACAATGCACTCCAACAGAATCACAAAGTCACCTCTGACCTTTTCAGTCCGCCAGCCCCTTTAATATACTTTTCAGCCAACCGTGTCAATGTACGGGGTCTGGTGATGTACATGGAATGATACATCCATACAAATATGGTGCTGTATGTTTATAATATCCAGTCTAGAGGGGTATACTCCTAGCACAAAATCCGGACATTCATAGCCGATCTGGAAATATACCTGTATTACGTTAAAATATATACCTTTATGGCGTTAAAGTAGATTTACTCACAACAGATTCACTAACACTCACAAATGATGTCCTCTGTCCTGCGCGGCACAAACAACGATGTCACTCCTGCAATCAATACCTCATTCAACTTAAGTGTTACCGATAGACCGTCTTGTGCAATAATCAATCGGCAATGCTATTTCTCCCAAGGAGGAGTTAACTGATATTACATTCATTAGAATGGAAATGACGAGCCACTCTGGCACTGATTGTGTTTTCAGTTTATTGACGATGTGTCAGCCTCTCTCAGGGGAAAGGTGCACAGCCGTCTGAAGCTGTCATGACAGCATCCAGGACCTATTCTATGAGCGACTCATTGTGGAGGGAAAAGTAGTGTTACTTCTTTGAGGGTTTTTTGGTGATAATATATCCCCAAGTAGTGCTTAACTGTTTTATGGTGCTATGCCAGTAAGCATCAGTAGAAGTCATTTGGAGGCCTACTAAACAATATTGTTAGTATGCCATTAAAACGTGTTGAAGTTCCTCTAAAAAGTCCAAATCATTTCTAATTCTGTGTTCTAACATAAACATATTATGTAACATAAGTGTGCACTTACTGTACATAAATGTGTATTTAACTGAACTGAAGTAATGATATACTCATGTTTATGTTATATAGTATTAAGACTTAATGACATTCATAGTAAAGCTACTAGAGCAAACTCGTCCTCATGCATGTTAAACTAACATGGCCTTTTACGTTTTACAGTTTAAGCAGATCTTCCAGTCAGATTCCCTCCGTCTCTCTCTTTTGTCCGTCATGGCTCTTGCTCAGAAAATCACCCTCTCTGATGTTTGTCTTCTCTCCAGATTAAAAGTCTGATCTCTCTCTCTTTCTTTCCTTTTATGCCGTCCAAACCTCCCCCCATTTGCTCCTGTTTTATAACCCTATAAGATTTGAATCGATGTGTGTCGGGCGAGGGGAAAAAAGGCCGTTATCATGCAATTTTAACCAGCCTATGTCAGTCATCGGTTTGGCAGCATTAGGAGACAATTACGGCTATCTTTCACGATAATCATACAAGTGCTCTTCCCTTTCCCAGGCGAGCCCGAGCAGGGGCACCATGATTGATTTGGGCAATTTCTTCAGCTGATTACGAGCTGCATGAAACCTCAGCATAAGCTCCATTCCTCTCCTCTTCTCTTCTCGCAGCTGCCCTCCCCCTCTTACTCTTACCCTCTTTTCTCTTTCCTCTTTCTGTGGTATTTAACTCCCTTCTTTTACATTTGCCTTGACTGGCCTGAACAATAGCATGCCATAGAGAGTTGATGGATGTTGAGCAGTGAAATGGGGAGACGTGTAGGTCAAAGCGGGGACTTTCTATGCCAACGCGGGGACATTTTGAAAGTGTTTTCATTTGCTGCGTCTGTGTGTTTGCACTCTTTGCTTGTTCTTTTGTCTGTGGTGATGTGCGCTGTCTAACCTGATCTCTCTCTACTCAGTCCTCCATGCCTCTGCCAACTTTTGGGACGAGTCTCGGTCTGGTAAACCCTAATCCATTCTTCCACCCTTCCTCCCTTCTTCCTCCTCTTCTGTCACTCCTCTTCCTCCATATCCCACAATTCACTGCTTCCACCTCCACTGTGGCCCCCCAACCCCCCTCGGCCCCACCACACAACCAACCAACCAACCAACCAATCAACGACAACCACACTAACCCCCCCACCACACACACATACACACTTTCCATCACTAACCCCAGACTGGCACTACCCCAAACAGTCACTGTTTGAAGCTGATGGTGGGTGGTTGAGGGCACACATGCCTCGATTGCACAGAAAGTAGGACGTGTTTTGTAACTTGTGTGTTGTGTGTGTGTGTGTGTGTGTGTGTGTGGCCCATTCTGCCTCCCTTCCAGCCACTATGAGGTTTAGCGGCTTCCTGCATTTGGACCAGGTGGAGGGTCAGGAGGTTTTCTACACCCCCGAGATGGAAGACCCCAAGTCTGAACTGTTTGGAGAGACAGCCAGGAGCATCGAGAGTGTTGTGAGTATGATCATGATGATACATATACTCAGTAAATATAATCTATATGGCACTTTTCTAGGACCCAAAGGCACTTTACAACAGTAGGAAGGGTCCTCAATAAGAACTGTTTCACCTCCATTTGGAGTAGTGCGGTCTATCAAGCCAAGGGCCTCACTTGTCATCCCACTCTGAAATGGGGACGTGTGTGAGAGCTACTCACCTCTGCCAGCTGTTGAAAATGGTGTCACTGGTACCCGCTGGGGCCTAATCTCGCCCCTTGCAACACTGTGTGTGTGTGTGTGTGTGTGTGTGTGTGTGTGTGTGTGTGTGTGTGTGTGTGTGCATATATCCTACGCCTCCAGGGGGCCAGCTGTGTCACTAGATAGTGATAGGCCCCCCCCTTCACACACACACACACACACACACACAATCAACAGCATAACCACCATTCCAGCTTTCCCCTGTGAGCCTGCCTGCTAGGCTGTATAGTAATCACCTAAGGTGAGAGAGAGAGAGAGAGAGAGAGAGAGAGAGAGAAAAGAGAGAGAGAGAGAGAGAGAGAGAGAGAGAGAGAGAGAGAGAGAGAGAGAGAGAGGTTGTCCTGTTTGTGGGTCAGTGTGCCCATGGGGGGGGTGGGGGGGGGGGGGTGAGAGGCCTGGCCTCATCTGGGCCCACCATTGCCCCCAGGAAAGCAGCAAAGAGGCACAGAGAGATATGCTTTGCTTGTCTGCTTGCTGTCTCACCCTCCACCCAGCAGGGGTCCCTATGGTGTATGTGTCCAGACATAACATGCATGGGAACTTTCTAAACATTTGAACCCTTTTATTTTGGGCCATCATTTTTGGCCTTCATCTTTAGTTTAGAGTGTGGAAGGAGTACAGGATAACCACAAAGAGTGTGTCAGTGATAGACCTGTGTGTGTTTCACTCCTTTAAAAGGAATACAAAGTGAAGACTGGAGGGGCCTTTGGTAGAACAACATAACTGTGCTTAAAGAGTACTAGAGGATAGTGGGTAAGACATGTGAGACCTTTTTTATTTATTTTTTTTTATTACTTTTTTTATTACTTTTTTTATTTGACAGATACAGTATAGATTATGACAGGAAGGATGGGTGAGAGAGAGAGAGGAAGGATGACATGAAGGATATGTCCCCGGCCGGAATCGAACCGGGGACCCTGCGGTTACATGGTCGACGCTTAACCCGCTACGCCACCTAAGCGCCCCGACATGTGAGACCTTTGATTGAACATAAATCAAAAGGAGGTTGCTACTTCTCCCTCTAAGCTATTCATTTCATAAAGAAACACTATATCCAACTTGATTCAATAGACTTCTTTCCTTCCTGACAGTAACTCAGACTTCATTTGGACACACACACACACACACACACACACACATGGATGGAAATCGGAAGCTAAGCCAATCAGGGCTGAATGCGTCGTGCTAACCTGACATTTACCGCCGCTCCAAAAACGTGTTCCTGTAATTATTCCAGAGCTGCAGCTAAATGTCAATTTGTGAACCCAGCCCCAATGGGGGGTTTAACACACTTCCCACTGACATAGCTCTCCCTATTCCTCCAGGAGAGGAGAGTTCACTCCCCACCAAAATTGGCCGAGCTCCTGGTGTCACTGCACACACCTTGTTACCTCTGTCATTTATCATGTTTTTTTTTTCCCCTCTCTCCCTTGTTCAGCTAAATGAGTTGTTCCGGAAGTCAGAGGTCCAGAAGGATTTCATGAGCGTCCGTGTTCGGAGCCTTGCTCCCAGTAACTCCATCCTGGCCTTCGTGGAGGCCCACTTCAACCCAGGTAAGAAACGAACAACAGGAGAGTTGGATGAGAAGGGATGTGACCGTGCAGTAACATCTATGAAAGCATGTGTAGTTATTGTTGTACTTATTGTTGTTTTTAAACAACTACAAGGTATGTTACACGGTACAGTACAAGATTGCACTTTTCAGGCTGCTGTTGTTGTTGTTGTTGTGTGGGAAGTATCACTGCGAATAATATTTTTATATCATTTCATACTGTTCCGACTTTATCCCTTAAGGACAGATCGTGTGATACGACAACACTGAAAGTGACCTAAAAAAAACACCAGCCAGAGGAGGCTTGTGTTTTGTTTTAGTTATTTTGTTGTTTGTCTGAGGTATATTTGTTAGTGTACTTGTTCTCTGAATGAGCTTGGTTCTGCTGTGTTTTGGAGTTTTCTTTACTTCGACCATAATCCCCAGGGTGTCATTAAACCCCTCGCTTAAGCGGTCCTCACGATTGGACACAAAACTCTGTACCCTCGACTTCCCTCCTCTTTTACGAGCTCCGCTCAGCGTCCTTTATATCAGCACAAGAGACTCCACCGTAAAGGAGCTCCGCGGTGGCCGGTAAAGTGGCCATCTGTGGAAGCGTTATGAGAGCGATTCATCTGAAGCCTGGGCTGGTGGAGGACGACCGGTCCCCACGGGTCTTGTCATCTCATACCGGCTGCCTCTTGTATATAGACTCACTGTTCTGGGGATGGGAACAGAGTTATAATGTTCCTGCCTGCCCAGAACATTGCTCCTATGCCTCATGGTTTTGAGTGGTCTCCAAGCTCTTGTTGTGAATGGGGGTTTTACCACCTTTTTACCTCATGTTCCACAGACACCAGGTACACAGTGGAGGACATTGAGAGGGCCCTGCTGAAACAGCTGAAGGCTGCCAAGGAGACGGCCATCGTGGTGAAAAAGCCAGAAGAGGAGAATATCCGTTTCAGTAACTATGGTAGTACACATTAACTATGGTAATACACACTAACTATGGCAATACACATTACACACGGTCCTTTTAACGGTCCACTATGGGATTGATGTGTGTTGTTGACCTAGAGACACTGGAAATTAAGGTTGGGTCGGTGGTTGATTGTTCTCGTAAGACACAAAGCCGAAGACTGACGTACACTGTCTTTCTCTCCCTCCATCTCCCCACCAGGCCTCTCCACCCTCCCCTACTTCACCACCACCACGGCCTCCGTCACCACCCAAACCACCAGCACCACTCTGCCTCCCCCCACCTCTCCCTTCTTCACCCGCCGCCCGGCCACAACCCGCCGGCCCTATACCAGCCGCCAGACCACCACCACCACCGCTCCAGTGACCACCCCGGCCCCCACCACCACCACGGTCCCAACCACCCCTCTGCGGACCAGGCCCTACCCCCACCACACCAAGCCCCAGCGCCTCTGCGACTCGCATCCGTGCCGCCACGGGGGCACATGCGAGGACGACGGAGCAGAAATCACCTGCATCTGCCCCGCCGGGAGAGGGGGAGCTGTCTGTGAGAAAGGTGAGCGTAGGGAGCCCCTGGTCTCCCCCTCCTACTCCCCCACTCTGACCCAGATACACTCCTAGGTGGGGTCAAGACATCAATTTGTCTGTGTTTTTAGCCAGTTCCATTCTGAACACGATGGATTCAGGAAATTAGTTTTCAGAGGATTCAATTCATGTTTGGAAAAAAATCTTGAAAAATCATAGTCCAGAGAATAGTGGGAGGATTCCCATCAAATTACATTTCCATTGATTTCCTTAACGGTCAGAGTTCAGAGAGACGACCCCTACGGTGCATCAAATACAATAACCGCATCCATGCTGCTCGGTTTTTATTCTCCATCGTGCCTCCACACTGCTACGCAAAATACCTAAAAGGTTAGAGACCACAGAGCCAATCAATCACAGCCCTAAACCAACTTGATATCAAATCAGCGTTAAGGCAGCAGAGCCTGAAATCAAGCTGTGAGTCAGTCAGGAGCGTTCTCCACAGCACACCATTTTAAGTTTCCCCCCACTTGGAGGTTTGGGGATAAGAAACTACCTCATGCAGCTGCATCTTAAGATAATTGACACTAATTGCTTTGATGGGGATTAGCTGGTGAAAATCAGTGTGTTTGAGCTAGAGTGGCTAAATTAAAGCTCAGACACGGCCCTGTAGCCTCCCTGCGATCAATCAAGTCCTTAAAAAAAATGCAGAGCGAGAGTAATTCATCAGCCTCCATTCTCCGGAGAGAAGTGGACAGAGAGACAGACGATGAAGGAGTTAGGGGGGTGAAAATAGATGATTATGATGATAATGGTTGAGGGCAAGAAACAAATATGCGGTGTGTGTGTGTGTGTGTGTGTGTGTGTGTGTGTGTGTGTGTGCAAAAAACAAGCATAGAATGAAAAATAAGATATCACTTTGGCACCCTTTGCCAGTTTGATTAAATGCATCAACAACACACATTACAACAACAACACACGCATTACAGTACATACATTCCTCTTGTCCAAGAACAATAAATAATGACACATTGCATGCTATCTAGCTCTGTTCCAATCATCAAAACTATTTGACATTGTACTAAAGCCATGTTCGTAAATTCGCCAGAGCGCACACTGGGTTCGACGTCATAATGGAACCAAGTAATTTGATTGGACAAGAGGCAGTCACGTGGACGCTCCGACGCTCTCAGAGCTAATTTACGAATGCGGCCTAACTATCCCTCCATTTTCTTCTCAGTGATCAAATACTTCATCCCCTCGTTCGGGGGCAAGTCCTACCTGGCCTTCCCCACCATGAAGGCCTACCACACAGTCCGCATCGCCATGGAGTTCAGGGCTTCCGAGATGACAGGCATCTTGCTCTTCAATGGGCAGAATGGCAAAAAGGACTTCCTGTCTCTCTCGCTGGTCAACGGCAAGGTGGAGCTCAGGTGAGAGCAGAGGGATTGGAACAAAAGGGGTTAAACCAGGAAGGAGTGTGTCTTTGATGTTGTTGTTGTTGTTGTTGTTGTTGTTGCTGCTGTTGTTGTTGTTTTCCATTTGTAGTTTTGTAATGTGATTGTCTGTTGTTGTGTGTCTTTTTATGTGGACCCCAGGAAGATCAGTGGTCACTAAGTCGGCCGCTAATGGGCATCTAGATAAAGAATGAATATAGAAAAGGGTGGAGGCAATTTGGTTCTTGAAGGAGGGGCACTCAGACACCACGGTGTGAGCCTGTTTTTGAGGTGGAGAGTTAGAGGCATGTTGATTGATGTAGATTTTTTCTTCTTCTTCTTCTTTTTATGTGTTTATGTCTCTGGCCCACTAGCCCCTTAGCCCCACTTTGCATGTATCCCCCCTTGGTACTCTACAGAATCAAATAGAATACAGAATAAAAGAGAATAGAACATTAGAGTGCAATACGATAGTTAATATGGGTAACAATGAATATCACATTGAGGATCTCTTTTCCCCTTTGGTAAGTAAGACTGAGTAAAGCCGGGAAACTTAGAATAGATTATGGAAACTCAACAGGGTGTCTTGCTCCAAACTATAGCCCCAGGCTTCTTTTGTCAACAGATTCTTTATTGCAGTGGTACTTCCTGGGTTTTATTAAGGTCCAGTTAAAAAGCTTAACGATGAATGAACTCACCACAGGTTCAACACAGGGTCGGGTCCCGGCACCGTGGTCAGTAAGGTCTTGGTGAAGCAGGGCCGCTGGCACCAGCTGGTGGTGACCCGCAACCGCCGCAACGCCATGCTGAGCATCGACAACGAGCCCCACATCGAGGGCGAAAGCCCGCCGGGCACAGACGGCCTAAACCTGGACACGGACCTCTTCATCGGAGGAGTGCCCGAGGAGCTGCAGCAGGAGTAAGTCCAAAGATCACATTTCCATTATCCAATGATTTAGAATAGTAATTAGGAAAAGAAAACGGAATAAAGAACCAAAAGAAAGTTAAGAAAAAGAGTAGAACGATGTAGTAATGATGACTTCATTCAGATGTTATTGCAAACATGAGTTCAGTTCGGGTGCATGTGGTCAATTCTATCTGTGGTGTCTTCCTGCGTCCCTACCCTCCCCCCAGTGTGAAGGAGAGGACCTCCGTCTCTGGCGGCCTGGTGGGCTGCGTGCGCATGCTGGACGTCAACAACTTGGTGTACAACCTGCAGGAGAAGGGTGGCAACGTCCTGTACGGCTCCGCCGTGGGCGAGTGTGGCAACAACCCCTGCCAGCCCAACCCCTGCAAGAACAGCGCCGCCTGCCAGGTCAAGGAAGCCGAGATGTTCCACTGCAAGTGCATCAACGGCTACTCAGGTAAACGTGACTCTCACCTCAGACTTCCATTCACCACATCATAGTTTATGCATTTGTTAAGATACACATACTACCTCTGATGATTATTTGATTTATATCTGTTTTTATTGGTTTTATTATTTGGTCTGTGTCACAGAGCATGCCGATGTTCACCTAGACAGTCATACATCACAATACTAGTTACAAACCATCTTACACAGTGCAGTAGTTCTGTGCAAAAGTGCAACAAAAAGTGTTGTGTATGACTGTTTGAGGGGAGCTACTATCTGGTACAGAGCGGGAAACATTAGACTAAAGTAAATCCTTCCTGTCTGCCCTTTGGCCCCCTCCTCGTGTCTCTGGGCAGTCACAGTCCACTACCTCCCTGCTAATGAGGGACTCTGAGAGAGAGTGTTGTTAAGTGGTAGCCGCCATCAGGGCCCAGTGGACCATGGCTACATTTTAACTGTGGCTGTCTCACGACTGAAGAAACCTGCACAGTAGGAGTCAGCCAGGGAGGAGGAATAGGGGTGCGGGGGAACTTAATGATTACCCAGCATTAATGCGTAGGCAGGGTACAGGGTGTATTTTTGTGGAGTTTTACACCACCTGCAGAATACCAGATGGTACACTCATTTTTGTGCTGATGAATGTCCAATCCATGTTATAGCAATTGCATTAGGCACTAATGTGTGTATCTCTTGCTTGGGAACGTTTGCACAGACTGCTACCCAACTGTGCAATCGAGTAGCTAGCAATACTTTGATCAAGGGTATCACCGATACTGTGAAACTGAATGAGCAATGAAGAAATCCAAAACATGAATCAGCGATCAAAGGTCAGAAATGGATGGCCCTTTTGAATAACTTTAACTAGATCATCAGAGCCTGAGATTTCACTTGTTCCATCATCTTTTCATTCTAGACATTGGGAAAGATGGCACTCCTAAGGGGGATGGGACTCCCCAGACAGTGAGGTGGGAGAGAGAGAGGGAGAGAGAGAGAGGGAGAGAGAGGGAGAGAGGGAGAGAGAGAGAGAGAGAGAGAGAGAGAGAGAAAGAGAGAGAGAGAGAGAGAGAGAGAGAGAGAGAGAGAGAGAGAGAGAGAGAGAGAGAGAGAGAGGGAGCGCTTTCAGAACTCAGCGGGTGAAGTTCATTACAGCATTCTCCTCGCCTCAGGTGGCTCGGGCTTCTGAAATAATGATGGCTGAATTCTGATGCGTGGTGGCAGAGAGCAAGTCATGAACCAGGAGCTACAATATTTTTATATTTATTTTTATATTTACAGTATACTCCAGTCAGCCAGCCAGCCAGTCAGCCAGCCAGTCAGCCAGTCAGTCAGCCAGCCAGCCAGTCAGTCAGCCAGTCAGTCAGCCAGCCAGTCAGCCAGTCAGTCAGCCAGCCAGCCAGTCAGTCAGTCAGCTAGCCATCCAGCCAGCCAGTCAGCCAGCCAGTCAACCAGTCAGCCAGCCAGTCAGCCAGGGAGGGCCCCAAAGCAGCAGCATGGCAGCTGGGGAGCATAGCAGGGTGCTCTGGTCCTTAATCTGTACGTGTAATATTACTAAATCCTATTAGAAAATGACCTCTATTACAGAGGAAATCCTCACCCTCTTCTCACATGGAATGTAATAGGGGGGGGGGGCGTGGATGGTTCTGAAAGGACTGGTTGTCATGAGGGTTTTTTATGGTTTGAATACTGACTCTTGGTTGATTTTCTTTTCTCTCTGTGTCTTGTTTCCTTTTTTCATTATTGATGGTGGTCAACTACAGGTCCCACCTGCGCCGATTCCCACGACCCGTGTGAACCCAACCCATGTCACTTGATGTCGCAGTGTCAGGTTCAGCCGGAGGGAGGGTACAAGTGCGAGTGTCCGATGGGCCGTGAGGGAAAGCACTGCGACAAAGGTACCATCACCACTGGACAACAACGACTCGTTACAGTTGATGACCTCACTGGTAGCCTTTCTGTAAATCTGATTGTGTCTGTGTGTGCAGTCTATGTTTAGCCCTAACCATCCTAAATCAACAGAAAAACCTTTTTGGGGAAGGTTTGCCTACCATAATGCAACATAGATCAACTCCACTACAACATTTTGCCCATCCTCCGACCCCCCCTTGCTTATCAGCCTGCGTCAGTGTTCTCTTCAGGGTTCACAGGGAAGAATCCTAAATGTTTTCCTCTTTTCCCTCCTTTTCACATCGCGTTGTCACGGTACGTCTCCATCCTGAACCATGGGGAGATCAAACGCGGAGACGTAGTGCAGCTTCGGGGCCCTCTGTAGCCGAAGAATAATGATTGGCTCGTTCACACCGTGTTAGGGCATTGGCTCAGCTTCGGTTGTTAGCAAGCCTTAGTGTAGCCGTAGCCTCTCTCTCCGCTTGCCTACCGCCCACAGGTGTTGTGTTCAAACGCGTCTTGCCACGACTCAGCTCTATGGGGATGCACCGAGGCCCCGGCCGGGGAGTAGACCCTAACGCACCGGAGCTGCGTTTGAAGTTTATCATTCGCACTTATGGCGATGTTTCGCACTGTTTCTCTCTTTTTTTTCCTCCCCCTGCAATTGAAATATTCATGGGTGTTTTCAGAATGCAACGGTCGACTTACTGTGTGGTGTGAGTGGAAAGGTTTGTGTTTCGGTAAAGAAATTCCCATCAATTCCTGCTTATGGACACGCAAGCATAGACAAATGTGCGCACACACACACACACACACACACTGCACTGAATCCACAATCCACCAAATCCCAGTTAGCAGGTGATAAAATAAATTGGGGTGAACCGAAATCAATGTGAGAGAGAGAGCGCCTCTCATTCCAAAGGCTATTTTTTCTCTATGAAATCAATGAGATGACTAATCGCATCAATCCCCTGCCCATGGTGATAAATGGGAAAGTCAGTCAGGCCCTGTATCTGTCTCAGACAGGATCTCTCCGATAAGACATCACTGGGTGGGTTTTAAGGGCTGATCTGGGAGCAGTTAAAAACAGGTGTGGAAGTGGAAGGGAAGTTTTTACATCAATGTCTTACATATACTTCATACAAGCTAACTTGCTTGGTACAAACACTGTACCGTACTGTATGCGTGTGAGTGTGTGTTTGTGTGTCTTAATGCACTCACATTGTGCATGATTGTGTGTGCTCTTGTGTGAGATTTATTTTTGTGTGTGTGTGTGAGAATGAGTGTGTGTTTAGCTTTAAGCACCGAAAGCTTCTCATACACCCCTATACAAACTGGCACAGTTCAGAGGAGCTCCTTATTATGACAGGGGTTGGACTGCACACTTCCTTGTTGTGCCTTTTCTATCTTCCTCTCCTCAGTCCCATTGTGAGCGTTCTCCTGCACAATGGCTAATTAGCTTTCTCATCTCTGTCTGCCTTCCCCACTCTGCCTCAGTTTTTTTTTTGCTAATCCCAGCTAATTACCAATGAAAGCATTCTCTCAGGCTAAAACGCCAGTGTCTGCAGGCTGGGTGGGTGTGTAAGGCCGCCAATGTTATCAGGAACATCTCCCTGGGTTACCCTTCATTGAATGCCCCCTGACGTTTAGCCTGCATAATGCTGTCATAACAATGGCATAATGCCTTTCGCAGTGAGTCACAGAATCCAAATACATGACATCCAGTAGACACCTGTCATAGAACATGGAACCGTGAAATGATCTGCCAAAACTGGTCGCTTTTCTCATTTGAGGATTCCCAATGGAGTCATACATCTTGTATGGTTCCAAGAGTAAGACTCTTATTTTATGAGCATCCATATGTTTTATTGATTTTGGCTTTTTCTAGGTTTTACTGTATGTCAGACTGAATCAAGTCTTAGTCCTTCAACGACAATTCATTTTAAAAATCCATAGAATGGACAGATGTCTTTGTCATAAGTTAGAATAAAATGAATAAACTGTGTTATTCTGGGTTTGTTTTCCAGTGTCGGACAAGAAAGGGGCCTATATGCCATTCTTTACTGGAGACTCGTACCTGGAGCTGAAGGGCTTGCATCTATATGGTCATGATCTCCAGTAAGTCCAATGCTCCTTTATTTTCACACACACAATTTATTCAAGTAATTTTTTGTAAACGCATCTTGATTTTGGTACTGAGAAATAGTAAATCATGTAATGCCAGATCTGCTGTGCCTAAGGCATAGTTGTTATGTGGTGGCTTGGGTAGGCTGCAATAGAATAGAATAACATATGGATGTGAATATCATAGAATAGTTAAATTCATCCCCCTAGCAGGAGTTTCTTCAGTCTCGGTACAGTCAGTACAGTCAGTCCAAACAGTACATGCATTGCAGTGGAACACAAAGGGGAAAACGTGATAATAAGAAGAGTAAGACAACAACCATGGAAAGTTCAGTGTAGCCTACATATATTGATGACTGCCTTTGCTGTTTGTTTAACGGTTTATTGGTGTTTTGTCTGCAGCCAAAAGGTCAGCATGACTGTGGTTCTCATGGCCAACGACTCCAACGGAATGATCTTCTACAACGGGCAGAAGACTGACAGCAAAGGAGACTTCATCTCCCTCTCCCTCAACGACGGCATCCTGGAGTTCCGTTACGACCTGGGCAAGGGGCCCGCCGTAATCAGGTGGGCATACACCTGCACCCCGACGTAGCGGCTGTAGTCTAAAACCCAATAGAGTTCTGGAGAACAGTCTGGAACAATATTGTAGGGTCTAGAAGACTATGTAGAACTCGGCTTGGCTGGGAAGGGATGTGTTGTTGTTTTTTGTTCGTGATGGCTTGTCTCTTACATGCGTGTGAATTTAGCATTTTGTCTATGTGTGTATTCCTCTTCATGTAGGAGTAAGGAAAAGATCAAGATGAATGTGTGGAACACGGTGAATCTGGAGCGAGCCAATCGCAAGGGAGAGATCAACGTCAACGGAAAGGACCCAGTCAAGGGAGAGTCGCCGGTGAGAGAGAGAAACAGACAGCTAGCATGCTAGGCTACCCAGCCTCGCTTGTGCTTTTGCCTCCTGTTAGCATTCAAGGCAAACAAGCCTTGCTCATGCTTAGCCTAGCCTAGCCTGCGCTACTGTGTTTGTTTGTTTGTGTGTGTGTGTGTGTGTGTGTGTGTGTGTATGTGTGTGTGTGTGTGTGTGTGTGTGTGTGTGTGTGTGAGTGTGTGTGTGTGTGTGTGTGTGTGTGTGTGTGTGTGTGTGTGTGTGTGTGTGTGTGTGTGTGTGTGTCGCTGCATCACCACAACCTTGGCCCTGCATATCATGTCCTTGTAGGAGCTGTTGAGTCTACGTTAATAACTGTATTACCCCAGTACACTCTTGGTTAGACACTAGAGCTGACTCAGCAAAACACTTATATTTTCTTTATTGAGGACATCCACAACCTTATGCAGTACCAGGGTTTGCGTTCTTGAAAATATTCCACGACGCCCTGATAGCCGTCAAGGTGAGAAGTACTCATGAGACGCAAAGGGCAAGTTTGACAAGCTGTCTCAGATTTGGCAATGCCTTGTTTCCTCTTTTTTATCTTAACGTCTCTGCTGGAATGTCTGAGATAAGTAGCTTGAGATCATTTTGAGTATATTCGTTGAACTCAGAAAGCAGAGGTTCCCCTATCGCCTGAATGTACAGTATTTTATAAATTATTTATAATTCTATTTTACCCATTATTTCAACCCGTCTCTGAAATATCTTGGGAGATAAAGGGAGGTAAAATGACAGAAAGAAAAGAAAGAAAAAAGAGAGTAATGACACTCGAGTGCTTCAGCAGTGTGACCACAGCAATAAAACAAGTACACAGCCTCAAATGAAGGCAATCTAATAGTTTGATAAGCCTGCAAGTCGTGCAATTATATTTAACAGTGTAATTTTTGATTAGGAACATGCACACCCTGCGAGCATCGACTCCTTAAGTCTCCTCCCAGACACACTGGTGTCTTCTTTTTTTCCCATCCAATACTCTGTATGGTAATTGTATTTCACTCCAGTAACAGAGGCAGAAAATCTTATTAAAGAGCAGGGGAAAGGGAGGAAACGAGAGAGGAAGCAAGGGATGAGCAGTGGCAAGACATGGAGCTCAATGGAGAGACCCCATGCAGCATAGCTCCCAGCGACGTCTCTCCTACTCCTGCATTTACCATGAGGAGGGAGTCACATTGAGTCACTGTCTTCAGTTAAATCTAGCATCTTAGCACATACAGATAGATATACTGTAGATTCTTTACAATTATAAAGCCAGAATGAGAATAGCAGTGTGATCGACAGACCAGATAGCGACAGAGATAGCGATAGCGACATGCTTTTGCAGATGTGACACGGTCTGGTGAAAGGGTTAACAGGTCGGCAACCAATCAAAATGTTCAGACTTTTATTTTGGAAACACGGAAATACATTTCAACGTTGTTGAAAATCACAACGCAAACTCACCAGTCAAGCCAAAATACTGCAATGCAATGGTTTCGGTGAGTAATCCTCAGCGCTACCTAGTTAACTACAAAACTAATTTACATTGTATAACACTACTTTACATTGTTAGCAGGCTCACAAAACAAGCTGTGTTCGTTGACTAGCGAGTGTGTCATTTATTTTCAACAACTCTGAAATGTATTTATATTTTTCCAAATAAAAGTCTGAACATTAAATTGGCTGCCAACTTGTTACCCCTTTCACCAGAGTGTGTCACATGATCCGCCATAAAAGGCCATGCGATTGTGGACTGGTCATATAGTGAATATTAATTTGGGTTTTACATACATGAAATTTGAGTACAATTTCTCTCTTCATTTGTTTTGAGTGGCACTGCATGTTGTGCATTACCTTCAAGTTCTGTTTGTCTTTGTGTGCGTGTGTTGCAGCATGCATGTTTCTCTGGTCACCGGTGTCTGTTGTTCTCTCAATCTCCTAACCTAACCTTATAACCTTATTTTTTCCTCCTGTGTTCTTTTTCTCTTACTGTGTGCTGTCTGGAAATAAGAAATCACGCAAGGTAATGAGAAGAGTCCCGTCACCCCCTAGACATGTTTCATTTCCGAGTAGTTCACTTCTCATCCCGGCATTCTCCATACGACAGTATTAGGCCTCAGCACCAAGAAGGACCAGGGCCTTTAATTGCACTGCCATCCCATACACAGTACTGGAGTACAGACACATTGTTAAAGAACTCGGTTTGGCTTTCACCTCAGTCCATCTGCTGTGGAGGCGGAAGATGGGATGGAGGGAGGGAGGGAAGGAAGGCGGGAGGGAGGGAGTTATCTTCCTGACCGCCATTGTTCTGTGTAACAATGAAGCATCTTCATTAGTCTTGTGTGGGCAGAGATTTCTCGCCTATGCCGCGTGGCTGTCGGAAGCGTGTGAGAAAGAAAGAGAGGGAGAGAAGGAGAAGTGAGAGAGTGAGGTGCCAAGCCAAGCCGGGCTGTTCTTTTGTCATGTACTCTCTCTTGCATTGAGAAACTCTCTCCATCATAAAGTCACTCACTCACTCACTCACTCACTCACTCATTCACTCACTCACTCACTCACTCACTCACTCACCCACTCACTCACCCACTCACCCACCCTCCCATAACACCACACAATACTGGCATTCTCAGCCGTTCCGACACCCATTCCATTAGACACACTGGCCCCTTAGAGTCAGATAACTGTGCATATACTGTACCATACCAATTAATCGCAACTTAGGAATCCAATGGATAATGATGATTTAAGATGGATCATTGTACATTGTAAAGGAGGGAATGATTTGAACCACATGTACAATTCAGTAGGAAAATAGAATTGATCCCATATGACTCGTATGACTGGCATATATCTCAGTTTTCAACTATGAAGGGTAAGTTAGATGTACTGTAGGACAATAGAGCCCATATGTGTACTCTGCCCACTCAGCCCACTGGGCTGAAAGGGGCACCTACAGGACATGGCTGAGCCCAGTCTTGGCACAGGTGTCCTAATCTCCTGAAGCCTGCTCAAAGTGCACACAGCCTCAGGTTTAGCCAAGCCCCACTAGCTGCCACAGTCTAAATCCCTGTCCCAAATAAAACAAGCAAACCCCATGCCAGCTCTCCACAAACCATGTTTACTTGGCCCCTTCCATCATTTTTCCAGCAATTAACTCAACCTTTTCCCTCCGGGCAATTACTGCCCTACATAAAATAAAGATCCATAATTATTTCCCAAAGTAGTGGCCCTTCCTCTCAAATAGAAGTAGGCTGTTCGCATAATTAAAGGTGATTTTCCTGTAGGTTGGTGGTGGAGGCCTGATTTTTATGGTCGTCCGTGGCACAAATGAATCGTCAATTAAAGCTTCCGCCTCTCGCTGTCTGAAAGGTCGCTGGTGTAATCATCCATTCATTAAAGACTTTCATTTTTAAAAAAGCCCATTCATATCATTACGCCAACCACTCTCGGTTTTTCTTAGTAGCTTTTTTGTGTTTTGGGCAGATTAAGAATAATGTATTGCTCTCCGAGTGGTGCAGAAATCAATTATGTTTTGTTATACAGTATATCAAGTGTATTGATGTGGTAAAGGAAGAAGTGCAGTTAAGTGAATAGTCCTACCTACACAATGTCTGTGAAAATATATTTTGAAGGGAATCTTTAATGTTCTGCCAGTCAGCTCAAAGACATATTGAGGCCACGTCCACACGGAGACAGAACCGATCCTTTTCTTTTTCATATTAAAAAGGTTTTCCGTAAACATGAAGTCGTCTCAAGAAATATGTGCGTCCAAACGAAACCACTGAAAATGCTGTAACGCTGCCACAAATTACACCAAAAACAGAGAAGAAGAATGGAGCATGCGCAAAACTCGTGCGATGAACAATCATACAAAGAAGAACAATGGCGGAAAATACAAGAATTATTGAATATAATTTAATAATATAATATTCAATATTGAAGAACATGTTGTAGCTGTTCTCCATGTCCATTTGTTGCTGACGGTGGTAGTAGAGGAGCAGTACATTTTGCTGTAAAAGCCCAATCAAGCTCAATAGCTTCTGCAGCATGAACGCAACAACCCTGTAAGGTGCTGTTAGGCTGGGTTAGCGCATGCGGGTTAAGGGAGAGGTGGGGCTATGGCATCATCGGTTCAGGAAAGTTGCGTATGGCTTGTAAAGACGGAAATGCAAGGGTGTCGTCTTCAGATTTGTTCACTCTGGGACCCGGTTTTTAAAAATTGCGTATTCAGGCTTCCAGAACGCGGTTCCGTGTGGACGAAACATCCATACGATAAAAAACTTTGGCAGATACACCCAAATTCATCTCCGTGTGGACAAGGCCTGAATCAAAACCAGGAAACCTGCTACCCAGGACAAGACAATAAAAACATTCCTCTTGCACTGTGAGAAATAATTATTGTGGTCATTTGACATTGAACAGTAAACAATTAAATGAATCCAACTAGGTATTCTCTAATAATGTAAAGAGAATAAGATTTTGTCTTAGCGAAAAACTCAGGCTTCCAGTTTTGATTGAACTCCATTGTGAGGTTCCTGAGAGTGGGTCAGATGTGGTTCCTCAAGTGTTCTATAGGGTTCTAACCCCATGTATTGTTTCTCTCCAGAACCAACACACGGCTCTCAACCTGAAGGAGTCTCTCTATGTGGGTGGAGCTCCTGACTTCAGCCGGCTAGCGAGGGCTGCCTCGCTCAAAGATGGCTTCAAGGGTGCCATCCAGAAGGTGAGTCTTTCCACAATGCCTATGATTGAAAATGCATTGTACCTCTAGTTTAGGAGTAGGTTCTCCCAAAACTGAAACTACCAGAACGTTAAATCAAATAATATCCACCTACTGTATACCGGTATATGGCTTCATCTCTATACTCTACTATAGTATGTGGATACATTTAATAACTTACAATAGAGAGGTGCCACATTTAGAAGTGACACCATGTCATATCCACCTTGTCCATGGATTAATCTATCGCCACATGATTGAGTTACTGCCAGGGGATACGCACCTGGTTACAAAATGGCCTGTCATAATGACTGAGTAACCCCAACCATCGCAAGGTCAGAGGTCACGTGATTACATGTGGCATCCAGTTAGGTAGGACTATGGCAGTTTAATGTACGTACAATATCAGTGGAAGTTAAAACCTCTCACTATTACTGACAGTGGCTCCTTCTCCTCTGGGCAATGTGTACTAATAATGTTTCTAATCTTAGATCTTCCCTAGCAACTTTCCAGTTTTCTCCCTCTCAGCAAAGCTTGTCTCTGGTTGCCAAAAATAGCCGTCCAACAAAGGCAGAATGTTACCGCTAGCGTCGACTTGTCATTAGCTTTCAAACAAGCTTTTTTACAAACCGTCCCTCGACAGTTCAAAGTAAATCAAAACTAAACTAAACTGAAATATATTTTACCAGCTCTACACTTTATCAAACACTGGCTGGAAATGGAAGAATACATCTATTATGAGTCTGCTGTATGATACAGTATGTACTGGATGTAGGATATTTTCTTGTGGCATCTTGTGTACTGTATGACGTGTAACATGCATATCATTGTGTGTATGTACTACATTCTGCACCACCACTACTGTTCCTCTGATGTGTTGTATCACATTATATGTTCACATTATAACTCTTCTAACAAGTATGCCATAAATATGCATGTCCTGGAAAAACTCCTGGCCCTACTTACTGTACCTATGTCAGGTCTAAGTTCCTCTCTGCTTTGTCTCTCCTCCCCAGATCACCCTGATGGGCACTCCCATCCTGAGGCAGGAGAATGCGCTGCACTCCAGCGACGTGGCCATGTTCGAGGGACACCCGTGCTCCCGGGAGCCCTGTCACAACGGGGGCCGATGCAACCCCCTCCTGGAGAACTACGAGTGTGTGTGCCTCCACGGCTTCACTGGCACACACTGTCAAAATAGTGAGTCTGCTCGGATTGTGACCCATCTCCCCTTACAGAACTCTCACTGTTCACTGTTTCATGATAACACATGGGCCAAGTGGTTATAAAAGTCATTAAATGTGCATGTCACGGTAATATTTTTGTATGTCACGCTAGTCTTATAATGTTTATGTATGCCCTTTAAAGAAAAGAGTTGCCTCTCTCTTTCATCATTCTCACACACGCACACACACGCACACACACACACACACTCACACACACACACGCACGCACGCACGCACACACACACACACACACACACACTACACACACACACACGCACACACACTTACACACACAGTCACACCTCCAACCCCATTAACCTTGCCTGTATGCCCTGCTCCCTTTTACTTTAATTAAAATCACAAGTGCATTACTGCCTCTAATTAATCACAATTCCTTGCCGTGACTCTAATAGAAAAACCTTGTTTCCTATTGATTCATGTGATCTCATCTGCCATTCCTCTTGTCCGCAGCCATCTTCGAGAAGTCTGCTGGTGAGACGGAGTCTATCGCCTTTGACGGTCGGACGTTCATCGAGTACCACAATGCAGTCACCAAGAGGTAAGGAAGAGGCCATCTTGTCCTTGCCCTAATGGCCTTCAAGCGGTGTTAGTGAAATGGCCCACTCCCTCTCTATATTCTCTTTCAATAACTGCCGATGACAGGGTTGATTATTACAGGCCCATTTAGGCTTCATAGCGTGTCAGCCTTAAGCTAATAGCTCGACCACTACCCCCGGCTGTCTCTGATCTTGACTGAATTTCGCTAATTAGCGGCGTGGCTAACAATTACAGTGTTGCCCTGAGCGTCCCTTGCTCGCTGTGTGGAACAGTGGACTGGGCTGATGTCTACAGCTAACACACACACTAAAATAGGAAGAAACCCCCACACATACATAGATACTATAAGACAAAATGCACTTACACTGAAAGGCTTATACTCACACATACATTTACGCATTCATACCGTTACATCCTCTGATAAAATTGGGTTTAATTTAAGCCTCTCTTGGATTTGTGTGTGACTATGCCACCTCAAAATAGGAGTAAAAAGACCCTATAACAGGAAACGCTGAATGATGTAAGTGTTAATGCTTTCTGTATTGGGTGTGAAAAAGAGAAAAGTGTATCCCTTCAGGCGGAGATACATTTATCCTCTTCCATCCATCAATGGTGCTGGCATCCATGCCCGCAGGTTGGCATGAATTAAATGTTTGTGATGAACCTGAAAAGACATAAAATATACGGCTCCTCATTCAGATCTGTGACAACTCCTCACACATCCTTAGGTGTGGAAATGTAAGAATCAGTCAGTGAGTCCATAATGACACACACACACACACACACACACACACACACACACACACACAAACACAAGTGGAAATCCCCCAAAGAAACTATTTTCAGTGTATGTGTATTCTGTGTGTATCATTGCTGTTGTCCTCGTGTTTAGTATGTCAGATGCCTGTGCTGCTGTCTGTCTCTCCACTGCTGTCTCTGGTCTGTCTGATGTCTGTCCGTCTGTCTGTCTGTCTCATATAAGTGTTCCTTGTTGTCTTTCCTCTGCACTCAAGCCAACTGACCAATGAGATTCCAGAGTAAGTAGAATAAAACAGTCCTGGGAGTCCCCAGGTTAAATCAAAGCCAAACTAACAATAGATACATTTTGATACCTAACGCAAAGTAGAAATTATATTTTCAGTTTTCCTATCTCATCTTCATCTACGCCTACACAGATAGAGTATTTATATGTAAATATAGGATGTTTTTAAATTCAAAACTCCATGGTCATTTTTTATTTTAAGCGGGAACATATTGCTGATTTTGTTCTCAATCTCATAAGAACCATCACAATCAAGTCTAAGTAAGCGCATGACTGCATGTTTGAAAAGCATTTTGTTCAAACCCATAGAAACAGTACGTGAATATATAAAAAGGTGCTATACTGTATGCATGGTTGTAGCCACGTCCACTATAAAATAAATATCTGCACACCTTATAGTTAACTGTGATGTTGAACTGAATGAGAACCCTCTTTAACTGCAAGAATATGTACACAATTCCCCTTTGCCCAGTTTTGCTGCCAGTCCTGCATCGGTTTTTCACTGCCCCTGTCGGCAAACCCTTAATTCTCATTTCCTTATTAAGTTTCCTCTTCACTGTCATTAGCTCGGTAAGTAACCTCTTAAAAAACCCATGAAGCGGAGACGCTGGATTAAGCTGGAATCAAGCTGAGCAGATTCAGATGAGAATCCCCCATACTCAAGCCCTGTCATTTCGTCTCTAACCGTAATTGTGAATAATTGTTGAGTCTGCAGCAGAGATGGGGGATCGAAATGTTAATCAAGGATTTGTCTCCCTTCGAGAAAGAAAAAAAAGAAGCCCTCAAAGTGGGATGTCTTGGAGGTCCAGACTTAACTATGTGGATACAGCCATCAATCTCAGTTAGAGGGACAATGGGTCCTTGGAGCTGGACAGGCCAGCCCGAGTTTAATAGGTGTCACATTCTGTATGAGCAAGAGGCGTGATTAGAGAGAATGTAGGCATACCAGAGCTAGCCAGACAGCCCAGGCTGAACAAGTGGCATCGATATGGTTTTGAACAGGAATTAATTAATTCCTCAGAGGCCATTATAAAACATAGAATGCCGCTTCCAGCACTCACCCTGGGCTAATGTTTCTGTTACTATTTACAGCAGCCCAAATCAGTCTTCATTCCTCTCTCTCCCTTGTTCTGACACCATGGGTCGATTCACGCACATGCCATTATTTGAGTGGCCAATCATACATGTCCATGACTCTTGTAATTACAATATTTGACCCCATTTTTGTAAATTACCCCATTTCTTTTCATTGATTGCTTCCTTCTCTCAATGAAGCTCATAATTGCCTCTGGACACACAAACACACACACACACACACACACACATTACAGTCATCAAAATACACACACAGTCATACAGACACTGGCACACACACGTACACAGACATTAACCATCAAAGTAGTACTGTACAGTCGGCCAATCCTGTCCCAAGCACATTTATCGCATACTGACATCAAGTGCCCTTACATTCAGTCGTTCCCAAATGGTCCTGTGCTTTTCCTCTGAGGACTTCATTGTGTGCTTTGCTACTCCTGGTGTGATCACAGTGGAGCTGCACTTGATCTACGATTGCAGGGAAGCCCATTTGCAGCTCTGGAGCAAAAAGAAAAACAGATGCTTTTACAGCTTTAGAGCAGAAGTTGCTCTATTCGTCATGGCTCCCTTTTCTAAAGCTCGTGCCTATGAAGGGCCGACTTACCCTATACATCACCCTATAAGGGTAGTGGCCATTCTTCCACACCCTTGCGCTTATTGCATGCCCTTCACTCTCTCCCCTGCTCCTTAAAGTCCTGAGTCCCTGGAGAACCCGTCTGACCAGAGGTGAGTGTTCCCGAGCCTTGGCCAACACTTTACACTAGCATGCTGCCTTCCCACCTCCCCTACTCCACCCACAACCTAACCTCTCACAACCCAGGTTCTTCATAGAAATAGCATTGGAGGGCCCTGCTACTCAGTATGCTAGGCCGCTATGGAAATAGCTTCAGAGAGTACCTGTACTCAGTAGGCCTATTCTTGCCCCAATAAAGAGCTTAAGCGACCCACAATCTAAGACCCAGGACCCCATTCAGACAGTGTTGCTCTGTTCTACCATCATTAGTACAACCAGAGAAAGAACTGTCTATTCTTGCGCTCTCTATGCAATGGATGTTCTCCATGAAAGCCTTGCTCTATTTACTACTGCCACCTAGAGGTGATCAGGTGCAAAGCACCTTCTGAGTTCTTACACCAGAGATACAGTCATGGACAAAAATATTGGCACCCCTGCACTTCTGTCAGATAATTCACCACTTCTCCCAGAAAACTGTTGCAATTACAAATGCTTTGGTATTCACATGTTTATTTCTTTTTTGTTTGCATCGGAACAACACAAAAAAGCTGAGAAAAAAGCCAAATGTGATATACAGTAATTACCACCCCAAATCTGATCATACTGTCATCACCTGTATACAAATTAAAGGAGCATTACATGCTTGAAATACATATTTCTTACAGATTTTGTCCAGTCCATTTTTAGTGTTCTGTGTGGAATTATATCAGATTTGGCTTTTTTTCTCAGCTTTTTTGTGTTGTTCCAATGCAAACAATAGACATAAACATGTGAATGCCAAAGCACTTGTAATTGCAACAATTTTCTGGGAGAAGTGGTGCATTATCTGATAGAAGTGCCAATATTTTTGGCCACGGCCAAAAGGATTAAAATAGGTTGGATGGAGAATGAAACTCTTATACAGCAACTCCTCCCCAAGCAAGCCAACTGGATAGCACAGAGGGTGTCACACACAGTTTATTCTCTCCTTGCTTTAAATACCGCAGACTATCTTTTATCACTTATGACCTTGACCTTATTCTTGACAAGGCTGGTTGGTTATTTATTTTGGTGCACTTTGATGGTGAAGTCAGAGGAAAGAGTCCAATATGCAGAATTTGTGTTGCTTCCACTGGGCTGGTGTATCCAAATAATTTGTATCACACTCACTCAAACTGTATTGGTGGTGTTCATGTGTGCTTCTGTGAATTGAATTGGTCATTTCAAGCACTATTAGACATGAGACATTCTTGTCGTAGAAATCTCAAACTTATGCGGACAGCTTTGAAAAAGACATGTTAAATTTGACTTTGGACTTTCTTCTCTGCTGGATTGAATACTGTATGTGTCAACTCCAGTGTCGGCCACACAGTACCTAAGTGAGACCTCACATGAAGTAGCTTTCCACTAAATACACATAGAACACACTGAAATGTCCTGTAGTTACCTCCTGATTTTGTTAGCCATAGCAACATCGGCTAGCTTTATGAGAAGGTAGCGTACAGACAGGTAGAGTAGTCGACAGCTTCTCTCCTATCCTGCATTCTGTGCCCCCTTTACTTACATGAGCCTGACTGTGTTGATGTGCTGACTGGTGTCCTATCATGTCCGTCTCGTGTGATCTGTGACTTGTGTCCTGAGTTGTGTGTTTATGTGTTTCGTCTGTCTTGTTTGCTGTTTGTTCTGTGTGTGCCTCGCTCGTGTTTGTCTCTGTTTTTTTACGGTTCTTTTGAAGTGATAGCACTTCATCCTCGGTGACACACACACACACACACACACACACACACACACACACTCACACACACACACACACACTCACACTCACACACACACACACTCACACTCACACTCACACTCACACTCACACTCACACTCACACTCACACACACACACAAAGGTATGATTCTCTTGATATCCATTTCTTGAGGGGAACATCAGAGAACAAAGGAACAATCGTTTAAAAATAGCATCCCTTTAGGAGTGTTTGAGCTCTGTGCCTAATGGAGCTGTGTGTGTGTGTGTGTGTGTGTGTGTGTGTGTGT
>NC_137676.1:43133242-43203242 GCF_963989245.1 Nansenia antarctica
ATTGAACCCTGAAACTTTCAGTCCTGGAATGTTCAGTCATCATTGAAATTCTTCTAACTTCAAAACTTGAAGTCCATTTCAAATTTGTATGAAAACTAGGCGATATCCTTGCATTGAATGAGAATTATCTCTTGCTGTTGAAAAAGGGATAATGTGAAAATATGTGACATTTGAACTTTGAACAGCAGCAAATTGAAAAAGAAAATATTATAGCAAATGCAAGTAGATGTAATCATGCATGGGTTTGTCAAGATGAATTCTGTAACATTCGAAAAACTGATGCAATGCAAAAGTTTTCTTCTGCTGAACTACAGTAGCCTAAGCTGCAATGACTGACTTAAAAACACTTTGTTTTGATATATAGGATACTTGGCAATATTATAAAACAGTACATGCTTGTTCGTGGTTGAGTATCAATGGTATTGTAATCATTTTGTTTAAGTTCTTTATTATTTTCCCTCCTAAAACAAAACACCACCATTTTGTACAGCCCTGCCATTTTTAAGTGTAAATTTAGCAATGTGTAACTGTGGAGGTTATGTTTTTAGTACTATACACTGGAACCAAGTCTGAATTGTCTATTCACTACACATATAATGATGCTTATGTCAATGGGGAGGGATTGGGGAGGGGAAGAACATTTAAGGATATGGCTTGGCTATAATCGAGTGTAACCCGAGACCAGGAATCCTTTTTTGTGTGTGTACATGAGATATACCAGTACTGCACACCATGCAGCCAATGAACAGTTTCAAATGACCACGGTTTCCATGTTGTCATTTGACTGTTGAATTGGAATGATGAAAAGGGCATCTCTGTGTGCTTAGATAAGCACTCTGAAGATATATTCCATGGGCTCGACAGTAAAACAGACACAATCTATTGTTGGGGTGAAAGCTGTCTATGAATTGCCTTAAAACAGGTCTCCGCACACCGGTGGCAGAGTTGTCATCCATACTGTTCTGTGCTCTTACTTTAACCAGTATATTAGCCTCATCCCCATAAATGTAAATTAATACATAATAATGATAATTATATTAATAATGCTCATACAAAATCCCAGATGGGGCCTCAAAAACGACTCCTCTCTGGCTTTTTACAGATATGCTATTTACTGTTTTGAATCTATTTTCTGTTCCTTATTTATGTCTTCATGTGGATTATCCGCCTGGCCTCTGTAAACTACTGTTTGATTGAAAACCTCCTGAAAGGGGCAGTGCACCGAGTAAGTGTGGCATGACCTGACCATTACTAACTTTATTACCTTTGTCTTGTGTTCCTACCACCATGAAATAAAGTGTCAAAGAAATAGACCTGACTCTGTCACCTGTCTCGGTAGAATTCATCACCTCTCTTACAAACTCACAAAGGCCTTTGTGGAATGGGACTAAGGACTATTTTTTCAAAAGCAAGGCATAACAACATAACACCAACCAATATAAGTAATAGGCCTACATAATGTATCCGTGCTCACTGTATGCCGATAACCACATCTACTTCATTCAAGCATATTAACATATTAGACTTTTCTCACGATACTTTGATATAGGTATTCCTGGACAGTTGAGGAACTGTAATGCCCTTATTGAACTGTGGTTTGAAACCAAAGTGGAATTACCTGTGCATATACTGTATCTACAGTAATTGGCAAGCACATGCCATTAAGAAGAGCTTGCCAATGCTCATTCCAACATACTTACAGGCTCTAATAAAAAACATGTACATACTGTATTCTCCCTGGTTCAAAGACCCCTAATATTAAGTGTGAATCAATGTGTGTTAAAAAAGAGGGGTTTATCGACAGGCTGACAGCGTACTGCTGTGCTTATGATTCTGTGTTAAATTTTAATGAGCTTTGCAAGAAGCACCAGCATGAAAAGCCCCCAGCCAGATAGCCAGCTTTAAGCATATTTCAAGATGTGTTATTTTTAAACACGGCAGGGAATACAGTTAATACAAAGGTCAAGCTGGATTTATGAATTATGCAACAATGCCAGGCCTTCTCCAAATGAAATGTCATCAGATCTCCCGAGCAGAGGGTTGCCAGTAGAAGACTTGAGAAAGGCCCCATCTCATCATCAATGAGCTTTTCTCATGACAACTTCAAAATACAAAACTCAGTCAAATGTGAAATAATGATGAAATGATCCAAGCATTGGATGAGAGAACCCTTTTCTCTGGGGTCTTTATGCCCCTAGTCGTAATAAAGGCTCTTTTTCTGTCCATAACAAGGCCTCAGCTGTCCTGCTATATCAGACTCAATGTGAGTCCTCTTTGTTTCTCTTCCTGGGAGTTTTATTTTGGACCACAGAACTCGCTAGTCTCCGGGCTGAAAGGGCATAGGTCAGTTTGGAACCAATCACCTCAGGGGAGAGAGGACAGAAGCAGCATCATGTCTCTGTGTTTTACTCTAGCTCTAGGGTGCTGATGTGTGCTACTGAACTCAGTATGCAGAGTTGCCCTTCATCCTATGGGCTCTCCTTTTAGAGGTTGTGTCCCAGTTGTCTCTCATGCACTAGTTATAATTTGCATACCGTGTCTCCCTTACTCTCATGACCACTGATTTGACTTTACGTGACCTTGAAAGAAATAAGAGGCCATTTATTCAGTCCTATTATGTTATGGACAGCTGTATCAGATGTAAGAAATGGTAGAATCTGGCAATATTGTCGCCGTCAATAATAATAGCACTAGTTTGCTGTGCGACTTGAAAAACAAGATACTTGTTTCATTGCAGGAATTTTATTTTGAAACAGTGTGGACTGTTATTATCAGCCTCAGCAGCATCATTAGACTACTCACCACACTGGGTTGGTACACCAATGTAGGCAGCAAAAAAGTAAAAAGTGAACATACTTTTAGATGTTAGAAGCAATGTGAGAAACTAAGCTTTGTCCTGGCTTGTAGTTACTGTGGCTGCAGTGTCAGGTTTTATCTCTAGCACCTGTTAAGTTAGCTACTGCGGCCACCACAGCGAAATTCAGTTTGAAGTTCCAGACAACAACATCATCCCTAATAATAATATAACCACTCTGACAATAGCTGTTATGTTTCTGCATGTGTGCACAATTGGAAGAAGCAGCCGCCAGAGACAGAAAGGGGGAATATCTGTGAGTCCATTCCCATAGACCACCCTGACCAGTAACAACATGTTTGTATACACACCACCGACTATCGGGTAGGACTCTCCATTTTAGAAAGCGCTTTTCGGGACCATTCCCTGATACCGATTAAACATAGTCATACAACCATTAGGAAGCTTTTTAGAAAGTTTGATTGTTACATATTTCACCTTTAAGATCTATTTTTTTTATCCTTTTTTCTAAATAGTCACTGGAATTGTGAATTTAAAAGTAGTTTAAAAATGTTGTATCTTCCTTGGGAGGCATGCCTCCACACCCCCCAAGCAAAATGTGTGCCTCATGTCCAGCTGACTCCAACACCCTTGCCTGCCACACACGCACACACACACACACACACACACACGCACGCACACACACACACACACACACACACACACACACACACACTTGTACAATTTTCACACTCTTTTACCTCTCATTCTCATTCCCCATCACACCTACTCTGTCAATAGTCAATAGCAGGCATCCATACAAATACCTATGTGTAGGAAATAGCTTGGCATATTTATGAGGGAGAGGAGGCAGCTTCAGAGTACTTTCCTTAGTGTACAGTAGTCCACTCATTTCAACAATACATCCTCATATCCACATATAATCCTGTAATTCTTCATGATGTACTAGAATGAACTGTTCTTAATGGCTCACAATCGTTGACTACACAAGCTACTCTCAAATGATCTATTTTGCCTTTTATCTAAAAAGAAAAAGAACATTAACATCGTTCACCTTTGAATCCCATGGAACATTATGAATATACCTCCCACTGAGTTGAGTTACTGACACAATAAGAGCGTTTGTCTTTGCACTGCAGCAGTCGAACAGGTCAAACTGTATCAGTGCAAACCAAATCCATAGATGAAAGCCTGTGGCCTCAGACAATTGCATAACCCCCCCCCCCCCCCCCAGCAGATTAACCTCCGCTGATAAGCACAGGCTGGTGACGTCAATGCAGCCATGGAAGCGCTCAAATGCGTCTCTCTCTCCCGCTCTCCCTCTCATTGAGCTTTCGCTCTGTTTACTGTCTCTTACTGACTCTTTCTCTCGCCATCTCTGCTTCCCTCTGCCTCTCTTTTACTTTATTGGTATTTTATCCTTTCCTTAAATTCCCTCTTTTTCTCTCTTGCTCTTTCTTTCTTGCTCTCTCTCTCTCTCTCTCTCTCTCTCTCTCTCTCTCTCTCTCTCTCTCTCTCTCTCTCTCTCTCTCTCTCTCTCTCTCTCTCTCTCTCTACCATTCTGTCTCTCTCTGTCACTGCATTTCCCCCTCACCTCTCAACCTATGATGTGATAAAAGATGTACATAGATCTATCAGTATCTTCCTATGCTAGACAACAGCAGAGCAAACATTGCAATTTAATTATTGCATTGTTGCTAGAAATAACACTTAGCAAAATATGCGAGTTGAGAGCTGGGAGTATTTAAATAAGAATTGCCATCACATTGATTTGCAGCATAGTAGCCTATAACACGTTTCACTTGAGTGTAGTAGCCCTGATAACTATTATACTGTATATCATATTATGCGCACGCACACACACACACACACACACACACACACACACACACACACACACACACACACACACGCACACGCACGCACGCACGCACGCACACACACACACACACACACACACACACACACACACACACGCACACACGCACGCACACACACACACACACACACACACACACACACACACACACACACACACACACACACACACACACACACACACACGCACACACACAGAGGGAGCTGGATATTCTGAATATAATTACAACAAATATACAGAGACATAGGCTACATAGCTACTGATGAATAACATGAAGTGAGCCACAGCGGCCCGTGGTAGAATGCATATCCCTTTGGAGGCGGGCTATCCGGCGATGATGAGATGTCTCTGGAGTGAAACATTGTTCAACAAACGCCCTCCCTCCCTCCCGAGTGCACGCTCCAACAGCGACACGGCGAAGGCGCAGGGGAAGGCTGGCTCACTTTATTTGACTTTCCCTTCTCATTCGAGGACACTTGACAGCCTTCTAGACTGCTATGACGTCTCGCAGGTGAGTCGGAGTTGATTGAAAACGATGTCATTAACCTGAAACAGACGATACTTTCGCCCTCGTAACGAGCGTTTTTAGAAAAGCCGTCTGCCTCTTTTCAGGACGTGCGGCGCTTAGAGTTGTTGGACTTACGATCAGAAGGGCTCCGTGCCTCGGTTCCTCTTCTGCACTTTAAAAAGAAGCACGAAGCCCATGATTGTAATTGTTTCTTAGCAGGTTTTTTCGCTTTATCGGCAACCATCTGTATGTACGCTGAGGAAGCCTGATGTGTCCGTTTTGTCGCTGAATTCATTTGCAAGGAAACTAATGTCATTACATTTGTATATACTTTTTTTCCCACGATAAGATCATTTGTCTACCCGGCAAAACAACTTGTTGTCGTTTGTCAACTGAAAAATGCGACAATTAAGCTATTTTATGTGGGGAGGGGAAACATTTTGCGCGGTTTCTCTCTCTCCCTCTCTGCAAGTGAATGAGAGGTATCGAGGCGCACGGTTTGGCATATCATGTGTATCCATTTGTGTTCTTTATTGAAGCATTTGTTATCTTGGAGGTGTAAATAGGTGTGCAACCAGAAGTTTTGGGGAGTACATTTTGGGGAGTATATTGATCAATTCACTGCATTTTTTAAACAGTAGGCCTATCGGCTTATTCTATGATTTATACTCTGACTTGATGACATTGATAAATTCAAGAACAATTCAATCAATATCACAGTCAGCGTGTTTAAAAACTCCCAAGTCCATTTAATGATTTGTAGACCTACACCTGACCAGTAATGGAGTATGTTGGACGGTTATTTGAAGGCAGGATTATGCAGAAGGATCTCGTTGTTGACACAGGTGGCTGTTGATACACTGTACTTCTGTAGAGTGGTGTTGGTCAGACTTGCTTGATATTCATTAAATATTAGCTGGGTCATTTTTTAAATACGGTGCCATTTGGACTTCATAACTTGTGAAAAATAAATGGTTGATTTATCTATATTTTAATGTTCTATTATATAAAGGACATATCTAGCTTGCTGAAAAACATAGTGGTCGAGCTCAGGCACCTAACTTGTATTTTATTTAGAATACCCTCTGTAGTTGAATAGGGCGAGTGTCTCCAGAACAGAGTGGACACATAACAGGGTGGACACTAACAGGGTGGACATTTTGAGTTAAAGTTAGCCTTTAGCCTGCCTGTGTTAGCATAATGCCTAGAATGACCATGAATACTTGATGAGGAATCTAATTTGCACTAAATACTTCAATTTAATTTGATTGATCTCCTCAATATTTAGGCATAACAGGGTGGACACGTTATGGTCAACCACATTAAACTCACTGGATAAAAACATAAAAATGGTAAAAGAGGTAGAAAATCACACAGCTTACAACATTTGAAATCTCCTCCACTGATGTGATGTCACCTCATGAGAGTGATGTGATTGAGAAATATGGTTTTCTTTTAAAAGGGACATTAACACAGCATAACAGGGTGGACAGTGATCGGAGGGACAAGCATACAACCTTAATTTTTGGTACAAAATAAAAAATTATTGGATAAAAACTATATTTGATTTCAATAGATATTGATCAGGAAAATGAAATAATAATAACATATTTGGAAATGTATATGTTTTTAATAGTTATTTTTGGGATTGAAGTTGAATGAACAACACTGGGGACATCCCAAATCCCATGCAAAATCCCATTTACATCTTTAACCAAAGCTTTTAAAATGTAGAAAACAACAACTTAGAAGCCCATATCATTGTATTCATAATAAATAACAATTGACTATACATGAAAAACCTAATGGATTTGTCCAAATTTAGACAAAATACAACATGATTTGTACTGGGGACGGAAAAGGCACCGTATAAAAAAATGACCCAGCTGCACAGAATACTGTGAAGAATGTATTAAAATGTATGACAGCTCAACCTACAGTATAAGCAACCTTTCATCAAATACATTCACAACTTCCAATAGGCCCCCAATTCAATCAATAACAGATAGCTAAAGTGTTCCCATGACATTGTTTTTATTACATCAATCCACACATTCATTTTTGCCATAGAAGAATAATCATTTCTATTTTGTTTATCCTGGAAACCATATCTGTGATCTTTTGGAGGGGGGAATTGGGGCCTTTGACTTGACTGTTTTGTGACAATATTCCCACAAATGTACCACAACAGTCAATAGCCTGACACAAAACAAACACCTGAATTTGCTTGATCATTTCTTTCCATATCTGTGCAGGATAGTAATAACATAACTTTGGTTAACTAAATCCATTAGGATACATAGACAAATATATAGTAGCTAGTGCTTTACCCTTATACACCATTTGTTGTATGCAATCATATCCACCAAACCAGAAGATGAATTAGTAGATTTTAGATTGAAAGAAATGAATTCTAATCAAATGCAACGAAGACCAATGTTATTAACTGCCATTGGAATCAAGCTACATTTATGATACCTACAATATGTTATGTGAAACTCTCCTTATACTGTATTTGTACTGTATAGGCTACTGCATTTATATCAGATTTTTAAATCTTTGCAGGTGTGGTATAAGGTCAAGTTCGGCAGCTGTGGAGGTCAGTGTGCTTGTGTAAATGAATAAACACAAAATCCAACACACAATCCAATTCAAAAGACATTATCTAATCTAGAATGCATTTGGAACAAACATTTATAGCTTGAATAATGTAGTCAAGCATTTGACCTTTTGAAGCATAAAGTGCAATGATTATAAAGAACGAGGCATCTCTATTTTGGTTTGATATAGATGAAGGTATACAGAAGGACACTTTGACATTGGTTTACTAAAAAGTGTTGACTTGAGCAATCATTTCCAGTGTTCCGCAGAATCTGTCGACAGAGTTGTTTATGATTTAAAGAATATTGACTCAAAATACACCCTGTCAGCAATCTACAGGTTTATAGTTTACATACTGTAGACACCCCTGTATGGGCACACTGAACAACACCACCATATCAAAGTTCACTTTCTCAAAAACTGGATGACTGCTTTACTGTATGTGTGTCTAAGAGGTAGAGATGTGAGAAAAAGGAATGGTTGTTGGATAACGATAGTTTAGTTTTGCAATGCAATAATTATCAGAAAACAGAAAAGCATTTATTTATGCTCTCTCAGAAAGAAGTGTTGTAATTCATCCATGTCAGTTGGCAAAAAATATAGCTTTCCACCAGTAATACTGCCTAACGGTTTAGCCTTTGTGCATCAAAGCAACTTGTGAAATAGACATTTTGGCTTGTGGGAACTAGGTGGATATCTATTATAAAGCCGTTTGATCAGAACAAGCATTTGTCGCGAGGCGTTCAAAGCCATGATGTCACGGTTAAATCACCTGTGATGATATTCATGCGCCACAGTAGATTAGTTTATCACGTTTACCCATGACAATGTTTGTAGTTTTGGGAATTATATTTCTCAGTGCAGGGCAGAAACCACCACACAATCTATAACAAATTAAATACTTTTCGATTATGAAAACGATTATGTTTTCTTGTCACAATCTTTTATTCATTGTGTAACAGTTAACGGTATAAAAGCAACAATAAAATAATACAGATTGGGCATTATTGCTTAAATCTGTCCTTAAATGTAATGTTCTAAGCTTTGTGTCAAGTTTTCATAATGGACAATTGATAATTTCATTAACAGCTAGTGATAGGATATGAATATTGTGATCATAATGATTTATTTTTTCAGACAGGGCACAGCAGGGTCCCCAGATCAGCTAGCCTTAAGGGCAACTGACATTAAAGTTATCTATTGAAAGCAATCAAGGCCACATTCTTTCAGGCAGAGAGCAACTGAGCTAGTTGGTGGGGCCGCCCTGTCTAAGTACCCTAATGGCTGAGGAAACACTATTAGTATAGTTGCAGTTGGTTTGTGAGTGTTTGTTTCCATCCTGTGTCACTGGCACAGTCATGTATTCTGTCTGTGGTGCACTACTTCCTGCTCCTGAGACTCACACGAGAACTGACACATCCAGCACAACAATAGCCTGGGTGCCATCTTGCTACTGATATTATAATTTGGCACTCCAACCAATTTGAGTCACAGTGTTGTTGTTGTTGTTGTTGTTGTTGTTGTTTTTACAAAAGTTTGGCTGTTAGTGTGTTCACATGAATCACAAGGGCAGGTAAACTATCAGTGGTAGTGAATAGGTTCATGTCACTCTAGCAGGCATTACCGTATGGTATGTCATTGTACTGATCCATCGAGGCCACATACTTTGTTAGAAAGTGTTCCACCGTTGGAAAGCTCCTCTGGTCCTTTTGTTTATGGAACAAGTCCTGTCTTTCAACTAGCCGGTTGAAAGCAGTTAGTCATTTTGGGTCGATAAGAAGTCAGGAAAACAACAGCCAATGTGGAGAAATAAGATAGCCCTCCTGAAATTTCCAGGAATTCACAAGAAAGGTGTTATGGCCAAAGTTGAGCTGTACTATAATTACCACCAATGCAATCAAATGCTTTCATCTTCCTCCCTGCTGTGTTTGATTCAGGCTTTTCTAAAAACCTGTTTGACAAATACAGCACTCTGAAAACTAGCACTTTGACAGTTTGTATGTGATGGAAATATAGCCCCCCCCCCTCCCCTACACACACACACACACACACACACACACACACACACACACACACACACACACACACACACACACACACACACACACACCAACCATCTAGTTTATTCTGAATGTGACTTGAAGTAAGACAAATGTTTTTGTTATTAAGATATGATTCATGAGGTGTTGCTATTCAAAGCCTTGGAGTTTCCACCAGGTGCATGTAGACAAATAGAAAAAGGTTTAGATCAGAGAAAAAATATGTTTGTGACGGGCTAATGACTAAAGCCAGGCACTGCGATTTCATCCAAGAATACTGTAGGCCACGAACCAGATTCTCACGACAAAATGTACATAGCGGTTGTAAACACGGATCATCTGTGGTGAACTTAACGCCTTTACTTGCATGGTGTGAGTTGGTGAATGACAAGAAGAGAGGACATTCATGGTGTCGTGGCTCCTTTCGACTTGTGTAGTGTGAGAGGTGCTATAGGGCGACACAAGAAAGTAAACTAATGGGAACCTGGGATGCTGTAATGGCAATGGCAACACGCACATTGCGTTTGGGACCATATTAAAAAATTGGCGTATGAGATACTCTCATCGGTTGGAATAACCAACCATCAGTTTTTCAAGTACCTGCTGTGGTGTATTCTTTGTCCTCTGTATAACATGGCATAGATGTAGGCACTGTGGAGCTGCTATTTGCTTATTATGGTTATTATGGTTCAGGCATTGAGGATTTTTAGCAATGTAAAGAATCTGTGTTGTTGCTGGCCTTTGACATTAAAGGTTCAGTTTGTGATATTTGAGGTGGTGGATTGGCTCTCAAAATTATGAGACTGTATGATAGGCTAATTAGTTTACAATAAACCATCAATGGCGCAAAGACTCAGGACCCCACTCTTCTCCTTCACTGCTCAGTTTAACCTGTGTTAGCCCCATGTAACCAGAGTAGCGGCTCTCTTTTGACACTGTACATACCCTGTGCTAGCTTGCTCATGCAAGTTATGTGGCTTGTCCATTAAACTAGAAAAGCACGATTTTTGCCATTTTGTTATATCAGTTGCCACAATCAGGAAGAAAAGCTAGTCATCCTCTAGAAATAGAGGGACTTGTCCATAATATTTTGCACATTATACCATAAGCCTATGTGCAAACCGAAAATGCTAGCCGCTACACTAGCTGGCTAGTGCTACAAAGTGATGTGGAAAATCCAGTCACTGAGGGTGGGTTTCCACAGCATGTAAATACCCCAGGATCATCAACTGTTCTAAAAATACCCGCAACATTACCAAAATCCACACCCCAGGGCTGGTCTGTGATCCGATATAGCCCTAACAGGGGCTTTCATGCTGCGTTGGGGGCACTAAGTATATCACCTTTTTGTCACTGGGCCTAGCCAGGGCTTTAAATAGCCAGGCTGTATTGAACTTGAGACATTATGTAAGAGGATCGAGTCGGCGTGCTGGATGCACGTGGGGCCTCTGTTTCCCCTGTCCAAGTTAGCGAGTGCTGCCTAAGTGCTGCGCTGCGCTGAGCTCTGTCTTTGTTTTCTCTATCTCTGTCTCCTCTTTCCTTCTGGTTATTCTCTCTCTCTCTCTCTCTCTCTCTCTGTCTGTCTCTCTCTGTCTGTCTCTCTCTCTCTCTCTCTCTCTCTCTCTGTCTCTCTCTCTCTCTCTCTCTCTCTGTCTGTCTGTGTTAGCTACATGTTCTATTCTCCCCCCTCCCTCTCTAGCCAGCCAGCCCTGATACGGGGAAGTGAAGTCCCTGGTAGTTGTCAAAGGGAAGCCTATTCTTGGAAAGCCCCGAGTCACTCCTCCAGTCATGTTCTGGGAGAATATAGAGAGATGAGGGTGATATTTGTAGCCTTAAGGACACCACAGAGAGGGCACTTGAAGTCGTTCTATATAGTAGCTCTGTTGAAGTCATACAGTTGTCTAAATGTATTTGTGTTAATAATATTTTGGAGAGCAAATCTGAAAATAAATGTTCCCATTTTGGTGGTGCCTGTTTCCAAAAGCGATTTCTCAATGAGAGATGGGGCAAGTGTGGACATTAACAGTTAATCATTCAAGTCTGCTCACTGAAAGAGAGAAAGGGCAAACACACTTGCTCAGACTTACATAATAACAAGCTCAGTCGTGCAGTAATTCTGCTACAAAATGTCATTATTTTTCCTTTGAAATTCTGGATAGAACTGCTCCCATTGTTCAGACTATAATACATTGATCTATTGTATGAATCTATCGTGAATGATACAGTAGGCTGTTGAGGAGCCTGCAGACCTGAGGACCTTGAGGGTGAACTTGTTAACCATTAGAGTCCTCTTGGCCGACTGAATAGGACCCCTGGGAGTGGATAAGGCTTAACTAGGGGCTTACAGGGGAAACTCTTGAGAAGCTGGCCTCATGGTTTCATGTCTGGGCACAGGCTACAAGTGGCTTTCTTGGGAAAGTTGTCCAGTTTCCTAAGTGTGGCCTAATAGTGATTATTGTAGACGGACTATCTACTTCATGTTTTGTATACTGTAAGTTATGTCAAAAGGGAATATCAAATCAAATCAAATATTTTTGCTCTCAAAATGATTGATTTGGTCCATTTCCTCCTGGTTGAGTATAGGGTTGAGTATAGTGTCTTAAAATGCAGTTGCAGCACTCGCATGATTGTTATTCAGCCTAATCTTAAGTAATCATACGGTAATATTGTGGTGCACTAACAAACTGAAGGTCAGCCTAATGATAGGGCTTTGGTGAATCTAAATGGTCACTCAGAGCATGTGTTATTGCATGGCATAGCTGACTAGATCTAGATCATTTAGATATGAAGAATCCCTTTCGCTCTCCGTTTCATTTGATCTTTCAGAATAAAACAGAGTTTGCAAAGATAAGAGCGACTGTACCATCATGCTGAATTAGCTGGATTGGTCATTTAACTATAGCCAGCTATATAGATAACTGTATCCAGCATTGGTATTACCTCACAACTAGTAGCAACAGATGTTGCATAAAACAAGCTACCAGTAACCACACCCTGACATGAATTGGAATAGCCCTAAAAGAGCAAACAACAAACTAAATCAAGCACACCTCAAATACTCTCAAGTATTTCTCAGTGTATTCGATCCATATCTAATGGGCTTCTCCTTGGAATTGAATTGGCCACCGCTGCCAGTCAGTGTGCTAGACAAGCCACTCTCCATTCCAGGCATGGAAGAAAAGAGTTGCACAGCAGCAGGAGTCTTGTGTTGGCGTGGCGATGCTACGTCAGGTTGGTCTCTTCCAGAGGGGATGGTCTGATAGCTGCTGCTCAGAGGCTGATAGGCACGCCTGGCTGGCTCACACTATCAGGACAGAGTTTGTGCTCATCCAAATCCCAGATTAAACACCCCCGCCTTTCTCGCTCCAACCTGGCCCCAGCAGCAAGCAGCACTACTACAAGTCCCTGCCCTCCCCCTCCTCCCTCTCTCCCTCCCCCTCCTCTCCTTCCTCCTTCCCTCCTTGCCTTGTGTAACTGTGCCGGGGAGCCGGATTACTAAACTCTGAGGCAACTGAACCAAGGGGGGCCCTGACAAGCTCCGACCAGAATGGTGAGGTAGGACAAAAGAAATCTCCATTCAACGTCCTTGTAATTATTGGCATATCTTAATCCCAACCCATATGCATTTCATATATGAATCCAATGATTATATTATAGTTGCTGTTTGAAAAGTGCATACTACTGTTGTTAGTATGATCTTTGGACTTAATAAGCATGTTGTAGAGAACATTTATGTTGGGATATCCTGTGGGATTGACCCAGCTGAATGGCTGAGTGTTTGGGGATAGACCTCAGCAGTGTGGTGACCCAGGTCAGGATTAGTGCAGTAATTGGTGAGCGTGCTCTTTGTTCAACTGGGCGTCAGGGGTTGAAGATAGGGGGGGGGGAGCCTGCAGACTAGAGCCCGAAACTGAAAGTACGAGTGACTGCTCTCCCTTGCCCTTTGACCTGCAATGCAGCAAAGCTATTAAGCTTGGGTTAGAGTTGACCGTTTAGTGAGATTCCATTTACACAGAAGAAGAACACATATGAACATGTATTGTGCTCTCCATTCATAAAAAGAGTGGTATGATGTATTTCGAAAGGTTGACCGAAGGTTTTGTTGTTTTTATAGGGTCACAGATGTTGTCTGATTGCTGCTTGACCAGATTCAGAGACAGCCGTTGTTTCAATCTAAATTAACATGAGTGACAGCAGCACTGATTTAGTGGGGATTAGCAACGTATGGCATTATTTTCCTCTGATACATGTTATACCATGTCACAGTCAAAAAAATATTAAAAACACACACCCATAACTAATCTGTCATCTAGTCAACACAATAAAACCCACCAGGGATTAATCACTTGCAATGTGTCATTAGAACACTGTTACAATAAGTAATACTGTTTGTTATCTTGTTCTTCTTCCACATGCATGCAATATAGGTTTACTTTCTGCACTGTTTAGACACTTATTGTAGGAGAATTAAAAAAATGTGTTGAATGTTACAGCAAATTCAGTTACTGTATGAACAGGACCATGGTACTATAGCTTATATTCCTGCCTTCATGGCTGGACTGCTTTATGGAATAGAATGACATATATAAGAAATCATGAAAGAAACATGTGGCTATATCAGACTGTGAATGTATTGTGTGCTCTTCAGAGTGCATTCAGTTTAAGCATGGATTAACACCAAACACACAGATCTACTGTAAGAATGGTCCACCTTGATTGACGCAGCTAACAGCTTTTGATGGCTTTTTTATGTTCTATCGTCATACAGTGCATACTGATATTCTGTTGTAGTTTTATGTTCTATCGTCATACTCTACATACTGATATTCTGTTGTAGTTTTATGTTCTATCGTCATACAGTGCATACTGATATTCTGTTGTAGTTTTATGTTCTATCGTCATACAGTGCATACTGATATTCTGTTGTAGTTTTATGTTCTATCGTCATACAGTGCATACTGATATTCTGTTGTAGTTTTATGTTCTATCGTCATACAGTGCATACTGATATTCTGTTGTAGTTTTATGTTCTATCGTCATACAGTGCATACTGATATTCTGTTGTAGTTGTTTCCCCTGAGGTAATAGTATGCTGTTTATGCGCTCACGAAAATGTTTTACGGTTTTCGTTTGAACCTTGACAGACATGTTAAAATTCCACACAGAGAATGGGATCCATACTAAATGCCTGGTATAGACAGGACATTGTGCTTAAACGTAAACAACGGTTAAGTATAAAAAACAGAAAAGTAGACATATTACGTTGACAGTCAGTGTGCAATATCTTTTAAAGTAAGATATTGTTGTCATCATCCTAAAGTAATGACACATGCAATCCTACAGGTACTGTAATTAGTCAATGAGTTTGTGTCAGGTGGTTAATTCAGTGACCTTTTCTCTACAGTCTGTCAGACACACAAAAAAAATCTTTCTGCAAACAATCCTTTCATTGCTGTGTATCCCACATCCACTCCATTGTTAATACGAGGCTGGTCCTTTGATGAGGCTTGTAAATTCCCCCCCTCCCTCCTCCCTCCTCTGCCATGTATTTGTGTCTAATCCCTTGGTGAATGCCAGTTGTAATCGGTTACGATTTGTTTGAAAAGTTCTCTCTGTAATCTGCCTCCCGGGGCGGAATGAAAAAGCGTGGTGCCCAGGGTGGATAAGGGGGTCAGGTGCAATCTGGGCCAGTGGCGGTCCCCAGATGTCAGCCTGGCTCTCATATGGCTTTGCCCCAACCCCCACTGACCGGCTCCACTATGTCACTGTTCTCACGTGAATCTGCTTTGTGAATGACAAGCTTCAGCTGTCTGATTCATGGGATCTAAGACTCATCATCATCATCATCATCATAGAAAAAGCCTGTGATGACAACAACTGCTGTTGTTCAGACTGCGGACTCTGCTTACTCATTTGACATTTTAGGGACTATCAAAGGGTCCACATGAATTCAATAAGACTAACTTGGATTTTGGGGTAAATTACAAAGAGTAAATGATGATTTTGAATTCAATGTATGAAATCAGCCGATTTTGATAGGGCTTTTGGCCTTATTTTATGAGGACAGCACAACATTTCTCTAAAAGCCTTAAACTAAGTGATCTATTTCGGTCTCTGGGCATGTTTTTTTTTTTTCCTAAATATGAAAATACCTAAACATTTACAACTGTGAGCGAGGTAGGATATCATTCCCTCCAGGATTTCACAATGTTTTTGTCGATATCTGCAGCCAAACATTTAGCAAATGTTTTTTTTAAATAGTAATTTCACTTAAAGCAATAAAAAGTAATCAGTCTATTCTAATAAGATTGATGAATTTCTCTAGTGATTGAGCACTACGCATGGAATACTAAACAACTTGAACTTGCTCCCACTGTCGTCTAAAACATTGGGAAATATTATATTTTTGTAGACAAATTAGATCCATGTTTGTCTGCCTGTCAGTCATCCTCCATCAGCTTCACATGTGAATACGCTGACAGGTGACAACTTTGTTGATGTACTGTATATCATTGTTGATGTGTGGTTTTATTGTACCAGATAATGCGCTAACAATGCGGTAATTGGTAAAAATTACAAGCCCTTTTTTGATTTTACCCTTTTATACAGTAAAAGTGCTGTTATTGGTTAAAATAGGCAAGGTAGGCGCGATTGGATGGTGTAGCTCACTAAGGCGCATGTCACGTAATCGCAGGGTCTCTTGTTTGAATCCGGCAATCAACATATCCTGCATGTCTCTCTCTCTCACCCTTCCTTCCTGTAAATTTCTACTGTCTCTATCTTAATAAAGCAGAAATGCCCTAAAAAGCAAGGTATGGTGGATTTTGTATTGCGTTATGCAATCTCAAAATCCCCAAATCCTGGAGATCCTGGGATATGATCTGGCAGATCATAATATAATTATTTTTGTACCCTTTATTGTGATGTTCACTGAGTTTATGGCTGTTAATAATCCTTTGTGAAGTCTGGGGGAAGGAAAGGGATGATTTTGCTATGAGAAATGCATGTGTCCTGCTGTGACTCACCTATTCTGAGTCAACAAGAAGATTTTCCTATTCTAGTTGAATCACTGACATTTACATTTACATTTCATGCCAGATATGGTGTATCATAACTAAAAGAATTCACCACAGTGGACTTTTCAGTCAGTTTCCGGGACATAGATTAAGCCTAGTCCTAAACTAAAAGGCATCTTCAATGGGAAATTCCATAAAGTGTCATTTTACATATTAGGGTTACTAAATTATTAATGGAACAGGTGTATTATGCAAACAGTTGGAAAAAAAGGAATATACTCTTGAACATAAAGCAGTAAAATAGAGTACAGTTGTACAGTATAGTCTGATACAAGTATGCTCAGTAGAAAAAGACACTTCGCCAATGTTTTACCTCATTGTTGTCCAAATCACCTTAAGAATGTGTCGAGCATGTGAAAACAGCTTCCAAATGTGTTCTGTAAATCAAAAACTAGGTATCGCTAGTTTGAGGGGTTTACCCTGAGTGATGTATATAATAATAATAACAATAATAATAATAATAATAATAACAATAATAATAATAATAATAATAGTTTAATTGCCATGCAATCAACTTGTCAGAACCGCCGAGCTGCCGACCTTACGATCATTAGACGCCGGCTCTACCTATCACCTGGGGGTAATCAAGTTTTTTGACAATTACAAGGATCTTTAGAGAGGAGTACGGTTATCGTTTCCGAATTAGTTACTGCCTGGTTTGTTTACTTCCATAAGAACCCTGCTAGCATATGCTTCTTGTGTTTACTAATGTGCACCTTAGCTTATGCTATGTTCATTTGATTCTCTGGAATGTGAAGTCATGACTCTGGCATGAATGCATTCGGGTGCTTTTGAAGTGGGAACAACTCTGCAACTCTCGCAAATTTCGTTTGCAATCCATAATAAACATTAACAAACTACAACATACATTATACATACAAAGTCATTGTTAACAATGTTGAAATTGTACAATAATAAGATGAATGCTTTTACTGTTGAAATGTGTGTCTTTTTTCTGACGACAAGGTGAAAGGTTACAGTGGATACTGGATAGGTATAGGTATCATCAGACTGGCCCGAGTGTCCCACTTGAGGTTCTAACTTGGAGGGTTGCTCTAGTGGTTATTTCCCACTCAGGAACTTGTATCTCAGAGTTTCCTACAACTGCCAAACACACCATTATACGCGCCTCCTTGGTTGGCTGGAAGGCACAAAGTAGTACTTACAGCAGCATATCATGTATTTGACTCCCTCCGTGACATGATCCAAATGTTTTTGATAAATTCTGAACACACTCTTAACAACACAATGACACTAACTTTGCCAATGTGCAATCGTTTTTTTGCATAACTTAATTGTAATGGGCACAATCAACATTAGCAGCTGTTTTAGTGTCAATGTAGACGTTGTTTATTTTAGTCAGTGCAAATATGTTTACAGTTTTGTGCATTAACAAGCCCTTTAAAACCTAGTCAGTCTGTGATTCTGTAATCTATTGGCCATAGCAACTGTTTTGTATAGAACGCTAACCCTAATCCTAACCCCTAGTCTCTAATAGGTCATAGATTAACCACACAGTAGTTTGAGGTTTTAACCCCTTGAACCTGCTGTAATATGAGCTCCAAATGTAAACAGCTGACTGACACCCATTCAATGTCAGGTTTCTTTCTTACTGTTAAAATAATCTTATACCCTCACAATTGTCATTAGCATAGAATGAGAAAACACATTAAACTCAGTGTGGCACCATACATAACCGCAAAGCAGTTGTCGCGCAGTGATATCTCTAACCTGAGACCAAGAAGTATTGTAGCCCATCGCCCAACCATGCCTAGGTTTTGGTAGGGTAATGGTTATGACACTGCTTCATGAGTATGCTGTCATGTTACATTTGCATTTCAGCAAATCACTGCAGTGACTCTAAATATGTATCTAATTTTACAGTGTTGATAAACGTTTGATTATGTTCAGATTTTAAATGTCTTTGTTCTTGATAAAATGCCAGTTAAAATTCACTATGGATGGGACTATCCTAGGGGTTTAGACATCAATGTGGTTACCAATTCACTGTTGTGTGGTTTACAAGTAAACTCAAAGGGATAAATATTAGCCTTTCCCTCTGCTTTGTTATGTAACTCAGGAAGTCTTCATTTGCCCGTGGTCTAAAGTACTGTAAACCTTCATGTCCTGCTTTCCAAAGGTTTAACTCAGACTGTTATTGTTTATCTACTGTAACCAAATGTTGTTTAGACACAGATTTGCACGTTTGCATTCATAAAGTGCTTTACTCTGACATGATGATAATGCACATTGATGATGACATGATGATAAGGACATGTTTAGAATTGAATATAAGGTAAATGAGAGAATTTGCAGTTTCAAAGAGATTTCAAAGACTGATAAAATTACTGTCTAGCAGTGAATGTTTGGCGCTCAAAAATGTTAACATGGTTCATCTCTCTCTCCCTCTCCCATCCCGTCCGATCAAGGTGGTTCCACCCCAACATCACCGGCATCGAGGCAGAGCAGCTCCTCTTGACGCGGGGGGTCCACGGCAGTTTCCTAGCCCGGCCAAGCAAGAGCAACCCCGGCGATTTTACTCTCTCCGTCAGGTGGGCTTCCACTCTCTCTAGTCTGCATCCCCACCTAGCCTGTTAGCGCATTAGCCATTTGCGGTCCATGGCATTCCCACTGGTGCAAAGTTCAGCGTTAAGTGCAAACAAAGCTTGGGGGGACGTATTGTCTCCTTCGGGCTGGTTAAGCTAAACAGTTAACAGAGCGCATGAGTCAAGCCGCATGTCCTGTGTGTGCAGTTGGCCAAGCCGAAACGATTAAGATAATCACTCCTCAGTTCTAGCGAGAGAGCAAGCATTTTGCCTCTGGGTGAACGGTTTGGAGCTTGTGAGACCAAGCTTGAAATATGGTTTCTTTGTACGTAATTCTCGAGAGTTTCTAGGAAATGGAGAATGTTTGAGATAGAGAAAAAAAGAGAACTTGGTTTTCATGAGAATCCACTTATGCCACAACGGTCCTTCGAGGAACTCGACCTCTTTTGACCCCTGTATGAAATCAGTTGAACCCCTGTCCCATGACATTACTTTTTGCAAGTTAACAAGCATCATTCTGAGTTACAGAGGGGAAATGCAGAGTTGAGCCAAACAGGCCTCTCTGGTAGCCCCAGTGGGTGTGGAGAGAGAATGTGGGGCTCAGACTCTGCCTTGGCAACGGAAGCTTTTAAGAGGCTCATCAGGCGGACAAGCTCTGGAAAAGACCCAACCTTGTTCTTTAGCTCTCAGCTCTTTAGCAGTAGTTGGCCTGGGGAGGGAGAGAGAGAGAGAGGGAGAGAGAGAGAGGGAGAGAGAGAGAGAGAGAGAGAGAGAGAGAGAGAGAGAGAGAGAGAGAGAGAGAGAGAGAGAGAGAGAGAGAGAGAGAGAGAGAGAGAGAGAGAGAGAGAGAGAGAGAGAGAGAGAGAGAGAGAGAGAGAGAGAGAGAGAGAGAGAGAGAGAGAGAGAGAGAGAGAGAGAGAGAGAGAGAGAGAGAGAGAGAGAGAGAGAGAGAGAGAGAGAGAGAGAGAAGCAGGCAGTAGCTCTTAATAACATTAAGGCTCAAGGTCTAACCCAGCTGCCTGTGGCTTTGTGGTAAGGTTGTGTGTGTTTGAGAGTGAGAAGAGTCTGTGTTTGTATGTGTGTGTTCTTCAGACCACAGTCGCTGTGTCAAGGCTAGACCACAGACTACCACTCCCCCACCCCTGTGGTCTGTCTGATTTATGCCCCCCCCCCCCCCTCTTCATGGTACAGTCAGGTCAGTTGGCCATGTGCTGGCTTGCATACCCTCTCCACAGGCCACTAGAGAGGGGTCACTTTGGACTGGGCTGGTGTGGGGAAGAGGGGGAGGGGAGAATAGCTAGAGTTGTATCTTCAACTACCACACCAACATTGATGCAGAAGATTATATTTTCATAACAAAGTTTGACAAAGTTAGACATATTGTAGTTGTATATTTTTCCACCAATGAGGAGTAATGCATGAACTAATTTAGTCTTTTTTGTCTGTCTTGTGTTTTGTCTGCCCTTTAACTGTAATGCTTTACTTGCTTCCTCTGAAATGAATATTGTGTTCAGATCCTCTCACCCTGTCGGGGTCCAGTGAGACCCAAGCTAACACTTGTCTCACTCACACACACACACACGCACACACACACACACACACACACACACACACACACACACACACACTGCCATATCAGAGGAGAGAAGGAGATGAGAGGATTATTACCAAGTCATTAGGAGAGTATCCTCTTACCAGCACGTTATTAGATGAGGGGGGCTCTCTTCTCTCGTCATAATGGACACCCTGGGACTCCCCAGGCTGTGTTATCTTGTTCTCCCTGCCTTTCCCCCTCCGCTTATCTCCCCCTTTCCCTTCTTTCCTGGCCCGAGCTTGGGTGGAGGGGGAGGGGTGGGGAAAGGGGTTAGCTTTGCTGACAAAAGTAGTGAGTATTATTGCGGTGGGGTACATCTCTACAAATTGAAACATCACAACAGTTTGAGTATCTAAAATGTGTAGCTCTATGTTGACATTCTGGATAGGACAAGCTTGAGGGATGATTGTGGTAGCCCACAAAATCTACCATAAATCAGAACCTGGGTAGTGGTGTATTGTGTAATGAATGATTGTTGTATTTCTTTGTCCTCATGTTCATGCCCATTTGTCATAGACTATATACCCTGAGGAGGATTTTTAAGAGAGTTTTAGCTGGGAGTGTGGATGGATTTTTCCACCCTATTATGTAATATGTGATTGCCTAGGTTCACTTAGACATATTTCCATTGTAACCCCAGGCTGTATATAGATTTACCCAATGGATTAAATGCATTGGGCAGATAGACATTGTGGCTGAATGTTGATCAACCTCAAGTGGGATGAATACAATAGAATAGAAAGATGTTTCACTTAAACAAGAGGCCATATTGCATCAGCATGTTGAGTTTGAATTTGTATTGTTTTATTTGTTCTACCTTTATTTTACCAGGAAGTCCCACTGATTCTGTCCAAGAACCTATGTTACAAGGGAGACTTAGTCAAGATAGCAGCTCTAGTAAATGTAGTAGTGTTTGTATCACATTATTTTGGTGATTAGGCTACATGAATCCACATGTTCTAGCAGTGCAGGATTAATGACTGTACTTAGTTAAATTGGATATATATGGAAATCCTGGATATTTTCTGTCGACCATTAACTTTGATGTCGAAGTTGGCAGTGGCCGAGGACGTAAAGGAGAGGGAGTAAATGTTGTCATTTGTGTGTGTTTCTTCTCAGTTCCCTCTCTCTAGCTACAGAAAGGCAGGGAAAATCAATGTGGAACTCATATTGCTCCAGGGATAAAAACAACAGATAAAAAAAATTAGTGTAGCACTGTCCTTGAGTTAGGAGGGCTTTAGACTGATACAGTAGCACAGCTCCCTGTGTGTGTGTGTGTGTGTGTGTGTGTGTGTGTGTGTGTGTGTTTGTGTGTGTGTGTCTGTCTGTCTGTCTGTGTGTGTGTCTGTGTGTGTGTGTGTGTGTCTGTGTGTGTCTGTGTGTGTGTCTGTGTGTCTGGTTTGTAGAATAGAACAATGGAGGACTTTCTTCTGTTGGCTTCATGGCCTGATATACAGTGTGCCCAAAACTCATTGACACATCTTTATCTAACTTAACAAACATTTTCCAGAGGATCTAATCTAGTACAACTTCAACATTTTCTCTAAAGAATATTTAATCTACTGTTCTACCGCAATATCTGCGAGAGTGAAATCCAACTGGATGTTATCGGCTTGTTGCAATTGTTGTCTTTAATTGTGTTAAAGTCCCACAAACAACCCTAGGCAGGGCATTGATGATGCAGCCGCCATGGGCCATTAGCAGGCACAGACAAGAGGCATACTCCTGCTCCGCTGATACATAAATAACACAATTACAGAGATGGAGAGAGAGAAAGAGAGAGTGAACACATTCAGCCTTTATGAGGGGGGAGGATAGAGAGTGAGAGAGATCAAACCTAGAGATTCGATACCATAATATGCAGTGCTGTCACAATTTGTGACGACTAGAGCTAGATTGCTATGATATTTGTTACTGTGTGTGTATGTGTGTGTGGGTGGGGAGTTTGTGGTTGGCTGCATGAGCAAAAAAATCTTCTATATGTGTAGGAGTATTTACGATACACAAAGCCTGTCTGTGGGTTGCCTCAGCCTGTCTGTGACATTTTCACTGGAAATGGAAAAATGGAAAGAGAAAGGAAACAGTTAACTGTTCAATCAGGCCTCATTCTTGACTTGTTTCCATGCTGATAAGATTTTTTTCAGTTAGAATGCTCTGTGGTGGCGTGCGTGCATACGTGGACGTTTTTGTGTGCTTCCAGTAAAGTAGCAGCAAATGTTTTATGACATAACTTGCGTCTGTTTTCCCTAGCCACGTGCACATAGTCGAAACCCCCTCTTTCAAATACTCGCTCAGAATAAAATCTCTTCTTAAATCCTTACTATAAAATCCATAGGGTATTAAACTGCAATAATCTTGTCTGATAAGGTTTTCATAAGAACACATGAGGGCACGTGTCTTATTTCCACATAGATTTGATGAACAGACAGTTTCTTGTTTAGAAATGGTGAGGTTAGATTTTCATTGTACCGTACTACTGACCGCATCAACTTTTTAATTTCATTAGTGTTTTTTGGGTTTCATGAGGGTTCTGAAGTTGCTCTGCTGAAAGTCCTATGGCAACTCAAAACAGCCATGAACCCCTAATGCCTATTTCAATAGAAACTTTTACCCCATAATAAATAATAAAAGGCCTCATTTTGTGCATAAACAATGGTGCTACTCTCAAGAGTTCTTCTCTCAATACTTACGGGGCGGCTGTGGCGCAGGAGGTAGAGCTGCCGTCTAATGATCGCAAGGTTCGAGCCCCGGCTGGCCACATGTCGAATTGTTCTTGGGCAAGACACTGAACCCCAAATTGCTCCCAGTGAGCGGGCCGGCGCCTTGCATGGTAGCTTGCCGCCATTGGTGTGTGAATGTGTGTGTGAATGGGTGAATAAGAGGCCGTTGTAAAGCGCTTTGGATAAAGGCGCTATATAAGTGCAGTCCATTTACCATTTACCATTACTTATAAACCCCATTTATTTCAGAACCATTGTGTGATTTGAAAATAGCAAGATAGTATTATGCAGAATATAACACATACCGGTAACTGGTGCATTTCAAAGCCTTTGTGGAATGACTGCATGCCGCAGGATGTGCTTTTTACATAAGGCTATATTTTTAACATATTTTATGTTAGGTCAGGCCTATATTTTACAATCAATCTAAACAGTGTGCACTGTGAGTAACACTGACACCAACCTCGCTTCCTGTGTGGGCGTGTGTGTGTGTGTGTGTGGGCGTGTGTGTGTGTGTGTGTGTGTGTGTGTGTGTGTGTGTGTGTGTGTGTGTGTGTGTGTGTGTGTGTGTGTGTGTGTGTATGTGTGTGTGTATGTGTGTATGTGTATGTGTATGTGTATGTGTATGTGTGTGTGTGTGTGTGTGTCTGTGTGTCTGTGTGTCTGTGTCAGGCGGAATGATGAGGTCACCCACATTAAGATCCAGAACTCAGGGGACTACTATGACCTGTACGGTGGGGAGAAGTTTGCTACACTGGCAGAGCTGGTGCAGTACTACACAGAGCAGCTAGACCTCCTCCGAGAGAGGAACGGAGATGTCATTGAGCTCAAGTACCCGCTCAACTGCAAGGACCCCACCTCCGAGAGGTACACACACACACACACACACACACACGCGCACACACACACACGCACACAAACCTAATGCATTGGGGAATGTTATTATATACACACCTGCACAAACACAACAGACAAGGTAATAAAGCACATATGCACACACATCCTGTGTTGTTAAAATAAATGCTGTTATCTCCCTGCACATACAGTATATCACTTTCGATTGAGTTCCAAGAACAGCTTGTGATCTATGTCGAGCTGGGATTCTGTGGCTTCTCTATGCAACATGCTCTTAGATCTCTCACACCGTAGCCTCCCACACTCAGATATGTGAAGGCTTCACACTTAGGGAAACATGCACACACACACACATACATACACACTGATATTCCAATTTCTATGTAAACAACATCATCAAATGTGAAAGCTCTCTACAGTGCACACTCAAACAAATGTGTGGTGGCCTGGGAAAACCCTTCACATGGTGGCATTTTGACATTTTCATTTTTTATATTTCCATAAATTAGAAGTTCTCAGCTATTCATAACTGGTTGAATGACTGAGATAGCCCTTTATTTTAAAAAGTTATGAGCATTTTAATGTATCATGTCAAAAAAAGTGAAAGGTGAGAAATGCTGCCCCCATGCTGCCCCCGACCCCTTTCTCCTCCGGGTCGGGGGAGGAGCCTATGCAGATCGGCCGGTCTCGTTTGTCTGCTTGTGATGCGGTGTTAGTCTGCTCGCCTCGTCTGTATGCGAGGGACAGATCCATTTGTGTGTCTTCTAGTTAAGATTTTATTACTTTATGCTTATTGTGAGCATCAGTAAACTGGCAATAACACAGGTGGAAGTATCGTCTCTCCTTTCGCTCATGTGTGCGTGCGTTGCTTAACTGAGAATGAGACACGTTCAACGTGACGTTGTTTCGCTAGAAAACTACCCACCACAAAAACATAAAAATAAGTACTTTCTCTTTTGTTTTCTTAAAATGTTTATTCACCATAATGTAGTATGGAGTTCAAAGTACTAGAATACCACATAATATCAAAATCGCCGAAATAGGACATTTCCATCTATTTTTGCTCTTTGCCACAAACGAACGCCAGCGACATCCGACGGGTTTTCCCAGGCCACCACACAAATGTACATTTATGTAAATATCTTCACCATGTCATGCCTTTGGAGTCTCTGCTTCTTTAGCCACATCTACTGTATGTAGTTGTAGACATTTTGGTTTGTATCATCATACGCATTTCATGGTACCAGCCATTCCACTCCACCCGCCTCTACCCACTCCAGGTGGTACCATGGGCACCTCTCTGGGCGTGATGCGGAGAAGCTGCTCACAGACAAGGGCAAACCAGGCAGCTTCCTGGTGCGGGAGAGCCAGAGCAAGCCGGGCGACTTTGTGCTCTCCGTCCTCACCAACGAGGAGAAGCACGAGAACGTGGACCGCAAGACCAAGGTCACCCACGTCATGATCCGCTACCAGGTGAGACCAGCTAGGCTACACAGATCACATCATATGTGGGGCCCAAGCAATGTTCAGAACACATTTACAAGCTATTCATAACAGCTTCATAAACAATGCATCAGCCTAAGCCTTTTGTAGATTGTAGCATTGTAATGGTAAGGCATCTATCAGTAGTCTTGGTTAATCGGAGAGATTTTGAAGCAGGGCAAGCAGGCTAATAGTGTTAGCAGGTTACTGTTACAGGCTATCTGTAGAAAGTTTAAAGGACTTGAGGCTAGGCTAGCTGGCCAGTTGGGCTTTCAGGCTAGAAGGTCTAGCAGGGATAGCAAGAAGGGCTGGCAGGTTACTAGGGTTAGCAGGTAGTGCTAACCAAGTTGATGTGTGGTCCCAGCAGGATGGGAAGTATGACGTGGGTGGAGGTGAGAGGTTTGACACGTTGGCTGACCTGGTGGAGCACTACAAGAAGAACCCCATGGTGGAGAAGAGTGGAATCGTAGTGCACCTCAAGCAGGTGAGATACGGTGCCAGTGCAAAACTATATTTGACATGGAGACAGAATATAGAGGATCTAGGTCAGCAGCAGTTCAACATTAACTTTGATAAAACATGAAGTGTTGTACACGGAATTATGGCTAATCCATGCTAATCCATAATCATCTTCCCCATGCCAATGGAAGCCCTTCAATGCTACCAGGATAAATGCAGCCAACATTGAGAACAGGGTACGAGAACTAAACAAGGTGGCGGACAGCTCAGAGAAGCCCAAACAAGGATTCTGGGAAGAGTTTGAGGTATGTTTTCCCCCAAAAAAGAGAAAGAAAGAAAGAAGAAGAAACTGTCAACTGTCAAGAATCAGTGTACAAATGTTCATCTAGATTAGATCATATTTTGTACTGGCCAAATTCAGTTCAGACAGAAGAATTGGGAAACTTGGAGATATTGTCTTATCACATGCAAACCTGTTATAGTGGAACTTCAGACTTTATCAAGACGTGATTATCAAGTCTTAGCCACAGATACAACCTGTTTCATATTCCAGGTTTTGTCTCATAATGACCTCTTGAGCTTTACAGTATGTGGCAAGAGTGTTTTTCCCTCAGCCTCCTCTGGGGGGCAGCAGATAGGTATAGTGGACCAGGTGTGTTCAACTATGGCTGCAGTCTGATTCTCTGCCCAGAACCCGTCAAAAAGTGTACAGTAGTGCACTCCCCCTCATGGGATGGACTGGTGGAAGAAGTAGATGGAAAATCACCCCTGTTGTATGTGACCAAGCACAGCCAAAGTAGCCTAAAGCCAATATGAGCTCCAAACTGAATCATGTCATGATTTTCTTTCTTTTTTTCTTTTATCATACCAATCCCCTTTGTGTCGTACTTAACCCATCCCACAGCTTTTCTGTGGTTCATGTCAGGATTCTCACTCTCTCTGACTTGACTGTATCTCTTCTCTCTCTTTCCTCCTGTCTTCTTCTGATTTCTGTCATTCACTCGTTCTTTTCCCCTTTGTTTCACCAGGTGCTACAGCAGCAGGAGTGTAAGCTCCTCTACCCCAGGAAAGAAGGGCAGAGAGCGGAGAACAAGAGTAAAAACAGATACAAGAACATCCTCCCTTGTGAGTAAGATATCAACCTGCATTTCCTCTTAAAAAACCTCATGACAATGACTAACTAGCCAGAGTTGTGTAACAGAAGTCACAAACCCAGTATATGAAGCTCCAACACTGGAAAACAGAAAAGATGTTCAATTGGTATCTATCGTTCATTTTGAATCATCATTTGAAAGAGCACGACACCTTTATCATGGGAGAATACCCACTTACAGATACAGTATACAGTACAAATCACTTCAATAATATCTCCAGAGAACAACATTTTACTGAAGATTGACTGATAGGCCTTAAATAGAAAGCTACTGTATGTACTGGCTTATGGCATGTGTGACTGGCAACATTGTCTCTATGTTTTCAGTCGACACCACACGCGTGGAGATCAGAGAAGCAGATCCAGATGTGCCTGGCTCCGACTACATCAATGCCAACTATATCAGAGTGAGTTAGCAATGCAATATTGCTACAATAGCTACACCGGTTGTCTATATCCTCCTCACATATACAACATAATGAGAATGCGGGCCATCAAGGACTGACATGTTTATGTACATCCAAACTCATTGCAAACTCATCTCAGTCTTGAAAACACAGGATGATTCTTTCAATATCTCTGCAAGGTCATATGTTCCACACAATCTGTCTCTCTCTCCTATCCAGAGTGTGCATGAAGAGGACCGTCATGTAGAGGAAGGCAAAGTCTTCATCGCCACGCAGGGCTGCCTCCAGAACACCGTCATTGACTTCTGGAAGATGGTGTATCAGGAGAACACGCATGTCATCGTCATGACCACCAAGGAGATGGAGAGAGGACGGGTAGGCTCTCACACTGTTATGGTGTGTGTTCCCGTTCTTCATGTTCATAGATTATTTACCGGTTACATTTACCGGTGCATTATGTTTTCCATCAGAACTGGAGGCTTACAGTGTATTGTTTAGGGTTTGATATGTTGAGTTAACTAACCGCCATCCTTTGCAGTAGGTGAAACATGGTCGCCATTTTGTGCCAGAATACTTGCATTTTATGGTTCCCCACCCAGGTAGCCATTTTGTGCCAGAGTGCTCACCACACCATGGCAATAAGAGATAAGAGGTGAGGAAGGGTATTAGCTGGTTCTAAGGGTGGGGGGTGGGCAGCTTGGGGGCTCGGAGGGGGCTGACAAGGATAGTATGACAGCCAAGCTGACCGTAAAGCTGCTTGAGCAAAGCTGGTCTTTCTAGAAGATTATCTAATGCTCCACTTTTTCTGTCTCCTTTTCTCACACCAGAATAAGTGTGTGCGATACTGGCCGGACCTCAACGCCACTAAGGAGTTTGGGAACGTGAGTGTGAAGAATGTGGAGGAGCGTCCGGCTCAGGACTACATCCTGAGAGAGCTGGAGGTCACACGTTTGGACAGGGTAAGACAGGCTATTCAAGGTAGAAGTTGCCTCACTTCACCACAGATCCGAATCCTAACATCAACCGAATATGAAAATATCTGATCCTGTATCAATGAGCCATATTGTGAAAAAGCACCCAAAGAAACCAGACTGTCTGGAACAGCCCTTTGCCCTGACTATGGGTCAGGCTCCACATCTAGTAGTGGTGGTCTAGTGGATAGTGAGTTGGACTTGTGATCGGAAGGTTGTGAGTTCAAATCACGCCTGAAGCCACACCACTACTAGTGTGCCCTTGGGTAAGGCACTTAGCCCTCAGTTACTCCAGGGGGAATGTCCCTGTAATTCGTAATTGTAAGTCGCTTTGGATAAAAGCGTCTGCTAAATGGCAAAATTAATTAATTTAAATTACATTTAATTATTGTATAGGCCTCCTAAAGAGAAGAAGCCCATGTTTTTCCTCTAGCCTGGCTGATAAACCATACTAGTTAGCCATTGCTAGATAGAGTTGAGAGGATTCTAGTAACAAGATTGTTACGTTGGGTGAAATAGCCATGTGTACATTTGTTTAGCCTGTAATTATCAGCACTCAGCACTCACTGTGGATGGTTTATATTTGAACGACACTTTAAAGGGTCATATTATGTTATTTTGCAACAAGTTAATGTAGGTCTGTTTTGGGATCCCAAAACCCCCCCCCAAAAAAATCTGAAAATACCACTCCTTTTCTCGACAGCCTGTTTTTGTGTCACTTTAAATCCAAATGAGCTTCCTTTCCCCACGCCCCACTCCCGAGGTAGGTTAGATAATGTCCTGTGGTGCTCAAGAAGAGAGGCCAGAGGAATGCCTCTTTCTTTGCATAAAGCCTGGTACACACTTAAAGATAATCTGGCCGATTTTGGCCCGATTTCCCCCCTTCAGACCAAGGACAGCAAACGCCTGAGGTGTGACGTGGAATGGAATGTAGCCAATCAAGAAGCGAGCTGACTGACGCGTCTTCTTCTTTTCGTTCTTCTGCACTTTATTTGCCTCGTACAGGTCAGTCAGGGTACTACTACCCTGATCACGCGAGATTTCTTGCTTGGGGGACGAGACTCTAGACTGTCGTAGGACAGATCTTTATGTATGTGGTGTGCTGTATTTGGAATATCTGAGATATTGATTTTTAATCTTCATGTGTGGGGTCTCTCTCAGATAAAAAAATCTGTCAAGAACTGTGTTCCAGGCTTGTGTTCCAGGCATCTAACGGTACCTAGCTATCTAACCCAGTTTACTTGTATTGCCTATTTGTAAGAGCAGAACAAAGGAAACAAATGACCAAACTGTGCTAAATCGATAGCGATGGAGAGCGCAGATAAATACGTTAAACATTCAAATACTCCCCCGTAACCCCGTCAACAATTCATAAAAAAAAACATTGTTAACTTTGGATTGGGTGGGCAAGACGCACATTTATAAGCTAAACCTTACCACCCTTACCACCCGCATAATTACTTTGAAAACAGGTTGCTTACCGTAAGTGTGTTCTCCATGCTGCCTGGAAGTAGTAACACGTTTTCAAACACGTTTGATATTCATTCAGCCCTCCCGTTGTCATTTCTTTATATTAGCAACTTTATAGCCTATGATGAACTCATTTTCTGATGAACTCATGAACTGTTTACTAGACCTCAGCCAATATATTGTTGCGGATTTCCCTTGACAAGTCAACTTTAGAATGGCCGCTATTGTGAAACAATTCTCTGGTAGTTTTTGCCTGCTGAAGGGACAGCCATACGCCTACATGAAAACAACAACTATTATCTACCAATACATTACTTGCTAAATCGATGTTGGGAGAGGAAAACTACAGACTGACCAATCTTGCGCTGCAAGTTTGTGTCGAAGTGAAACGATCTTTGGAACCAGAGGAACTAAAATGGAACTAAATGATGACACAAAATAGATATTTAACAATATATACATACAGTGTATATCACTGTCAATCAATTAAAACATGTAATCAAGTTAATCACAATATTAGGCTGTGATTAATCATGATTCATCTCAAGTTTAAAATACTAGTATTTACTTGGGGGGAGATAAAACGAAAACATGTGTGGTGTTGGAATAAAGAAATGCATGACAAACTGGTTAGATGAATCAGAGTTTTTAAAACTTTATTATAACATCTCAGCTTAGTTTTGATGATCTCTGAATAAGAATGACATTTCTTAATTTGAGTAAAAAAAGTCTCAGGGATGCTTGGCTATGCACAACGTCCATAATGAATTGCAGACTTAATTAGCAGACAACCACATAAAGAACAGTTACAAAGTAATGTCTGAAAAAAAGTGAATGTAAACAGCTTGCCTGTTTGAAAGTAACCCTAACCTGGTGAAAAGTACTGTTGATAGCTTGCAGGAAGGCAATAACGAGGGCATTCAGATTCAGATTCAGATTCAGATAACGTTTATTGCCATTATGCATACACATATAGGAATTTGCTTCGGCATTACAGTAAGTGCGTTTATACTTTTTTCACGTGTATACAAAAACAATGGTACAAGGTAGACCCCCCTACGAAGGAGCAGTGGTTGGGCGTTGTGGAAGAGATATTTACCATGGAGCGATTCACATTTAGATTAAGGGTGCAGGAAGTAAGGTTTGAAAGGAAATGGGAGAAGTGGATAGATTACAGAGGGGAGAGAGTTGACACCACTAGCCTTGAGGTTTGAATCGGAAGAATAAAAGAGTTGCAATGTAATGAAAGAACCCATATGCTGTTTTTATTTATTTTTTCATTTACTTTTCCCCCTTTTTTAATGTATTTGTCCATTGCTTCATTGTGTCTTTGTATAAAGGAAACATTTTAATTTAAAAAATCATTTAATTAACAAATAATAAAATTAACAACAAAAAAACAGCTTGCCTGTAAATTGTTTGCAAAGTAACATCTCACCCAAATGATTGTTACAGTGAGTATGCCTATTTAAGAAACTATAATGTATTTTAAGAGACAAAGTGAACAGCCCCTTTTTACATTCTTAGTTGAATAACATTACTTGAAACAGTGTGAACTTGTTGTTGACATGACTTCAGTCAATCAGTTCATAAAATCAACGTTTCTTTTAACCAGTTGCTCAGGCAGACTAGGTTGTTGACATGTCCAGATGACAGAGCCGACCTCTTCTTCTGCCAACGAAAACAGTCTCTCACATGGCCTCTATGCTGGCACTGGGCTCTACCTGTCTAGAGTTTTGTCTGTGGACAGTGTCTCATCATCTGACTCTGACCCCATCAGTAGGAGGGCCATCTTCTTCTTTGGTGGTGGCCCACTTTGTTTTGCTTTCTCCACTGCCCATAAGCTAGTTACTTTAGCTAGCTAAAGATATTGGCCCCCCAAATCATTTTACAACTTGTTTAGCTATTATGTTACGATGTTTCTGTCGAACCCCGCAGTGAAGGTATCTAAGCGACGTAATGTAGCTAGCATACAGAAGTGAGGATAAAACGTCAGATCAGATATATAAACAGGTTATTTTGATAAACTGGACACATTTTGGGAATATATATGGTTACTTTCTCACCTGAAAACATATTAAAATAACATGTTAAGACATGTTAAGAGCCAAAATTACAGCTTTTAGCCAATGGAGGTTTAAAAATCCCCGCTGCCGGCCGGTGCGAAATGCATTCTGGGATTGCAGGTCTGTTGTGTATAATGGAGAAGAGTTTCAGAAAATACGGTACGGGTAAGATACAAATGCGTCCGGTACCGTCCCGGTCTGGTCAATGGAGAAGCGCCATCTGATAGGGGGCGGTATCATTCTAATGAGACCTGTCTGTGACGTAACAAACTGAGGCAAATATGAATGGTTTGTTGAATCGTATGTTTTCCGAAATATGCAGCCCACAAAAAACTGACCGAATTGCTTTATTTCACAGTTTCTGTGTTAGAGATTTGATGAGTTAGATTATGGATGAAAGGGTCTACTAAATGACAGACCATACTATTACCATATCCTCTTAATGGCACAAGTTGCCAAGATGCATCATTCAAAGTATTGTAGTGGCTTTGTCTTTTGTCTATGTATGACAACTCATAGCCACCATGTCTTTCTCATTGTGGACCATACTCCCGCCCACCTCTAGGGGGAGCATGTACGTTACATCTCGCACTACCAGTACCTGAGCTGGCCTGACCACGGCGTGCCCAACGAGCCCGGTGGCGTGCTCAGCTTCCTGGAGCAGGTCAACCGCACGCAGAGTGCCATTCCTGACACGGGGCCCATCGTGGTCCACTGCAGGTAAACACCATGACCAACAAATATACTTCAAGGGAAGTTTCACCCATATTTCATATGTCTATTGATTTAGTCAACACAAGTGTGACCAAAAAGGGTCATGTGCGCTTTTGGATATTTGCAAGCTCCTAGTTGTAGGACTGCAGTGAGAATAGCTCAATGGATCTATACTATGTTCTTGATGATGATGATGATGATGATGATGATTCTGTGATCTTCCCAGTGCAGGAATCGGGAGGACAGGCACTATCATTGTCATTGACATTCTCATTGACATCATCAACAGACAAGGTATGAGAATAGTACAGAAACCTTCCACAGTCCCATCCGAACATACTGTATCTCTGATATTCACTTTGAAATTGTGCTGGATATCCATGTAGAGATTAGGATTTGAGGAAACTTTGTGTAACCTTTTTCCCTTTGTGTGTGCGGTTGTGGGTGTGTTCATGTATGTTTTTTCATATTAGGATTAGACTGTGACATCGACATCCCTAAAACTATCCAGAGCGTTCGGCAGCAGCGGTCAGGCATGGTGCAGACTGAGGCCCAGTATAAGTTTATCTACATGGCTGTCCAGCAGTATATTGACACAGCACAGAAGAGACTTGAGGAGGAGCAGGTAGCCACCAACTATTAAGTGTAGTAGTACAGTAGTACCAACTGTAATATTGCAGTACATTACATTGCACAACTCTAGCCTGTCTGAAACCCTAATGCGAGGTAAACTTGTCTTACTGCTTGGTAAAACCCTAGCATTTTATTCAAAGGAATCGGCTAAGTAAGTTTACAAACTGCATTTATGTCTTGTTAAATAGCTTGGTAGTAATATTAACTCAGTAATATGTACTCTCTCGCAAATATCAAAGATTGTTATTAAATATAGATGTTGAACCACTTCCTATTCAAGCTCTAATAAACCTTCTTTCACTTTGCAGAGGAATAAAACAAAGGAGACGGAGTACTCCAATATCAAATACCCCCAGATGACCAACTCCAGGTCAAAACCCAACATGGTATCCTCGCGCTCCTCCTCTGTGTGAGTTCCCCTGGAAAATACACATAGAGTACAGTACAGTACAAAATGCATATAATAACTGGTTTACTCTCACTTAAGGCATACTATTCCTACAGTATATACAGCATGCACTCTGAGCAAAGGGCCTATTTTGCAATGAATAATGGATGGTTATTGAATTTGACCAATATTCTTTGAGAGAGGCATAGAAATAACTATCCTCTGTCTTCTTTCAAACATTATAGACAGTAGTTGTCAGAATGAACATGAAATATACAACAGCTGTCTGTGTCTGTGTGTGTCTGTGTCTGTGTCTGTGCAGGATGACGAATGACGAGTCATCTGGTGTATACGAGAACTTGAACATCAAGAACCCAAAGACATCTGGGAGCAGTAACACCAGGAGGTGAAGTCCTATCGTGGACCTGTGCCTCTCTCTGCCTCTCTGTAAGTACTCATACTTTCCATACTTTCATTCTTTTTTTTCTTTGTTTAGGATAGAGGATAGGTTATTCCTTTTCTTTCTCTTTTTATTTCATTTAGGAACTGATTCAAGTACTACATGATAGGGTTGCATATGCTTTCAACACAAGACACTGAGCTAACTGTCCTAGCTCCCACTCGTCTGTCAATTGATTCAAACATTTTCAAGATGAGTAAATGCATTATCTCCAGAAGTGGGAGTGATATCATGCTCATTTGGACAGGGGTGAAAAGGTTTGGTTCGTCATAGGGTCAAATTAACTTGTGAAAATGACTCCACCATGTGACTACCTATGTGTCTTCTCTATATGGATGAGATGGATGAGTATGGATGACTAAATGCATTAGACATACAGACAAGTGTAGAATTGATAGAGTGATAACTGCTGGTTATCGCGTGTACACATTTTCTGTTTATTTACCTAGGTTCCCTTACATTTGCTTCAGTTTCAGCAGAGGTGGTGCTTCGGCTTTAGCGCCTGACCCACGGGGGCGGCCTGTGGAGTTGTAGTCCCAGACCCCTAGGCGGTGGACCCCACCTGGGGTGAAGGTGGTGGTACTGACCCCCTCCTGCCCCCCTTCCATCTGTTGCCCTGCTGGTTGTCTGTCTGTCTGGAGCCTCTCCCGACCTCCATGGAAAGAGAGGGTACAGCGCAGGGCCCCTCTCCCCTTCTCTCTATACCCCCACCCTGTTCTCTCACTCTCTGACCTCTACAAGACTCCAAGTCTCTACAGCTCTCCTGCCTACCAACAAAGTGCCTCTTCTACAAGTGTGTCTGGAACATCCTCTCTCCTCTCTCCACCCTAACATTGTTACTGCTCACCTCCTCCCACAAATGTTCTTTGCTTTTTTCTGTAGTCTCTTAGACGGAAAAGACACAAGAAACAAACAATAGTTTACTCTTGTGCAATATAATTAAAGAAGAATAACCTTGAATGGGGTGTACGGGGCACAAAAGGATGAAGCTAAGCTGTTTCTCTACATGCTGCCAGAGACTTCTCTATTCTTGCTCTCCCTTTTTCTTTGCTGGCTGTCATCTACTTGAACCAAAGAATTTTGCTATGTTCTCTCTCACTGGCTGCAGTCATTACTGCAGCGTTGAGTGATGGAGGCAGCAAGGTGATCTGCTACCACATGAGGCACTAGTGCGGACAAGCAAACAACGGACACAACCTTCGCCAGTCGCTACATAAAATGTTTCATTTCGAAAGTCAAGAGGAGAGTCTGTGTATTCCCAATGGCCATTTGATGATGGTTTGGGTGGAAAAGTCAAAAGTGGCCATTTTCTGTTTTTTTATGGGGTCATATTTCCTCCCTTGTTTTACAAAAACCTGTTTGTACCCATGTATCGCACGACTGTCTCTTGTGCCAATACAAGATGTGCTTATAACTTGTCAAGCAGGACACCATGTTGGCTCTTGGCCTGTGGTTTCTGGGGCCCAGGTGTTGTTCCAGTGTGCTGTGGCCCCTGAGAAATGGCCCCACCTGGGCAGCAGTTTCCTACCTCCAGGGCTTTGTCTATTTACATCGTTTTAATCTTTGTTCTCCAGTAGATTTTATGTTCTTTGTGATTATTGGTGTGATTTTGTAAAGTACAGGACATGGACATATTTTAGTGTTTTTGGAAGATTTAAAAAGCAGTGGCTCATTACCTACTAGAGGAAAGAAATATCAATGAAAAAGCTAAATGTGACAGGGCCTGGTGAAAGGTGGACCAAGTCGGCACGGCCATTTTTCAGTTTTTTACTGATTATGAAAGTGCAGATTGTCAGCTTTCAAATGATGATACATTGAAAATAGTTGAAGAAGATATGCTTATTTGAATGTTAGTATACCTCAGTTCAATTAGCGGAGAAAATCTCCCTGAACCAAAACAAACACACTGGTTTCAGACTGTGCTCTATCGCGCTAGCTAGCTGGCTAACAACAAAGAACATCGCTCTAGATAACTGCTCTGCATGTTTAGCACATAACAACATACTGATGTACTGATGACTCACAGAATGTGTTACGGCAGACGAGTGCTGTGAATCACCAATCGCAAACAAGCCTAGTTTGCTAACGAATTATAAGTATTTAGTGATACTAAAACTGTTGTTTTTATATTGAGTGGGCTCTTCAACACATAAACTTTCTTAATATGACAAAAAAACTAAAAAACAACAACAACAACAACCTTTTTCGTGATTTGTGTGAATTCACAGTTGCCGACTTGGTACATCTTTCTCCAGCCCCTGTCACAAAATTTAATGTTCTGCCCTGCACGGCAAATCCTCATTTACAAGCATGAAATGACAATAGTTTAAAGTCAACATTGAACAATAAAATAGTTCGGTAATAGGTCATAAGAGAGTAGGAGTTCCTGCTAGCCTCTGTGAAGGCCATCCTCTTAATCAAAAGGCATAATGTGGTTGAACATCTGCCGGCTGATGGAGAGATAGAGGACAGGATAGAAGAGGAGAGGAGAGAGGGGGAGTGTCAGGATACTAGCCAGCCTCACTGACGTGTTCTGCCATCGTTCAAGTCTTTGGCCAAACATTACCAGGGCCAGATGGCCTATAGCCCAAGATTAAAGAATAGATTTGTCTCCAAAAAGTAATCTACAAGATGGCTATAATCCAGGCTTGACGATCATGCATGTAAGCATTAGCCGGACAGACGTCATGCATTATGTATCAAAAAGTCATGTACGTAATTAATGTAGCCTGGGGCAATGATGTCACCTGTTTGAGCAACCCGGTTTCATGGCTAGGCTACAAAGGAGCTTGGTTGTGTCCTCTGCTGGCTGAGTAGGGATGTATCCTACTTGTAGGGACATATTGTCCAGGCTTTTTAACTAGGCCTAGGTAGCACATCTGAGGGGAGGTGTTTGCTAAATTGTTCATTGCAAGTCAAAACATCACTGTAGTGAAAGTATGTTGTGATTTTCCTTTTTTTCCCCTTTGGCTGTTATTAGAGAGCACTGGTGAGAGTCTTGTATGTGTTCTAGGTTATGTTTTGCTGCAGGTTGGTTATTGATATTTGTACAAGATTCTGAAATGACTGGAGATGAAATGCTATGTCACAGGGAGCTATAGGAATTTTGAGATAAGGTGCTGTGCTATTCTGAGGTGAACACTGAATCTGTATGTGAAAATATCTCTTTCTAACCACCCTCCAAACCCCAAGTAAATCCTGTCCAATTAATGAAAAGTGACATGTTTGTTATTGTTTCTCTTAATTATGTTGCGCTGTTAATGATGATACATTTTTTTATTGTATTTCACTTTGCCTCTATGGGTCAAAACTTTTATGATGTGGTGAAACATTGACACTTCAATACTTGAAAATCTGTTTGAAACTGCTGAATCCTTAGCCGTGGGCTTGTGATATTGCGGCTGTCGGGATGTCCATTGGCTTTTAAAGAGTGTTTTGGTAGTGTGCTAGAAGTATGACATCAGTGTTGTAAGTTTTCTTTTCATTTACTGAGGTGTTCAAATTGTAAATGTTCAATTGTTTTATCCATTGATGCATTTTGTATTGTGTATTATTATTATTATTATTATTATTATTATTATTATTATTATTACTATTACTATTATTATTGGTGTTATTACACCATTGATAATCATAATTGAATGCTAAGCTAAACTGATGTACATGGAAGTATATAATAATTATATCACATTTTATTTCTGCTTGTCTCCTTAAATTTACTTGAATATGTTGACAGTTGTTTGTATCCTTCCTCTGTTGGCAATATGCCTGATGTGAGTAGTGGTATACTGACTGTTCCTGGGTCAGATGATGTGAGTAGTGGTATACTGACTGTTCCTGGGTCAGATGAAGAGTGTTTCGCACTGGCTCAGCCCAAACGCCTTCTGTCCAGGCTAATACTGCTGATGCAATGACACTGTCAGAAATGACAGCAAAATGATTCAATATTGAATAGTTTAATAAACTTTATGATGAAAATATATAATATATAATATTATCTCAGTTAATTATTTTGCCTCTGTGCAGTAATTTTTGTATGCTTAAGTCTATTTTTTTACATCATATTTTATTAGTTCTTTGCCTCTGTATTCCTCCCCATGTTTCCTTTTGCTCCTGTGCCCTGCAATGTGTCATATGAAAAAGTTCATGTCTATCAACTGTCAACCTTTCAGGAGGAAGTAATAAGGAATTTTTAGGAGGTAATTAGACCAAGGGGAAACAAGGGTAAGGAAAGTAATTCCAAAGTAGCTGCTTATCAACCTCATATATCAACTCTGGGGTAGGCCAAATGGAAAGTCCCAGACCTCACCTGTTTTCATTGTACTCACCTAACCCATAACGTAATTTCACACCAACAAAGCCACACAGGAGAGACCACTCCCTACATTGGAGGGTTTATGATTTCACTGAACCATTTTACAAGGACTTGTTGTTAGTCATATAGTGGAGAAAATTGTCACTGGTGTGTGCTGTGCCCCCAACAGGAAGTTCCTATGGCTAACCCTCTTAGTCATTTCATTTTTAATCGATTTCATTGAGATGACCATTATGCAAAACCTTTCATCCAAGTTTTTCAGAAAGAAGGACCCTGACCATGTTACATTTTTATTGCTATTTTGTAAACAAAATATATATTTTTTCAAAAGTACAATCAAATGTACATTATATACAGTAATACTAGATTTATGTTTCGGCAATAAACATGATTTTCTAATCAGGTTGTTAAGTCATACGTTTTTCACAAAGCATTGGCAAAGACAGGTAACAGGTTTCTACACACTAGTTTCATTGTCTTTGAAACTATACCATCAGTAGGCTACTACTTTGGTTGGATACACAATGATGCTTCCAATGTCTTGTAAAACATGAGTCAGATATATAACCTGACATGAGTCAGATATTTGATTGCATGGAAAAATAATCACCTATCCTGTTGTACTGTGGTGAACAGTTCATACTGTACATTGTAGATTTTGTGTCCAAATATGAGAACATATTTCATTCACATATTGTATCTTACAGCAACATATCAACTTTAAAACAATAGCAGTTGGTCAAAGTGCAGGGATTGGAGTTCATGTATGTATGAATATCATTTGTAACGTTCTTGTCAGACTGTGACGCTGAGCGAGCCATTATCAGATACTAACAATTTTATGGAATGTGCAGTCTCTCACATTTGGGTTCCTCATTCTTTCAAACAGTACTAGTGGTACACAGTTTGGTCCAAACTGTGAGCGCTTATTTAATCATCACGCTTGCTTCACTTATCTCTGGGATTGCAGCCATCTCATAGCTAAAGTGAGTGTACTATGCATGTGGATGGGTGGGGTGGGTGTACAGACTTGGAGCTGGAGGACATGGTGCGTACTTGTTCTCACTCTGGGGACTGGACGTTTGGTAGCTGTGGGATCTGTGGTGGACCCATGTCTTTTTTAGAAGAAGCTCACTTTGGGACATGTTGTACCATGGTAAAGGGGGTAGCAGCTGTGGTGGTGGTAGAGCCATGTATGGAGCTGTCGCCTCTGGCCACACAGCGCATGTTGCCCGTGGCCACGATGCATTGCAGAGGCCACAGCACAATGATCACCAGCAGCACCATCAGCACGATGAAGAGCAGCAGCCGCTTCCAGTCCGTCAGACGCGCCAGTAAGCCCATGTTGCGAGGCCGTGTTTGGGCCGGAATTTCGGCCGTCTTGCTGGACCCGATGTCGATGCAAATGCAGAAGGGAGAGGTGGTGCTGGAGGAGCTGGAGGCCCCTAAAGGACCATTGTAGCATAACTTCTCCCCTTCCAGCCACACTGGCTCCTCACGCTGCTGGTGGCTGGGCAGCTTGCACAGCATCTCACGGCTGGTGGCCAGAGCTGGGGGCCCCTCTTCAGGCAGGAGGGTGGGGTGGCGGCAGAAGGGGCAGGGGATCTTGCTGTAGTTGGCCCCCTCCTGGTCCTTCAGTGAGACGGCCATGAGGCGGGACAGGCATTCCAGGCAGAAGGTGTGGGTGCACTCCAACAGCTTGGGCGTCCTGAAGACATTGTCGTAAGTGTTGTAGCAGATGGAACACTCGGGCTGGCCACCGCTGAAGGCCACCATTTTGTCCAGGTCGCCCAACACCTGAGTGTGCCACACCTGAGGGGTATATGCCATCTTGAAGGTGTTGTGCCCACTTGCTTTTTCCTCTCCCTTTTTTTCTTTATAGTTTACTCTCTTTGTCCTTGGTGTGGATTATCTGGGAGAGATACAGAATACAGATTATCTTTAATAACTGATTCAGATGGTGTTTCGCCTGTTCTATTACTAGCACTGTCAAATCTATTTTTAGCATCACGCATACGTGAACATAATCCCAACAAGTTAACAGGATTTAATTTTCTCAGTGCGTAATTTAATTCAACGGCATACTATATAATTGTACCATCAAGGTTAGGCTTTAAATGCAAGAACAGGAGCAATGTCATTTAGTAAATAACATAAATAACGATGAATATCATACACACGGAGGTTTTTTTCTTCTTTTTCTTTTTCTAAACAATATCATACAAGAGTAACATCATTGGACGTCCTCCACACTGTACTCTCTCTGCTATACTGTACATGACACTGACTGACTTGAATTCAGTTTGATCATCGATTAGCGCACACAGTGTCAAGCCCAGTCCTTGGGCACCTTTTTGCATCACCATCTGTTGAAAGCATGTTTCTGATGAGTGAACAGTTATTTGGGACTCTGGGGCAGTACCAGCGGCACACACACAGGCCGCTTTGTTAGTCCTGGTTGTCATACACGTCAGCATGGGCGCCCTTCATACAGACCTCTCTCTACCCAGTCACTCTGAAAGTCACCCAGGTGCCAGTCTGACAACGTTATATCACCACTGATACTGTAGTACAGATAACAGCTCTGTAGCTCTTAGCTCTGTATGTTACAGGAACATTTTAATAGGAAGTGGTTTATCATAGACCTGTTGGTAAGGGATAAAAGACGAGTTGTGGAGCTTCTGTATGGAGTTGAATTTACATGATTGAGACCTGTGTCCCCCTGATGGAGGATAAGCCATATGTGATGTCCAGCTATGATAGAGGTGTGTGTGTGTGTGTGTGTGTGTGTGTGTGTGTGTATGTGTGTGTGTGTGTTGGGGGGTCAGGGGTAGTTAGGTTGCAGGTGTTCCCCTCACCATGCCCTGAGGGGCAGCCCTACCCCTCTGTCTCTGTCCAGCCCCAGCGCTGCCGGCTGCACAATGTGCCTGCTTGTTCTCGCTTTCATCGCTCCATCTACCCTTGGCATTCCTGCAGGGCCAGGCACTGCCCAGGCTCTCTCTCTCTCTCTCTCTCTCTCTCGTCAATGACTGCCCAGGCTCTCTCTCTCTCTCTCTGCAGGGCCAGGCACTGCCCAGGCTCTCTCTCTCTCTCTCTCTCTCTCTCTCTCGTCAATGACAGCAAGTACAGGTTCAAAAGAAGTCTAGGGGGACCCCTGTCATTGACTGTTTTGGCTCCAACTATCGCTAAGTACATAGCAACTAGTCTGATGTCGGAAATATTATCAACAGTAAAGTGGACACAGAGAATATTGCCTTGGGCTATCTTGGGTTTTACCACTAACCTTTAGCTAATTACTTACCCTGATGTCAACAGCACTGTCATTAGTTTGCCCTGCGACATCTACACTCTACAACAAACCAAAATCCACCCAAAATCACACAGGTGAGGATATCGGTGAAATTAAAGGAATTACTCTTTACAAATAATCTATATGCAAATGTAATGCCATGCTATAACAGTAATATGAATTTTCATATGAATGATATATATTTCGGCCTCATAAAGAGTTTATGATGGTTTCATTAAAAGTTTAAAGTGGTGATTTCTTTCAATTGGAACATAATATCTGTGTGGTCCCCGTCTGACCTGATTATCAGCCAATTCAGCATGAGTCTTTATTCAGCCTTGCCCTGCTCTCTGAAGTTTGAACCTTTCCTCTCCCATTGCTATCTGTATGACTATCTGCCAAGCAGAAGCATGTTTTGCCCAACTTTGTCCAACTGACATGATTTTCGGTCTCCCTAAAAAAAAACATGACCCAAAAATCCTAAAATCCATGTCTACGCTTGTTTAAATTCCTTCTTTTTGTAAGATAAGTTGTACTGTAACTTGATTTGAAGTGTATGAAGTACAACCATTGTGTACAGTAGCCTACAGTCTATGAAGTGAAGCTTAAGCCAGCTTAGAAATGTATTTACTTTGTACTTTTTCATAGGATTCCCATGTGGTTTGTGTGTTCTTCAGTGTGTTATTGTAGGTCACCTGTTGTATACCGGTATTCAGTTAAACTGCTATTGTCTCCGATTGCAGCCCTACCAGTTCTCCATTTGAAAAGTAAACGAAACATGACACGAGGAAACATGAGATGAGGTACTGCATACAGTTCAGCTGAATATTAGTTATTCTCTAATATTGAGCCAAATTAGTTACTCTCTAATATTGACCCAAATAGTAGCACAGTATCTGTGTCACAATACAAAACTTAGCACACATTAGCTCAACAAATATTCTGCTCTTACCTGTATGGTGAGGATTCTGCCAGATGACCAAGTCTTTCCCACTTTCTCTGTGTCTTTCTGTAGTGAATTATCTCTTGTTCAGGCAACTCCTTTGTTGATGGAAATGCATCTTTCTACCAGGTTGACTGCCTGTTGGGTCACCCCGGAGGGGTGAGCTGAGTAGGTTACTCTGCAGTGTTCTCTGGGCACCAGCTTTTTAGTACTAAGATAGCTACCATATGCTTAAGATTCAAGGGAGGTCAAACTGCAGGTGTGGAGTTCATAGCCCTGACCTGAATGTTAGCATTTGCATTAGCATGTGGTTGTTATCTGTCTGTGTCCTCTGGCCGTTCTCACCTGCCTTGCTCTGACGACTCCCCTTTCAGCACTCTATGGAAATGACACTGATAGGCAGGGGGAACAATAACATGGCCTTGAGGGAGTGTCTGAGATGGGTGGGAGTAGAAAGGGGAAGGGAGGGAGAGGAGGAGGGAGAAAGAGGAGGGGACAAGAGCAATAGTGTGAACACACACATTCTTGCTCTCTACCTTCCCCTCTACTTCAACCCAACTCTCCATCGCTATCTATCTGTCTCTCCACCCACAGTACATATGTAAACTCAAATCAAACAAGAAGTTGCTAACTGTTCTTACCCGTATTAAAGGTACCTAAGGAGGAGGGCTCAGGTAGGGGTGTTGCCACTCACCCTAACTTATCTAAGGGCCTCCACATCTACAGTGGAGCCTCAGACAAAAGTAAATAGATAAATTGGGCAAAAAACTAAAACAAAACATTTACAATGCATTAACAAAGACAATCTGATCACTGCTAACAATTTGATACAAGGACATTTTGTTTAAACTGCAACAAAGTTTCCTTGCTGCTTCTATCCACATCCCAACCCTAACCTTGTATTGTCTCTGTTGTTCTGCTAGTTAAGCTGCCTTATTGACACTTGTATCAAGAGCTACATTTTGCAGGTCCAGGTCTCCAGACCTTCTCCCCTTAACTGTGAACAGGAATTAATATCTGGTCACAATCATAATTATCAATCGCAAATTCATACAAAACCAAATGTTCTACTGTGTCACTGTTGCCATGTCTGTCTTATGGGTAACTCTATTAAAAATGCTGTTGCTGTTAAGATTATTGCCATGTAAATAGGCTGACTTATTCAAAAGCGCTTTACAATGGCCTCTCATTCACACGCACATTGACGGCAAGCTACCATGCAAGGCGCCGGCCCGCTCATTGGGAGCAATTTGGGGTTAAGTGTCTTGCCCAAGGACACTTCGACACGTGGCCAGCCGGGGCTCGAACCGCCGATCTGCCAACCTTGCGAACATTAGACGCCGACTCTACCTCCTGCGCCACAGCCGCCATGTTTTTACGCAAACTCCTCTACCTTCCTCCTAAGTTCCTGAAAGCTTGAGACGTTTTGAGACGTTAACTCTATTTTGTTTTCGAGTTTTAGTCTGTTGTTATTGTACACATTCTAGTTCTGGTTTGGAGACTGGTCTTCTCCCTTTTGGATAGTCTGTGTTTTGTTCCTGTTTGTGCCTGCAATACTTCAGTGAAGTTCCCTTTTGTTTTGATACCGCATCTGCTCGTTTGCCTTCCACATTACGCACCACACCTAGCTCTGCTCATTCCACTAGAAAGCCTAACAGCTCTCCTATCAAAATGTGTAGTGTAAATGTTCCCAAAAGCAGCTACAGGGTAGCTTACAGTTGCCATTACATTTCTGACAGTAGATGTAAAAAGAAATGACAGTAGTGTTGTAAACTTTGGTCATTTTTATATGTTTGTGTATGAGGCGTGAGTCGATGTGTAGACATTGTAATGTTGGCCATTGCCAGATTATCCTAGCTTCTACATCTGCATTGTAAGTCTGTATATTCTAAGGAAGAGCACTGGCCAAAGAATGGGGTAGACAAGCCATTAACACAACACATGTGTCAATCAGTTAAGCCATGTAAATCAGCACTGCTTTCTAGAGTAGCTGAAGAATTACCACTGTGCAGGTTCAAACTAAATACAATATTGAATCTGTCTCCGGGAGACATTGGTTTCACTGTTGTGGTGACAACTGAGTGCCTTGGTGTCTCACTCTGAGCTGATGTATAAGTGGTTGTCTGGTGCACTGGGGCTACTGGGAACCTTACTGTAGCCCTGTATGTCCTATCAACAGATAAACTTTCCCACTGTCTGTGTTGGTCTATCTCAAAAAGTGTGTTCAGACCTCTTATTGCATGTTTCCAACACGTAATCATAAGCTGTCTGCACTTTAGCTAAAGCTCCAGATGTGTCCTCTAAGGCTGTTTGTGTGGCAGCAATGATTTCATTTTGCCCAGAAACTTCCTTCATTAGCTGTAACTGAACTTGAACTGAGCTTGCTGTTCAAACTGATCCTTTAGTACACTATTCTCCTTTTCTAGTGTAAATATTCTTGCCTTGAACTTTTTGTGCGAAACAAGAAGTGCTTTAATGCTGTGGCCACTTATTCTTTAACATTTACTGGTTTACTGTTGAACTGAGACACTGCTGTGGTAAAGAAGAAAGCCCATGCTTATCAATATAGGCTACTGCCCCAATAATATTGTGAAACCAATGGCACACTGAAATCTAATGAAAAACTGAAACTGTCTCCCTTTCTAAAAAAAACAAAAAACTTTCTTTAAAAAAAACTAAAGAAAATGACAAAACTGTTCCCAACCGTTGTCCATTGAATTACTTCAGGAAACCAAAGCAGCAATGTTAGCAATCCCTTGTAACCGTATTCCGATTACTTTAGGAACAATACACACATCTACCCCCTCTGCCCCTGACCTTGGGCTCAAAAGTCCTGAACCAAATACTAAAGAAAAAAAGATGTATATCCAGTAGGATATATAGTACAAGTACACACTCCAATACTTCAGAATCAATCCAGTTACTTTGGGATTTATACTATCTCTCCTATCCTAACTACTTTAAGGTAAAACTATAAAAACATAATAAATTTACTTTAGGATTGGAAACTATTTGTCAAAACAGACAAAAAAGCTGCTATGCCTTTGCAGAACTACACATCTCTTCCTCAGTTAGGAACAGTAGACCAATATACTGTTGCTTTTGAATCTTCTCTTCTGATTCCAGTTCTTTGAATCCCAACTCAAAAGTGTTCTTTATGTTTTACTGAGAGGAATGTCCATATAACTCGGATGGCTGGTAATTTGTAAGAAAATAAAGGGCAGTAACAACGTCTGTGTAAGGAATCTTTTACTATTATCAGGCAGCAGAGCGAGTCCATACTCTGGGTCCAGCCGTGCGATCTGAGCCAAGAACTGAGTTTACCAGTGTTGTGTTTTACCCTTTGGTCTATCACTCAGTCTGAAGCAGTCTACACAGCATTAACATCTTCATGTCATGCCAACTTGTATGTTAATTAGATTAGTAGTTGTTGTCACACCTAACTTGATCACTCACCATCACTGGGTGTGGTGAAAAACAGTTCCAAATAGAACTGATTAGCATGTCTCCTAACAGTCTAAATCTTACACATACATAGTGAAAACATCTTTAGAATGCATCATCATTATGGACATTGATTTTTATAATGCATCAGGATAATGTGTTATCATAAGAATAAGAAGAACTTATACTTCTGATGTTGTATGAAAGTGTGTAGCAAGTGTTAGAACGCACGATGTGCATAAGGCATTATAAGTACACTTATATAAGACATTAAATGTCTATGACTCATAAATATTACCACGCTTACGTGGGTACTCTACCAAATGTATGTTTAATTATACAAAAACTGGATGGAATGCAATGGTACACAACAGCAATTATTTTATGTTAGTGCATTGGGATCATACAAACTATTACCTCTTCACATATCCATTGACTGTGGTGAAAAGACAATAAGAACAAATTAAATCCATCCTGAAAAAGCAGTTTGAATTCATTGGAGTGGGATGGGGGGGGGGGGGGGGGGGGATATTACCTCCGCTTTGTGTACCATCTTTGTTTGATTACACTTCTTAGTTTATGGTGGCATCGTTTAGGCCATAAGCAATACCGTGGCTTAGCGATAACAGCTGTCAGACCCAGCCTGTTATTTAGTAACTACAACACAAATACTGTGGTATCATATCAGCAAAGTAATTTATTGGACGCTTTGGTGTGGGGGTTAGGAGGAAGGGAGAGGTACGGTAACCAGTGTGACTGGCTTGACAGGAGTGACTGAACAAATGTAATGATAAGCAATGGGGCACAACAACTTGCTGTTTATTTCCATTGTAGTGGAAGCTAGGACAGGCACGTGAGTCTCCATGTCTCCATGGTTGTTGGCTTGACTCTGAGTCTGTTGGGGCATTTGCTTATACAAGTATGAAATAGGGAAGAAGCAGTTTGTTTCCATACAGTAACTCAGGATACCCTGGGGCTTCAGGGTCACAAGTCATAATTGTATTACCAATCTAAAGTATGTTGTACTCTACACAGATTGTCTTGTAACTTCATGTTATGGTATTTTCTGTGTGATTTTCCAGGAACTATCTTGAATTTCCTTGCATCAATGTCCATAAGTGCTTTTCTGGTATCAGTTGTGACAATTCAAATAATCTGGCATCAAATACAACAAATTACAGAAAAAGTAATCATTGATAAATCAAACCATTCATGAATATTTCTATGTATGCTGGTCTTAACCTGGAATGCACAGGTTATTGCTCAGTCAATATGCAGGGTTTATTCATATCACTTAGCGGTGTAAAGGGAGGAATTTGAAGATGTATTATGTCACGCTAAACTACTTAACACAAAAAGCACCAGGGTTCCTTTTTTATGCAGTATGGAATTTCTTTGAATTAGGGGATGTGGAGAAGAAATCATACACCTTAGGGCCGTTCTACATCCATCATTAACCTTAGCCAACTGTCTATAACCCTGTTACCCCCCACGGTCCTGCCTCAATGCCTCAGTCAGCACACACAATGAATAGATTAATCTGTTTCAGTAAAAACAAAACTAATAAGCCACTCACTGAATCATGAGCACCTGACAAGGGCAGCCATGGATACAATGTATCTCGATTTCTAATAAGTATTTTAGCTTTAAAACCAAATCTGACATTATTACAACTCCAAAAAGGGACTGGACAAACATCTTGGCAACTTGGCAACACAATTGTATGAAATAATTGTATTTTAAGCATGTAATGCTCCTTTACTTGCAACCAGTTAAAATGTAGAACAGTTGACTCAACCAATGAGCAAAGAATTGTCTGAGGATTTGAGAACCAAAATGGTGTTAAAGCATGGATAATCTCAAGGCTACAAGTCCATTTCCAGAGATCTTAATGTTCCTGCATCCACTGTGCGCTCAGCCCGCAAGACTCCACTACTGAAAAAGATACATGTTGAAGCTTGTTTAAGGTTTGCCAAACAACATTTGGACAAGCCAGTAAACATGTACTCTGGTCAGAAAATGTAACTTTTGCGCTGTCACAACACACCACGTTTGGAGGAGAAATGGCACTGCACATCACCTGAATAACACTATACCAACAGTGAAGTTTGAAGGTGGAAGTATCATGGTGTGGGGCTGTTTCTCCTCTCATGGTACTGGCAGACTTCATATCAGTAAGGAACAATGAATGGAGCCATGTACAGAGAGATTCTAATCACCCGCAATCTTCAAGATTAAAGACAATCTGTGTAGAGGAATGGGCCAAAATCACACCTGAATACTGCGGGTGATTAGTTACTTCATACAGAAAGCGCCTGGAAGCTGTCATTACAAACAAAGGCTTCCCCATTAAGTATTGAATTAATTTCAGTTAGTGTGTTCAATATTTTTTTCATGTTTCATTCCACTTTAATGGACTTAAATGTTTAGATTGTCTGGATTGTTTGATATGGATTGTTTGATTGTTAATAACAAAGTCTGGTGCAAATTTCACTTGAATAGGCTCATTGGAAATACATTTACTGGACAACATGTTGATGTGTTCAATACTTATTTCCCCCACTGTAGCTCATGTATGAACGGCGAAAATCACTGCTGGACCTGGGTTGGGATTCCATGTAATTTACAGGGTACTATGTTTGAAAGGGGCTTTAGTCATCCCCAGAATCACTAAAAGGACAGAGGGTAGCAGGTCTTTTTCTAACAGAGCACAGCCAACCCACTACCAACCCATGTTAGAACTGTCCTACTCCTGACTATTATTAGTCTTTTTCCAAATAATTATTTTAAAAAAACATGGGCATGTACAAGGGTATGTTTTTATCTTACGTGTATAGTTCTATCTGTTATAAGTGTGTTACTTATGACCCTGGTGAAATTTGCCATAAACCATAATAAACTTAAGATGGAAAGTCAAAGTTGGTGTGTGATCTATATTGTATGAGGTGCTGCTTGCCAGGTCAAAAACAAGGACTCTCATGGAAGATTGGTTTACAAGGGCCAACAACAGTATACAGCCTTCTCTGAACGGAATTAGGTCAAACTCATATCTTTATGGTTGTCAACTGGGCAACAGTCACGTTAATAACCTTTGTCCCTCTTCTGGGTATGACTCCACTCCCTGTGACAGGTTGCCAGGCCAATACGCGAAGGAAGGAGGAAGTGGCTTCTCACAGTTCCAATTAACAGCTATACAGAAGGGGTATGCCAAATTATTCTTTATTGGGCTCATATATCATATTGCCATAATTTGCTATATATTTTTGATACAATAAGGAGTTAGCAAATACTGGACATTGATGTTCCTTAAGATTGTCCAACCAATTTCCACATATTGGAGTTGTTCTGCAATTGTTGTTTCTGGAACTATCTATACTGCCTTGCTCTATTGGTGAGGACTAAAGTTTTTTAGTTTCTTTATTTCTGTCATGCCCTCCACTTCCACCTAGTCTGTGCCAGTACCTCTCTCTCTCCTGTCTGTCTGTGTGTGTATGTGGACCAGGCTCCAGCAATCTGTCTCGTCATCTTCGCCACCTGTCCGGTTTTCACACCTGTGGTTCATCACCTCATCTACTCGCAGTATTTAAACTCCGGCTTCCCATTCACTCAGATCGTTGTTTGTCGTTACAAGTCAGTCTCGCTCGCGGACGCTTAGCCACACTTCTTGTTTATTCTGTGTATTTTTGTCTTACCCGTTCTCTCTATGCTACAGGAACACTTCCCGGTTTCTGCCTACCCTGTCCTGCCTACTTGCCCTGTCTGCCTGTCTACCAGTCTGTTTGGGTTGAAATTATCTTTAACAAAGCAAAACCGGTGCTGGTTGGTACTATCTACAGACCTCCTGATCAGAATGATTTCTATGATATTCTTGAGGGGTGCTTGGATGACGTTGACTGTGTGGAAAAGATTCTTATTGGGGATTTGAACACGGACATGCTCAGAAATGAAGCATCCGTTTTCAAATCCTTCACTAGGTTTTCTGAATTGCACGGTCTCCGTCAACAAATTACCAAACCCACTAGGGTGTGTATTTCTACTCAAACCACCATAGATCTCATTCTAACATCGGATGAGTCCAAAATCTCCAAGAGTGGGGTTATTGTATGTGGGCTAAGTGATCATTACATGATCTTTTGCACTCGTAAAAAACATAAACCCAAGGCTGGCGGTCATAAAACTGTAACCACTAGATCCCTTAAATCCTATTCTAGTGAGGCCTTAAACCATAAACTGGAGAATCAAGACTGGTTAGATGAACTAAAATGCACACAGGTTGAAGAGGCATGGCTAGGTTTCAAAACCAAATTCCTAAATATTATTGACAGTATAGCCCCCATGAGAACCACCAGGGTTAAAGCCCGATCGGAACCATGGATGAATTCGGACATTCTAAATGCTATGAAAGTCAGAGACCTAAAATGCTCTGAAGTTCAAAAATTCAAATCAAAATTAGTGAAACACTTAAACGAAGATCACAAAACCCACTTTGAGAAAATTAAAAAACAATGCAACAAACTATGCAATCAGGTAATTACCATGACCAAATCTGCTAAGAAAGAATACCTCGATAACAAAATCGAAGAAAACTTAAACAAACCACGTGACCTTTGGAAGCTACTTAATAGCCAACTAGGTTGCAGTCAAAAACTCAAAACCAGGTCTACAAACATCAGCATAAAATCTGGAGATTCTCTCCTTACAAACAAGCTGGATGTGGCTAAGTGCTTAAACACTTTCTTTACAACAATAGCCACTAAATTAGTTAACAATCTACCACCCCACTCAGGGCGTTATGGTGTAGAGCACATCCGTGCGTTCTACAATAAACTGGGTGTACGCAAAGATGATTTTAAACTCTCCATGGTGTCAAACGATGAGGTGTTTAAAAAGCTGGGCGCTCTACACTCAGAAAAGGCCACGGGCCATGACAATATTCCAGCCAGATTTCTAAAAGACTCAGCTGCCTCCATTACCCCAATCATCACCCACATAATAAACCTCTCCATCAAACAGGGACACGTCCCCCTTGACTTTAAAATAGCAAGGGTAACCCCACTGTATAAAAAAGGAAGCAAATTAGACCCAGGCAACTACCGACCTGTTTCTATTCTTAATTCCATCTCGAAACTTATGGAAAAAATAGTTTATGAACAGGTTGATAGGTACCTTAGCGAAAAAAATCTGATGTATGAATTTCAATCAGGATTCAGAACATCCCATTCCACTGACACATGCCTTCTCTATTTGAACGACCACATCAACCATGAGGTGGACTCGGGCAAGTACTGCGGCATGGTCATGCTGGACCTCCAGAAGGCCTTCGACACAGTAGATCACCACATATTGTTAGATAAACTGAAAGCAATTGGGTTCGATAGAACATCGGTGAGCTGGATGCAATCCTACTTAGAGGGGAGGGAACAGGTGGTTAGTGTGAACGGAACACTGTCCCCCCCCCTCCCAGTGACCTGCGGCGTTCCACAAGGAAGCATATTGGGACCTTTACTGTTCCTAATATATGTGAATGACATGTCATCAGCATGTGATTGCAATTTGTTCCTGTTCGCGGATGACTCGGCTCTGCTGGTCTCTGACAGGGACATATTGCAGGTGGAAAAAGCGCTAAGCACTGAACTGAGTAGAATCTGCATCTGGCTAGCTGACAATAAACTATCAATACACCTAGGTAAAACTGAAACCATCCTATACGGATCCCCATCTAAACTCAGAAAGGCTGAACATTTTAAAATAAAAGTGGGTAACATTAATATCACAAGAAAAGAGGATATTACATACCTGGGCTCCATCTTAGAGGCAAATCTTTCCGGAGATAAAATGGCAGCAAAAGTAATCAAAAAAGTGAACCATAGAACTAGATTCTTGTACAGGATATCCTCACTTGTCAGTAAAAACACACTGAGGACCCTATCAGGAGCTCTCATTCAATGTCACTTCGACTATGCCGTAACATCATGGTACTATAGAACCACAAAGGCCCATAAAACAAGACTCCAGACAGCCCAAAATAAACTGGTTAGGCTTCTGCTAGGCCTCAACCCTAGGACACATCTAACCGCTGCTCATTTTTTGAGCCTTGATTGGCTACGAGTAGTTGACAGAGTGCAGCAGCTTGCACTGGGCCTGGTCTTCAAGATATGCTACACCACAAAGACACCCAAGTACCTGTCAACATACTTCCAAAAAGTGAACAACGTCCACACATACAACACCAGAGGAAGCTCCACGAACCACGTTCAACCGCGTTGCACCACAAACAAGGGGTTAAACTCGTTTGCAAACTATGCAGTAAAAATGTGGAACGCCCTTCCTATAATCTTAAAGGAGTGCAAAACACTGCCCACCTTCAAAACCACTCTCAAAAAACATTTACAGGAGGCTGCAATCCGTAACTGGACCCTCTAAATCAAAAATCAGATTAAAAGACCCAAACTACCCACTGTACATACTTTGTGTTTTGTCCCCCGCCCCCACCGGTGGTGTATGTCCCCACCTGTCCTACCCGCTGTACATACCTTATGTTTTGTTGTATTGTTCTTCCCATGATGGATGTATGTTTATCTTGTAGATAGTAATAGTTATTTGTCTGTATTATCTTGTAGATAGTACTAGTTTTTTTTGTCTGTCTTACATGTAACGATGAATTGAGAATCAAGGACCCCAATTGAAATAAGCCAGTGGCTTTCTTGGGTTTTTATCCTGTTAGTTGACCTTGTATGTAATATGTACTTTCATGTACCTACTTCTGCAAATCTTCTAATAAAGTTTTCAATCAATCAATCAAGTCCTGCCTGCCTGTCTACCAGTCCTGCCGGCCCTGCCCTGATACTCTACCCCGCTTGCCATTCCACCCTGATTCTTTTATATACGTGTCCTGACTCTAGGTTCTACACTTAGGTTCCTTAGCTCTGACTAGGGCTGGGTTCAAAAAATCGATTTCCCGATTCTGAATCGATCTTCATTAAATGAGCGATTATCGATTCATAAATCCCGAGATCGATCTTTTTATTTTATTTTTTATTTTTTTGCTTGCAGCTTCAACCCGCAACGAGATCTCGTGGCCAGATCTCGCGCTACAAGAATTTATCATATCTCACGCAACGTGAGGTCTCAACACTAAAATCTAAAAACATGGCGATGGCAGGGACACTCAAGTCACCACCAGGCTTAAAGTCAGATGTCTGGGATTTAAAACATGTGACGATAGAGATGAGCTGGACAAAAGCAAAGTCATATGTAAATAAAAAGTACATTCATGTAACTGCTTTGGAGTCAATTCATTGATATGTTTAACAATGCTACATGTTATAGGGTTCCTTGAACCATTTATAGCATTAGTTCGGAGAATCTCTTTCATATTCAAGCAAAAAATGTATATTGTAACTAGATCGAATCGGAATCGAATCGAATCGGGAATCGAATCGGGAGCTGTGAATCGGAATCGAATCGTTTTGGGAAATCAGTGGCGATACCCAGCCCTAGCTCTGACCGTAACAATTTTGGCCTTTTTCTCTGGGGTTTGAATTGTGATCACACCTTATTGTAACCTAACAGTTGTATTCTGCTTATTTCCACAAGTTACAGCCAAGTAATCACAGTGCATGTTTGCGAGGTATTGTACAGTAGGCTTTTGGGAAATGTACTTTAGCTGTCTACTGGATCTAGATTCCTGAACCACTACTTAGGGAATTAACTGGCCTATATATATTAACACAATTACACTGCAACTATTACAGCACACCAATCCTACATACATTTATAAGACACTTGTCACTTTCATTTGCCTGATCATTTATATTCATATTATGATTAAGTGATATTACAGTTTCACAGACAAGGCAATTCTAAATAGAATATCAAATTGATTATAATGAGCCTACAAGTCCTTATGATGACATCACCCTCCTGCTGTCTCCATGGTAAAACACTGGTGTGATGACCTCACTATTTCTTAAGGCCCATTGATTTTGTTAGCAGCCATTCAACGGGAGTCAGTTCTGAGAAGAGGAATCCTCTGCATGAGCATCAGACTTCAACATCACTTCACGTCACCTGGGGCATGACTTGACTAAATACACTTTGATCCTTAGATCCAGGAGGGTTGTCTGTTCTGTTGTCCCTCTTGTCTGTTCTGATCGTTTAACCTCAGGCAACAACAACTGTTCAACAAAATTATTCATTACTAGGCATTGCTTTAGGCTGGGTAACAAGTCGATTGAATCCAAGTGTAACAGTGGGGAACTAAATTCAGTTTGCTTTTAGCTACATACAGTATGGTAACTTCTAACAAGGGACCTAGGCAAAAACGCAATTAAGGGCACAATAGGTTTTGCAGGTAAAAGGTGTTACGATGAGATCTGTTTCCTGTTCCTTTTGTGTGAGCGCCCCAATTCCCTTCTCCTCTGTTAAAGGCCATAGGACTGTACTGTACTGGACGGACATGTATTATGACGCTGTTGACAAAAAACTACTAGTCATATTTAAACTTATACCCTGCTAGTCGGTTAAACTAGTTATACACATTCTATATCCAAAACAACATGAATTCCTGCTGCATACTGTCATTCTAATATGACAAATATACATTTCACATTCATTTTCCATTCAGGTTTCACATTCATTTGCATAAATACATTACCTCATTTGTAGATTTCATTAATTATGGTACTGATTAACTTGGATGTAGCGACATGGGAACTTGCAAACTTGTTAGGGACCAGCACATACTTCTTATGTAACAAATGTCATGTCGATAGGACTTAGTAGTTTGTTTTTCCACAAAATTCAAAATAGCGGAAAAATATTTGGGTTATGGCCTCTCAAATTTCAGAAAAATCTATGTGTTGCTATAGCGCCCCCTTTTGGAATTGTGGCGTTACCAATATTTGTGCGAATCATGGCAGTTTTCGTGAAAACAGAACATGGCTGAATAACTAACAGTTACAATAGGGCTACGTGCTTGCCCTAATAAATCCCAATTTATACTTCTGCGTCGAATTTACGCGCGCCTAAGAAGCAAAAATTATTCCCCAACTCATTACCCCAGCACAGAATGCCTAAAACCACCCTCACAAGGTTTTTTAAGTTCCAATTGATTACACAGTTTATAACAGTTATTGACATAATCATTGTCTGCATATACGGTAATATGTGGGCTAAAATTATCCGTACTGCACTGTTTGTATGTAAATAATTAGGTACCAAATGAACCAGTTGAAGGAGAGATCTTTAGGAAAGAGTTCGGGTGGGACTGATAAATAGAGATTAAAAAAAACTGGTTAGTTTTGTGTTATCCATACAGGTGAATGCAAAACACATCATGTGTTCTCAGATCTCAGAGGACACCAGGAAGAGGTTAGTGAGAGCACACCAGTCTGCGGAAGGCTATATAAGATTTGAGCTCCATCAGTCCATTGTGAGGCAAATCATTTACAAATGGAGAGCATTTAACATGACAGCAACTCAGCCTAGAAGTGGACAGTGGACACCCTTCCAAAATATCCCCAAGAAAAATAAAAACCAGGTAAAAACCAACCCAAACATAATATTTAGAGATTTGCAGAACTCCCTTACTGCATCTCAGGTAACTGCATGCTTCAATAATAATAAGAACACAATAAAACTGGCATTCGTGGGAGGGTTGCTAGGAAGAAGCCTCTGCTGTCAAAAAAGAACCAAACTGCCCTTCTTAACTTTGCCGGAGACATGCCTGAAGGTTTCTGGAAGTCCATTCTCTAGACAGATGAGTCCAAAATTGACCTTTTTGGTCACAATCAAATCCACTATGTTTGGCGAAAACCCAACACTGCCTACCACCAAAAGAACCATATCTCAACAGTAAAGCATGGTGGTGGGATGATCTGGGACTGCTTTTCCTCCTCTGGACCTGGCCGACTCCACATCATTAAGGGAACTATGAATTTTGAGGTATACCAGGAGATTTTTTAACAGAACTTAATGTTTGTCGTTAGCAACAATATCTCAAAACAGATGTCAGAGAGTGATTAGTGGCTATACGAGATGTTTACTAGTTATCGCTGCTAATGGAGGTGCCACAAGCTATTGACTGAAGAGGTTCACTTATTTTTGCACCTGCACTAATTTCTTTATAATTTAGTTTTTCTACTACATGCATGATTCCCTCTAAACCAACATATGGAATTGATAAATATAAACCTGGTTCTGATTCATGGTAAAAAACTAAAAAGATATATAATTGCACAAGGGGTTCACATACTTTCAAGCATCACTGTATGTTGTGGCCTGCCATTGTGAAACTGGACTCTTCCTGAAGCTACGCTACTACTTGTTGAAAATATATGATAATATAATAATATACAACATAACCATTTGAAGTTCCGTAGACTTTAAAGTAGAACCACTTAAAGTTCTTTAGACTATCAAATAGAGCAATCTAAGGTTCTTAAAACATAAAAAAGGTAGTTGTATACCATCATTTGAAAATGGCACAACATGGTTCTATTTAAAATAATTGAGTGAATCCTCTATGGTTCTTACATTTTTAGAGGTGCCCTAAATGTTGTATCAAAGTATTGAAGCTTTTTTGTTCCATGTAGAACTCTTAGTTCTAAGAGTGTAGATTTTTTGGATGCAAGGTAAGAAGGGAGAAGATCGCCCCTTGCATTACTGTATGTGTCGTGGCAGGTCAAACATAAAAGCAAGGGGCCTACGAGAACAGATTATTCTTAATTAATTATTTTAGATAGATAAAAACAAAAACATCTTAAGATGTGGCCTACAATGGCACTTAACATAGGTTTCACAACCTGCACCATCTCATAATCATTCATAAATAACCTGCACCATCTCATTCATAAATAATTCCCCACTCCATCTTTTTTTGTAGTTACACCAGGCGATCAGATAGATAACCCCCTAACTGCACACAAACACATACAGGTGCTGGTCATATAATTAGAATATCATCAAAAAGTTGATTTATTTCAGTAATTCCATTTAAAAAGTGAAACCTGTATAATGTATACATTCATTCCACATAGACTGATATATTTCAAGTGTTTATTGCTTTTAATTTGGATGATTATTACTGACAACTAATGAAAACCCCAAATTTAGTATCTCAGAAAATTAGAATATTGTGAAAAGGTTCAATATTGAAGACCCCTGGTGCCACACTCTAATCAGCTAATTAACTAAAAACACCTGCAAACGCCTTTAAATTGTCCCTCAGTCCAGTTCTGTAGGCTACACAATCATGGGGAAGACTGCTGACCTGACAGTTGTCCAAAAGACAACCATTGACACCTTGCACAAGGAGGGCAAGACACAAAAGGTAATTGCTAAAGAGGCTGGCTGTTCACAGAGCTCTGTGTCCAAGCAAATTAATAGAGAGGCGAAGGGCAGGAAAAGATGTGGTAGAAAACAGTGTACAAGCAATAGGGATAACCGCACCCTGGAGAGGATTGTGAAACAAAGCCGATTCAAAAATGTGGGGGAGATTCACAAAGAGTGGACTGCAGCTGGAGTCAGTGCTTCAAGAACCACCACACACAGACGTATGCAAGACATGGGTTTCAGCTGTCGCATTCCTTGTGTCAAGCCACTCTTGAACAAGAGACAGCGTCAGAAGCGTCTCGCCTGGGCTAAAGACAAAAAGGACTGGACTGCTGCTGAGTGGTCCAAAGTTATGTTCTCTGATGAAAGTACATTTTGCATTTCCAAGTTGCTTGAAGTCCAGTGTAAAGTTTCCACCGTCAGTGATGGTTTGGGGTGCCATGTCATCTGCTGGTGTTGGTCCACTGTGTTTTCTGAGGTCCAGGGTCAACGCAGCCGTCTACCAAGAAGTTTTAGAGCACTTCATGCTTCCTGCTGCTGACCAACTTTATGGAGATGCAGATTTCATTTTCCAACAGGACTTGGCACCTGCACACAGTGCCAAAGATACCAGTACCTGGTTTAAGGACCATGGTATCCCTGTTCTTAATTGGCCAGCAAACTCGCCTGACCTTAGCCCTATGGGGTATTGTGAAGAGGAAGATGCGATGCGCCAGACCCAACAATGCAGAAGAGCTGAAGGCCACTATCAGAGCAACCTGGGCTCTCATAACACCTGAGCAGTGCCACAGACTGATGGACTCCATGCCACGCCGCATTGCTGCAGTAATTCAGGCATAAGGAGCCCCAACTAAGTATTGAGTGCTGTACATGCATATACTTTCCATGTTCATACTTTTCAGTTGGCCAACATTTTTAAAAAAAACTTGTTTTGTATTGGTCTTAAGTATTATTCAAATTTTCTGAGATACTGAATTTGGGGTTTTCATTAGTTGTCAGTAATAATCATCAAAATTAAAAGCAATAAACACATATCAGTCTGTGTGGAATGAATGTATACATTATACAAGTTTCACTTTTTGAATGGAATTACTGAAATAAATCAACTTTTTGATGATATTCTAATTATATGACCAGCACCTGTGTGTGTGTGTGTGTGTGTGTGTGTGTGTGTGTGTGTGTGTGTGTGTGTGTGTGCGTGTGCGTGTGCGTGTGCGTGTGTGTGTGTGTGTGTGTTGTGTACTGTACTCTCAGGACCACCCTCCAAGCTCATCAATAAACAAAAAATCACCCGAAACACAAGCCTTCAGCTCTGCCACTCGCAGACTCTGGAACTCTCTCCCATTTTACATTGAGTAGTCTGACACGGAGTAGCAATACTCCTTTTCTAAACGATAAGAGTAGCAATAGTCTGAATCGTATACGGGTAGCAATACCTTGTGTGAGAGACGTACGAGTAGCAATACCTTTCTGTAAGTCATTGCTAGCGGGTAGATAGCAATATCCCCCCACTGGTCCCCCCACTTTTTCGTCTGGCAGCTGAACAAGCTAGCTAGCAAATTAGCAGGTCTGCTAGCATCTAGCCTATAACCCACTAGCCAGAAATGGCTAACGTTGAGACTAATAAACCCAGTACAGCTGGGGCTAGCCAGAAGCCGTGCCCACGTGGCAAGAAAATGGCTAGCTGGGATACTCACTCCAAGTGTGTGGCATGCCTGGGACTCTCCCACACCCAGGCTGCCTTGACTTCGATGAATGTATCCACTGTGCTGCGTTCCCCACTAAACTTCTCTGCCGACGGCTATACCGCCAGGTTAACCTGTCCGGAAAAGATCCGCTCCTGTGTGGGGCAGCCAAAACGCTGCCGTCACAGAATAACACGGAGGTGTCTTCAGCCATACCTGGGCCGAGCTTGGCGGACTTACTTCCATCAAACCCTGACATCGGTTTCCCGGTGCTGGATGACGAGGGAGATGATACCTTACCACTGCTCACTACATCCCAGAGAGAGATGCGTACAACGATGAGGAAGAGTCGCCTAACTCAGACCTGATGTTGCCGACCGATGATGAGGAATCCAATTTCCCCATCGGTAGTCGCGGCTGCAAAGCCCTCCACGCCTGGCAGAGGTAACCAACCCTCCGCTCAGTCTCTCCTGGAGCTTAACATGCAAGACACGTGCAAGTGAACGGCTAACAGGCTAAATATCCCATGGCCCGTCGCTCGAGCCGAAGCTGCCAAGTCCAGCTTTGATGGCAAGAGACTGTAGACAGCGACAAAGACGGGGAAACAAGGATATGACTGTTAACCCAGATAATGCCATGTTTGATGAAATGTGCGTTATAACAGATCACATCCTTTGTCTCCACAAGATGGCCATCCAAGCTACGGGTAGATCCATGGGCCTCATGGTTCTCACGCTGGCTCAGACTCACCAACCTGTCGGCCAAGGAGAAGGAGGAAATCCTTAACACTCCTATTGTCCCCCAGAGTCTCTTCGGTGCAGCAGTCACCTCCATGCAATGAGATGTGAGAAGAAAAAGAGAGATGATGAGGTGTTGAAACTGTGCCTCCCAAGGAAAGCGGCCAGCCCCAAGCCATGACATTTCCACTCCCATGCTTCACAGTTGGTATGAGGTTCTATATCGTGGAGCTCCGCCCCATAGGGGAGCTCTGCTCCTATTGGTTTACCCGCTACCTAAAGTAGCCAATGACTGAATTTTTCAATGCCTGCGCCCGCCTGGGGTGCTATATAAAGGGGTGTACTTCGCTACCTCATTCTCCCAAAAAGTTCAGCACGGGTTTATATCTGAAGACTGAGAAGGACGACTACTAAGACTGGAGAACCCGCCAGACTTTTCCCTTCAAGATATGGATCGTCCGCCGCCTATGGAGAAGTTCCTCCGGGACGCCTGCCGCTGCGACTTCCGAGCAGCGGAGGAGACTTTCCCTTCAGCGATGGATCGTCCGCCGCCGACCACGAAGAAGTTCCTCCGGGACACCTGCCGCTGCGATTTCCTAGCAGCGGAGGACAAGCACGACTTCTGCCACGTCTGCCTCGGCCCCGAACATGCCGAGGCGGCGTTGGTCGCCTCCCCCAGCTGCCTCCCCTTCCACCTCCTTTCCGTCGCGGAAAGGCGAAAGGGGATGGCCTGGATCAAGGAGAGCGTTTTCCCCTGGCGGGCGCTATCTCGGGGATGCTATCCGACTCGAATAGCTCTGCCGATGATGCGTCCGGACAGGCCCCAGAGCGGCGTTCTGGGCAGGCACCTCCCCAAGTAGCAGTGGCGGGCGGTGCATTTCACACCTAGGCCTTCAGTGATGTCCGACACAGTCCTACCTGAATTATTCTACCTCTTAATTAGGGTTGGGTACCGAAAATCGGTACCGGTAGGTACCGGTTACTTTACATTCGGTATGTACCCGTACCGAATCGCAAAGGAGATTTCGGTACCTCATTTCGGTACTTTACTGGTGACTCGTGACGTCACATCGCCTGTTAAATTTCCACTCAGTGAAAGCAGCGAGTACGGAAGGATAACGAGAAGGTTGCTAATAGCAACTTCCGCTAGCGGGTTGGAATAACGCGACGCTCGACTTATGGGTGCGTTCCGTAAACTCGTTCTGGAATTCTGATCACCACTCGTGGAATGCCTTCTGTCCAATCAAATGACTTGCTCCCCTTATGACGTCGGGCCCAGTGTGCGCTGCAACGCTCTCAGAGCGAGTTTACGAACGCAAGCCTTTGATTGGACAGTGCACTCCAGGATTCGACGTGTCTGTTGATGACGTAGTGCGGATGTGTGGCTGCGTCTCTGCCAGGTGGACAACATGATCGGGGATCTCCTGATATTCGGGTACTGTGTCAGATCATGTATATATCATGTAGATATATCCTTATCCTACTACTGTGTCTGAAAAATCGTCATGTCATCATGGACCAGAGAGGGGGAGGGGAGTAGTAGTAGCTGAGCGGCAACAGAGTTTGGATTTTGACGAGGTGGAGGGCTCCAGTTCATCAGAGTTATATTTCCTCTTGGTCTTCTTGGTTCCGGGGGCTATGCAGGCCTCTTCACTAGATCCCTTTTCTAAGAATATTCTGATGTCCTTTAGGGGCTGCCGAACAAGTGTGTACTCGTATTCGACATCAGTACCAACGATAGGCACCCCCAGCTTAATGGAGTCCCCAAGGCTCAGGAGTTTTATTTTCATTTATTTTAATTTGAGTGTATATTTAACTAATATATATTGTGCCTCAGCAATACAAAAGTGAAAAGCTGTTTAATGTTGTCGACCGTATATATATATATATATACAGTATATACTGTATATATGTCATTTTAAAAAATCAAAAGTACCGAATTAAGTACCGTTTTGGTACCGGTACCGTTTTGAAAGTATCGGTTAGGTACCGGTACCGGATAAAACCCAAACGGTACCCAACCCTACTCTTAATACCATCATTATGACGCCATGGCTCTAGAAACTAGACAGAAACACAGTATAACCGGGCGTTGCATCACCTTAACATAATCAGACAAGTACAACAGAGTTATATTAATATTTCCGAAGCATTTTTAATCAATAAATCCGCATTTACAATGAAGAGTGTGATCTTTAAGATCGCTTCGCTTGGATACTGTCAAAACTTTTAAATAAAAGGCACTTTTATCGTCAAGAAACGTGACAAAACAATTCAACAAGTCTCCTTGAGTACTTTTACTGCACAGCTGATTCACGTGCGCCACCCACGTAATCTCCACATCTCTTGCAACCTGCAACAGACGCATCAAACATTTATTTTATAAGCCTATATTTGTCATTTTAATTACCTATATATTAATTCGTTAATATTGAAACGAAAATAAAATGAATTTTAATTACCTATATATTAATTCGTTAATATTGAAACGAAAATAAAATGAAATAACGAAATAAAATGACAAAAATATATACAAATAAAATAAAAAATAAAATGCTTTGTACTCACCAAAACAACTTCATTTGAAAACAAAATCCATCCTCCTTTCTTTCCTCAGGAATACTTCAATTACTCTGTTGTACAGTCTGTTGAGCTGTAAATCCACTCGAGTGTCCCCAAAGGTGTTCAAAAGCACCGTTGCTTGTAAGTGCCCAGCCGTGCTTTGGTGTCTCGTTGCTCCCTTGGTTAGACAACTCAAGTTTGCAAAACCAGTGTGGCTCCAAACACCCGATCGATCTGTTGCAAATAGCAGGCATTGCCAGCAGTACAATTTGCAGTGCCTTTCGGAGCCTGTGAGCCAGGGGTACCGCTCGTAGTTAGCGATCTGAAAGTGCCGGACAAACCCTTTTCCCCGCTGAGAAAGGCTCGCAAGAGTCGGGGTTGGCCGTTCTCTGATAATGTCTATCTTTTCCTGGAAAGTTCTTCTAGAAAATGGCGTTGTTTTAAGATCTGCCACCACATCTGCCTCTTCTCCCCCTTCCGCCATTGTAGCTGATTGCAGACGGTATAAAGATACGCAAATTACCTTGCTACGCATCTCAATAGTGCGTATCCAATCAAAAGACGTGCTGGGTGCTGACATCAGATTGAGCCTTCCAGCAGGCGCCGTTGTTGATTTTGCTCGCATCTACGTAGGTTTACTAGGAACGCCACAGGTTTTCTCGTTCCAACGTAAAGTTACAGGTCGAATTCGCGGCACCGTCTGTTGTGAAGGCGGGCAGATTTGGGAGCCCCCTAGCAACACATTTTGATTGGATAAAAGCTCTAACATAAAGGCCAGCCCTCCAAATCTCAATTGGAGACTGGAAGCAGCGCAACCAAGAGGAAAGCTATGAAATGAAGAGAATAGACTATGGGGAATCATTAATACATATTTGTGTAAAAAATATATTAAATAAAATGTATATTCTGATGATGTTTAGGCCAGCAGAGAAGGCCTTGCTGGCCCTGACGGCACACCACTGCCAAGTAGGGATGGTCCCGCCCGCTCAGCCGGCCCGGACACCACGCCGCCCTCACCCAGCTGAGTGGTCGGTGCCGGTGTCAGAATCAGAAAGCTCTGATGAGCTCGGTGCGCAGGCGGCGGCGAATAACATCGCCGTGTTTAACGCCGCCATTGCGAAGATCACCACAGACCGACCCAACGGTCTGTCTGCAGCGGAGGCGGAGTTTCTGAGCAAACTCAGTGCCGCGACGACACGAGGCGTTATTACATCAAAAACCCCTCCATGTCTATCAAGACCTGGCCCCGCTCATGAGCGTGCGGCCGGTTCTTTGATTATCAGGCATAATAAACCTGCGTCAATAAAGAGCATTGTTACACATAACAAACACTCTTTACAGACGGTAAGTCAGACGGTAAATCCCTAAGGAGGATTTCCCATGGTATCTACCGGAGCGGAGACCCACCTGCCTTGTCAGAGTGTGGTCGAATCGCTACCGGTTAGAAACGAAGCGGAGACTAGCCCAGCTTACCGGCGTGTGGCCAGCTCTCTGCCTAGCGGACTTACCCCTATCACGACACGAGGCGGTATTTACATCAAAAACCCCTCCATGTCTATTCAAGACCTGGCCCAGCTCATGAGCGTGCGGCCGGTGCTTTAATTATCAGGCATAATAAACCTGCGTCAATAAAGAGCATTGTTTCGCATAACAAACACTCTTTACAGACGGTAAGTCAGACGGTAAATCCCTAAGGAGGATTTTCCATGGTATCTACCGGAGCGGAGACCCACCTGCCTTGTCAGAGTGTGGTCGAATCGCTACCAGTTAGAAACGAAGCGGAGACTAGCCCAGCTTACCGGCGTGTGGCCAGCTCTCTGCCTAGCAGACTTACCCCTATCACGACACGAGGCGGTATTTACATCAAAAACCCCTCCATGTCTATTCAAGACCTGGCCCAGCTCATGAGCGTGCGGCCGGTTCTTTGATTATCAGGCATAATAAACCTGCGTCAATAAAGAGCATTGTTACACATAACAAACACTCTTTACAGACGGTAAGTCAGACGGTAAATCCCTAAGGAGGATTTTCCATGGTATCTACCGGAGCGGAGACCCACCTGCCTTGTCAGAGTGTGATCGAATCGCTACCAGTTAGAAACGAAGCGGAGACTAGCCCAGCTTACCGGCGTGTGGCCAGCTCTCTGCCTAGCGGACTTACCCCTATCACGACACGAGGCGTTATTTACATCAAAAACCCCTCCATGTCTATCAAGACCTGGCCCAGCTCATGAGCGTGCGGCCGGTTCTTTGATTATCAGGCATAATAAACCTGCGTCAATAAAGAGCATTGTTACACATAACAACCACTCTTTACAGACGGCAGCCCATCCCTTTTCGAAATGACCCCACCTTGGGCTGTGCCATCTCCTCGGTGGGCAGCGGCGGCTGGGGTCATACAGAAATTCAAGCTTTTTCTGTCGACTGCACCACAACAGACGGCCCAGCCGCTGTCGTTGCTTTATGCAGAATGACTAGAAGGGACAGGTATTCTGTCGGGCTGGCTTGACAGGACATTGAGGAGGGGATATGCACTACAGTTCATTCAGCCTCCTCCGCCCTTCAGGGGCGTGAGAGAGACTGTTTTTTGTCCTGCCCGATAAAGACACGTGCGCTCCGGGAGGAGATTACGAATCTCCTAACAAAGGGCGCAGTGACATTGGTTCCGAGGGACCAGTGGGACATGAGATGGTACTCCCCGTATTTCCTTGTCCCAAAGAATTCGGGAGACATGAGACCCATACTAGATTTCAGGGTCCTCAACGAGAGAGTGGCGAAACGCCCCTTTCGTAGATACCTGAGGGTCGCGTATTTCGTGTGCCAATCACAGAGTGGCACAGGAAATTCCTACGTTTTGTTTTCCAAGGGAAGGTTTACGAGTACACGCGCCTGCCCTTCGGGTACGCGCTTGCTCCTCGTTTTTTCTCCAAATGCGTGCAGACAGCACTCGAACCACTGAGGCGTAACGAGATACGCATAATATGCGGATCTCGACGACCTACTGGTCTTGGCCCAATGCCCAAATCGAGCCATTCGGGACGCAACCTCACTGGTGCAGCGCCTCACTCAGCTGGGGTTAGCTGTAAACTGGACAGAGAGTGCTCCGTGGCCGGCTCAACAGTTTTCCTATCTAGGCATTCAGTTGGATACTGCCGAGATGAGGGCCAGTTTATCGGCACCACGGAGAGCGACACTGACGTCAGCTCCCTGGGTGTGTCGAGTGACAAATACAATCACCGCTCTGTCAAGGATGTCCTTACTAGGACTGAGGTCTGCAGCCCATGTAGTGGTCCCCTTAGGCCTGTTACACATGCGCAGACTGCAGAGGCGGTTCGCACGACTGCGACGGGTTCCAGTGAGAACGCCGTCGCAAGTTGATTGTAATACAGAGATCGGTCAAAACCGACCTGAGCTACTGGAGAGACCCGCGCGTCATCGCGCGCGGAGTCGCCTGAGTTCGCTGAAAGCTCTCCACATTCCAGGTCTGCTCAACGAAGGAGCAGATCTGTTATCACGGGGAGGCCCGAGGGACGACGACTGGAGGTTAGCACCCTCCATTGTGTCGCTGATTTGGGCACGGTTCGGGCAAGCAGAAGTGGTTCTGTTTGCGTCACGGACGAATGCGCAGTGTCGCCTTTGGTTCTTCCTGCGCGAACAGGACAACCCGCCATTGGGAGTCGATACATTCGCACACCACCCATGGCCGAGGGTCCTGTTATACGCGTTCCCACCCCTGACATCTATCCTCCCACTGTTGGCACGAGTGAGGTCAGAGAGGCTAGAGTTAATTCTTGTAGCCCCGGACCGTCCCGGAGCCCCGTGGTTTCCGGAACTGATGGAGATGTTGGTAGAGGGCCCATGGCCCATACCTCATCGACAAGATGCACTCTCTCAAGCCAGAGGCTTGGTGAGGGGGCCGCCTATGATGGGGGGCCCCCTCATGGCCTGGTTACTGAGAGGGATTTGTTAGAACGCAGGGGTCTGACAGACGCGGTCATTCAGACCATTCAGAGTGCGCGCGCGCAATCCACTGCAAAGGGATATGCGGCGCGCTGGCGAGTGTTTACACAGTGTGAGGGACAGGACGTTGACCCAGTCTGCTGTCGGGTCGAAACGTTCTTGTGCTTCTTACAGTCGCTGTTTGACAAGGGATTGGCGGCGAGAACTATTAAAGTTTACGCGGCTGCCATCTCAGCTTGTCATGAGGGTTTTGCGACAACGACACTGTTCAGTCATTCGCTGGTTAAGCGTTTTTTGACTGGAGTGTGTAGGCTTAGACGCCCTCATAGGACTCTAATGCCAAAATGGGACCTGTCGATTGTGCTAGAGGCGCTGTGCGTGCCCCATTCGAACCCATTGACACTGTGTCGTTGCGTTTATTGTCTCAAGACGAGTCAGCTCCTCGCCTTGACTACGGCTAAGCGAGTGAGTGATTTATGTGCTCTCTCGACACGGGCAGATTGTTTGATCATATCTGATGACAAAACAAAAGCTGTGTTACGCCCTAACCCGGTTTTTATCCCTAAGGTTAATCGTGGGTTTAGGGTTCAGAGCTGTGCTCTGAGCGCCTTTTTTCCTCCTCCTCACGACGGAGAGAGGGAGAGGCGTTTACATTGTCTATGTCCGGTGCGCGCGTTGGCACAATATGTGAAGCGCACGGCAGGACTGAGATCTTCTCCCCAGCTTCTGATCTGCTACGGCGGACAGAAAGCCGGGGCACCACTCTCGAAGCAGAGGCTGTCCCATTGGATTTGCGAGGCTATTAGCCTCGCATACGAATCGAAGGGGCAGCCCGTGCCGACTGGCATTCGGGCTCATTCCACCAGGGGCATGGCCACATCAGTGGCCATTCTCAGGGGAGTGGGAGTGGAGGAGATATGTGAGGCGGCGTCTTGGTCGTCGCCATCACTTTTTGTACGGTATTACTTGAAAGATATTCTTCCTCATCCTTTTCTCATTCTGTCCTCAGTTTTGCTGATGACTGATGTAGTGGGAAGGCACTTGGATTACCCTGGTCATGGGGATTCTATTCAAGTGTTGTCAGGATGAATACGGATGTGCCTGGGGAGGGGACCCTCCTCCAGGACATGTTCCGTTAGATCAACAACCCTACGTGCTCACGTAAGGGTTAGATCAGTGATATTTCTTCCGCATCCTTTTCTCATTCTGTCTTCAGTTTTGCTGATGACTGATGTAGTGGGGAAAGCACTTGGATCACCCTGGTTGGGGATTCTATTCAAGTGCTGTCAGGATGATTACGGATGTGCCTGGGGAGGGGACCCTCCTCCAGGACATGTTCCGTTAGATCTATAACCCTACGTGCTCACGTAAGGGTTAGGTCAGTGATATTCTTCCTCAATCCTTTCTCATTCTGTCCTCAGTTTTGCTGATGACTGATGTTGTGGGAAGGGCACTTGGATTACCCTGGTCATGGGGATTCTATTCAAGTGCTGTCAGGATGAATACGGATGTGCCTGGGGAGAGGACCCTCCTCCAGGACATGTCTGTTAGATCAACAACCCAACGTAAGGGTTAGGTAAGTGATATTTCTTCCTCATCTTTTTCTCACTCTGTCCTCAGTTTGCTGAGGACTGATGTAGTGGGGATGGCACTTGGATTACCCTGGTTGGGGATGCTATTCAAGTGCTGTCAGGATGATTACGGATGTGCCTGGGGAGGGGACCCTCCTCCAGGACATGTTCCGTTAGATCTACAACCCTGCGTGCTCACGTAAGGGCTAGATCAGTGGAGCAGACTCGTGTGGGTTGGGCCAACTTTTTAAGGTTGTCTTGAACCAACATCAGTGGTCAGCTCCGGGTGCCGCTGAGATTGTTTTACGGATTAATAGTCTCAGTGGGGGTACATTTGGCCTCGTTCGCTCCGCCTAAACCAATAGGAGCAGAGCTCCCCTATGGGGCGGAGCTCCACGATATAGAACGATAGTTATGGAGATAGACTCCAGTTCTATGAGTGGAGCGGAGCCCCATAGGGCTGCTGGCCCACTTCGACTCGTTCAAACCCGGCTGTTTTTGTATGTTTGGGAGAATGAGGTAGCGAAGTACACCCCTTTATATAGCACCCCAGGCGGGCGCAGGCATTGAAAAATTCAGTCATTGGCTACTTTAGGTAGCGGGTAAACCAATAGGAGCAGAGCTCCCCTATGGGGCTCCGCTCCACTCATAGAACTGGAGTCTATCTCCATAACTATCGTTCTTGTGCTCAAATGCTGTCTTTGGTTTGCGGTAGGGGTGGGCATCAATGATCGACGATCGATAAGGATCTTGGTCGATCACAAAATATTTTGCTCGATAATCATTAATAAATGTTTTTTTTAAAAATAAGGACACTAACGTTTTCAGTCATCCTCCTATTTGTGAGTAACTGTTTTTTTATGGTGAGTTACGTTTTCTATATTTTTATTTATAACGTAAAATGTGTTTAAGTTAAACAATTTAGGCTACTCACTGCCTTGTTTAAGAGGATTGTTAAATGACTGTAGTGTCTAGTTTGAATGTGAATGAATGAATGTGTGCAATAGCAACACAAATAACGTTTTTCCCCCAAGGAAAACATGCTTGTTATTTCTTTTCTTTTTTTTATGAAAAAAAAGCTTATCAATTAATCGATAATTGACCGTTAATTCTTGCGATTATCGAAAAAGAAATTTTGATCGTTTGCCCAGAACATGTCTTCTTTTACTGTGCCTAAATAATTCAACTTTGGATTAATCTATCTGAAGCACTTGCTTGTTCAGAAGTCCTGATCTTTCTCTAGGCTGGCAAACGTCTTGCTCTGATGGACAGAAAGGATTTCCTTCTTGCACACCTCCCATGAGAATCAAACTTGTGCAGTCTCT
>NC_137676.1:43205742-43293242 GCF_963989245.1 Nansenia antarctica
GGGGGACTGATTACCGTACTACTTACTTTGCAGCCAGGACATTTCCCCCAGGTATTCAATTAGACAAACATCTCTGCTGGAATACACACTTAGACAGCTTATGTAACAAACTACAGCAGAGGCTTTATCACCTGAGGCGACTCAGACTTTATGGGGTGAGAAAGCAGATCATGAGAATGTTCTATCAGTCCATTGTTGAAAGTGTAATCAGATATGGAATAATTGTGTGGTTTGGCAACTTAACTGTACAACAACAAAAAACGGACTAGTCAGCATTCACAAAACAGCCATGAAAATTGTAGGTGAAAGAGACTATGTGATCCTAAATAAACTATATGAAAAAACTGTCCTGGACAAGGCTAATAAGATCATCGCAGACCCCCAACATCCGCTCTCCACAGAATACGAAGTTCTCCCCCTAGGTAGAAGGCTTCGCATGCCAATATGTGGATGGCAGGTGTAAGCCACATGTTAGAACAATACCTGGTTCTTCTGCATGGGTTTCCCAGTCGCTTGTTGCTCTTTAAGCTCTTCAATAGCTTTTAGTTTCTGAGGGTAAGTTAGACGCAAAAGACTTTGAATAAATTGTTCAGTGTAATTACTCAACAAATAGGACGTGTGTGGTATGTGTGTGTTAACTAGGACTGGCCCGAATACCAAAGCTTTGAATACTCGTTGGTATTTCTGTTTCTGAAAACACCATTAAAAACACTAATATTAATGTTCCATAATTAACCATAATGTTAACTAGATTTTAATGTACAAACTTTAAACAAGCTTTAACAGAACAGTATTGTACAGTAGCTTACTATTGCAAATAGTTTTGTTGCAAAACCCCCCCAAAAAACAACAAACTTCTGAATACTGAATTGAGATTTGAACACCAACTTAATGAATGAATATCTGAATATTCTAATTGTTTGGGCCAGCCCTAATGATAACTATTTCAAGGCTGTGAACAAAATGGGAAGATCAACCAAAGTATATGTGTAGGGAATATAAAAGGCTTACTATATGTAACCACCAAGTATTACAGCAGTGTTACGCTGTAGCCAATTCTAGGCACAGAGGGAGGTCGACACAGAGGACTGGGTTGAGCCAAGCGTTTTTATTCGGTACAGCTCAGCACGTCACTGACGTGCTGGCGGAATTCACTTGCGAGCAAATAATAAACACCACTAAACAATAATACGCCCTTTCGGGAATCGCTCGCACACCCCTTTCGGGCTCGGCTCGCTCGCCTGGTAACGTCGTCTCTTTCTTCTGGGCACGCACTGTCTCTCTCGACATGCGCTTTCTCTCTCTCCCTTCACTGCCAGCGGGAACAAACACACACAGGTTATAAGACCGGCTGGGTGCTGAGGCTGATCACTGACACCTGTCCGTAATCAGCTCCGACACCCATCTCCCACCGACAGTCTGGCTCCCTCTACAGGCCAGAACGCGCCATGCTCCCCACATACCCCCACCGCCAGACCAAGGCCGGAGGCTCATCCGGCCGATAGCCTACTCCCCCCCCCCTGCCCGGGAGAGGAAGTCGGCCACGACCATTTGTGCCCCCGGCCTATGGACCACCCTGAAGTTGAAGGGTTGCAACGCGATGTACCACCGGGTGATCCTCGCGTTGGTATCCTTCATGCGGTGGAGCCACTGCAGTGGAGCATGGTCGGAGTAGAGGGTGAACGAGCGCCCCAGCAGGTAGTACCGGAGAGCGCCAACCGCCCACCGAATGGCCAGACACTCCTTCTCCACCGTGCTGTACCTGCCCTCCCGCTCCGACAACTTTCGGCTCAGGTACAGCACCGGACGGTCGGCCCCCTCCACCTGCTGGGTCAGCACCGCCCCCAGCCCTCTATCCGATGCGTCTGTCTGCAGAGAAAAAGGGATATCAAAGTTAGGAGCATACAAGACTGTCTCTCCGCAGAGGGCGTTCTTAATCCCGTCGAACGCCACTTGGCACAGCTCACTCCATCGGACAGGATCTGGGGCCCCCTTCCGGGTGGCGAATTTGCGAAACCTAGGATGGTAGGGGAAGACAGGGCAATTACCGCTACCTGATTGGTTGGCGAAGCACTCGTGAAGAGCCCCCTCATTGGCTGGCGAGTCTACCATCTAATTAGCCAGACTCCTTGCTATAAGCTAGCAATATTGGGCTAACGTAAACCTTATAATGCTAACTTAGTTCGACTGAACTAAAAGAAAATAACGTAAGTATTATAGCTAGTGTTTCACTAGCCGTATCAACACACATTTAGATTGATTTAGAATTATTTAATGTTTAGCTAACTAGTTTATCAGCGACAACCTGAGTGAGTGACACAGGACGGTCTGTGGTTGTTGCAAAAGTGTTCCACTGACCACCTCTGTCCACTTGTGTCCAGATTTCATTGACAGTTCAGCCAAGTTCCTCAGCAAGCATCCATCGTAGCTGGATCAATCGGCGGCTTCGCTGTAAGCTCGCTACCAAGGAAGCTACGCTGGATGCTTGCTGAGGAACTTGGCTGAACTGTCAATGAAATCTGGACACAAGTGGACAGAGGTGGTCAGTGGAACACTTTTTTGGAGACGCATAATACAAGTTTAAACAGCAATGTTTCTCGCTGTCCACTTGCAATCTAATCTCAAAAACACATTCTATGGGCCGGTTTCAGAGACAAGGCTTAAGCCTAGTCCTGGACTAAATCACACTTTCAATGTAAAATCTCCATTGAAGATGCTTTTTAGTCTAGGATTAGGCTTAAGCCTTGTCTGTGAAACCAGCCCTAAGTGTAACAGGCTCATTGTTCCCCACCCTTCTAACATGTCTAACATTTAAAAATGTTTATCAATTAAGGTAGACTACTGAAGGAGAAGTGAGAGAGGGAAAAGACGAGCGAGAGAGGGAAAAGAGGCAGCCATGAAAATTAAGTGGTGTCATATTTGTGGAAAGCAGGATGACTTGGGGATACCGGAGCATCTTGAGGTTAGGCTTAGTTTGGACGGTTAAGTTTAGGCACAGGTATCGAATGGTTAGGGTTAGGTGTCCGTTGTGTTGATCGGATCTAGCCTCTACCCATATCAACAGCCATTTTACAGTCCAAACACAGGTGTAACTGATCAAATGAACTATGGTACAGACGGTTTATTTCGTGGGTGTATGTCTGTTCCAGCCATTTCAATGAGCCAGCATGTGGGCCCTGCCCCACTCAAATTTTAAAGGGGACCTATTATGCAAAATGCACTTTTACAGTTATGTACATACATATTTGTCTTTGTTGGGCCTACTAACACACAAACTAGGAAATAAAACTATCCTTTGGTTTTTTGGTAATCTGAATATTTAGAAAACAAGCCTTCCAAACAATCACATTTTAAAGTATGATATTGTGATGGTTGATTTACTAACCTTACATTTAATGTGTTTAAACAGCAACTTGTCCCTGAGGGGTACTGGCATAATATCTGCTCATATACTCCACTGGAGCGGGGAGGTTTCACGGCCTCTTTAAAGCTCCAACTCAGCACCAGGGAGGAGGTAGAGACATGGCTGGAGGACTTCAAACGGTCATCACAGATGAACATGAGAGTGGCCAAAACGTATCCTGCTACTCAGGATTGTGCACGGCGCAACAGCTACAGAGTAAGATCATTCAAGTAATTTTTCTTGTTTTTATAATTGTTAAAGTGGTAAGACCTTTAATTAAGAATTTCTATGTTCAAAGGTGGACTTAAGATGCCAACACAACACATGGCACACAAGTCAGACAAAGAAAAACACCAACTGAGTATTTTTCAGCAGGACATTATCACATTCAAGGCCACCTCAGGCCAGCTGATTAAACTGAACAGTGGGCCCACTTACAGTATGATATACTTACGTCATACATATGTGTACCTATTGGAAAAATGCATAAAACACCATGCTTGCATTAACATACTGATATTAACACTGTGTATTCTTGCGAAATAGGCACCCGAGAGCAAACTGGCCCCGCACCTGGAGAAGGCCCCGCACCTGGAGAAGCGTCAGCCAATCAAAGACAGCATCTCGGAGATCGCCTCAAAATGATGTTTGACGGACTGATGGACAAGCTGAGAAGGGATGACACGTTCCAAGCCCCCATCCAATCGCTCGTCTCTTCTTATGAAAAGATCACTACAGACAGTGGGCAGATCTCAGCACTGTCCACTTTCGGTAAGACAAGGGGTGCTGCAGCGAAGCGTATCAACATGCAACCAAGAAAAGGCTTGCAAACAAGCACGCAGATTGGAGTCCAACCTACAGCTGTGGCTCGTCGGAAGACACGACTTGGGGGCAGACGGGCACTGATCACCAGGCGGCCTCCTAAAAGAGTCCAGAGGGAGCATGACTATGGGAAAGTGAAAGAGGGGAGCGCCGGGTGCACTGCCCAAAAGATCTGCACCACACTCCCTCTCTCAGTGTGTGTCTGATGGTGTGTCCCTGGGTGGCCAACACAGCAGAAAATAAACACACTCCCCTGAAGTTGCGTCAACACACACTGTAGCTGTCCTAGTAATTGAATTACTTTTCCTCAGATTGCCAGAACCTGCTAACGCAGCTGAACGTGGAGATGTTTGCTAGAACCTGCTAACGCAGCTGAACGTGGAGATGAATGAATGAATGAATGAATGAATGGTCTTTATTGTCATTAATACAGTACAGGTACCATACAACGAAATTTAGGAGGGGGGGCTCCCCTGGTGCTTGGAAAAAAGACTAAAAACAAGAGGGCCAAGGGTAAAATAAAAAAGGGAAAATAGCTGGTTTACATAAATAAAGGCTATGTACACTATCTACTATACTATACTACTATACTATACAATAAAACACTGTGCTGTACTCTATGCTATGCTATAAATATCCTAACTTTTTCCTATATCTGAACCCATCAAATTGTCTAGATTGTCCAGGGCCTAGAACCTAGGTCTTGTTTGCCAGTAGCTGAAGATCGGCTTGAATATAATCTAAGAGAGTTCAAGTTTAAAGATTCTAACAACTCCTAAAGTTCTGAAATGTATTTTTGTGACATTACTGCTCCTTTGATACTGTATTTCCCCTGTGTGGTTGCTTATGCAGTAATATGGTTTGTGGGTATAGGCCTACAATGTGACAAATTGAATGTTAACAAGCTGGTTAATATCAGAATAAAACGTGCAGACTGCAGAATGAATCTTTTAAACCCCAAATCCAAGATGGCAGCATGCCTATTGTCTCTGTACAATGTTTGTTAGTAATTAATAGTTTTTAGTGGATTTTAGAACTTTTAGCACCCCTTTATAGTAACTACGAGTTTTATTTGGTGTAGTAATAGTTTTTTACATTTTAAAACGGGAAGAAGCTTATTCCCGACGAGAAACTACGCGATCACAGACATGAGCGGTCGTATCTCTCAACGCCCGTCCTGCTGCAACAATGCAACAGCAAGGATTATTCCGCACTTTCTCCTGTTCCTTCTGTGGATTACGGATTTATACATTAAATCACCACAGAACTTACATCTTATGGAGAAGGAGACAAACTTTATTGGAAAAAATGAGACCCATAGCGACTTTTATCTCCACGCCACAATGAAGTATATAAACTTCGGAACGGCAGCAATTCACACAACATTGACTGCTGACTCGACGCGGAAGAACAAGCCCCCGGCAGGTAGAATGGACCGAAGGACCATGATCTGGCTCTATCTACTTCTCTCGGGAGACATTCAGCTGAATCCCGGACCAGTCTCAACCAGGCAGGCTACACTTTTTTGCCGTTCCCAGGCAAATGGTACTAGCGAAGCCATTGACGGCATTGTCGACAAACCGGTCTTACCGGTCCAACCGGCATCTGCAGCGGACTTCCTGGATTCAGACGAGGCTAACAAAACAATGGGTAGCTATGCTAATAACATTACCCCCCCACCTAACTTCCACCAGCTATCAAGGGAACACAGAGGCCTCCCACCCCCGGCAACGACCCCCTCCCTCCCCCACCCGACGACGACCCCCCCCGCCCCTTCTCCACCCGGAGACTCTCTAACGAAACCACCTAACTTCCACCAGCTATCAAGTGAACACAGAGGCCTCCCACCCCCGGCAACGACCCCCCCCATCCCCCCTCCCTCCCCCACCCGACGACGACCCCCCCCCGCCCCTTCTCCACCCGGAGACTCTCTAACGAAACCGCTGAACAATGGGCGACCCCCCCCATCCCCCAATCCTCAACGTGAAGATGACCAGAATGGTGGTGACTATTTCCAAGTCAAGGACATAAACTCTCTATTTGGACACAGCAGTAAGGGCCTGCATATTGTTCACCTTAATGTGAACAGTCTTGTGCCTAAACTGGACCAAATCAGAGAAATGTTCCATGACAGCAAGGTTCAGATTTTGAGCTTCTCTGAGACCAAGTTTGATGAATCAATAAAAGACCCAGAGATTGAAATAGTTAACTACACAGTCATCAGAAACGACAGGAACAGGTATGGGGGTGGTGTCTGCATGTACATTCACAACGATATTATCTTTAACACCCGGTGTGACCTGAATCGTGACAAATTAGAATCTGTTTGGGTTGAAATTATCTTTAACAAAGCAAAACCGGTGCTGGTTGGTACTATCTACAGACCTCCCGATCAGAATGACTTCTATGATATTCTTGAGGGGTGCTTGGATGACGCTGACTGTGTGGAAAAGATTCTTATTGGGGATTTGAACACGGACATGCTCAGAAATGAAGCATCCGTTTTCAAATCCTTCACTAGGTTTTCTGAATTGCACGGTCTCCGTCAACAAATTACCAAACCCACTAGGGTGTGTATTTCTACTCAAACCACCATAGATCTCATTCTAACATCGGATGAGTCCAAAATCTCCAAGAGTGGGGTTATTGTATGTGGGCTAAGTGATCATTACATGATCTTTTGCACTCGTAAAAAACATAAACCCAAGGCTGGCGGTCATAAAACTGTAACCACTAGATCCCTTAAATCCTATTCTAGTGAGGCCTTAAACCATAAACTGGAGAAACAAGACTGGTTAGATGAACTAAAATGCACACAGGTTGAAGAGGCATGGCTAGGTTTCAAAACCAAATTCCTAAATATTATTGACAGTATAGCCCCCATGGGAACCACCAGGGTTAAAGCCCGATCGGAACCATGGATGAATTCGGACATTCTAAATGCTATGAAAGTCAGAGACCTAAAATGCTCTGAAGTTCAAAAATGCAAATCAAAATTAGTGAAACACTTAAACGAAGATCACAAAACCCACTTTGAGAAAATTAAAAAACAATGCAACAAACTATGCAATCAGGTAATTACCATGACCAAATCTGCTAAGAAAGAATACCTCGATAACAAAATCGAAGAAAACTTAAACAAACCACGTGACCTTTGGAAGCTACTTAATAGCCAACTAGGTTGCAGTCAAAAACTCAAAACCAGGTCTACAAACATCAGCATAAAATCTGGAGATTCTCTCCTTACAGACAAGCTGGATGTGGCTAAGTGCTTAAACACTTTCTTTACAACCATAGCCACTAAATTAGTTAACAATCTACCACCCCACTCAGGGCGTTATGGTGTAGAGCACATCCGTGCGTTCTACAATAAACTGGGTGTACGCAAAGATGATTTTAAACTCTCCATGGTGTCAAACGATGAGGTGTTTAAAAAGCTGGGCGCTCTACACTCAGAAAAGGCCACGGGCCATGACAATATTCCAGCCAGATTTCTAAAAGACTCAGCTGCCTCCATTACCCCAATCATCACCCACATAATAAACCTCTCCATCAAACAGGGACACGTCCCCCTTGACTTTAAAATAGCAAGGGTAACCCCACTGTATAAAAAAGGAAGCAAATTAGACCCAGGCAACTACCGACCTGTTTCTATTCTTAATTCCATCTCGAAACTTATGGAAAAAATAGTTTATGAACAGGTTGATAGGTACCTTACCGAAAAAAATCTGATGTATGAATTTCAATCAGGATTCAGAACATCCCATTCCACTGACACATGCCTTCTCTATTTGAACGACCACATCAACCATGAGGTGGACTCGGGCAAGTACTGCGGCATGGTCATGCTGGACCTCCAGAAGGCCTTCGACACAGTAGATCACCACATATTGTTAGATAAACTGAAAGCAATTGGGTTCGATAGAACATCGGTGGGCTGGATGCAATCCTACTTAGAGGGGAGGGAACAGGTGGTTAGTGTGAACGGAACACTGTCCCCCCCCCTCCCAGTGACCTGCGGCGTTCCACAAGGAAGCATATTGGGACCTTTACTGTTCCTAATATATGTGAATGACATGTCATCAGCATGTGATTGCAATTTGTTCCTGTTCGCGGATGACTCGGCTCTGCTGGTCTCTGACAGGGACATATTGCAGGTGGAAAAAGCGCTAAGCACTGAACTGAGTAGAATCTGCATCTGGCTAGCTGACAATAAACTATCAATACACCTAGGTAAAACTGAAACCATCCTATACGGATCCCCATCTAAACTCAGAAAGGCTGAAAATTTTAAAATAAAAGTGGGTAACATTAATATCACAAGAAAAGAGGATATTACATACCTGGGCTCCATCTTAGAGGCAAATCTTTCCGGAGATAAAATGGCAGCAAAAGTAATCAAAAAAGTGAACCATAGAACTAGATTCTTGTACAGGATATCCTCACTTGTCAGTAAAAACACACTGAGGACCCTATCAGGAGCTCTCATTCAATGTCACTTCGACTATGCCGTAACATCATGGTACTATAGAACCACAAAGGCCCATAAAACAAGACTCCAGACAGCCCAAAATAAACTGGTTAGGCTTCTGCTAGGCCTCAACCCTAGGACACATCTAACCGCTGCTCATTTTTTGAGCCTTGATTGGCTACGAGTAGTTGACAGAGTGCAGCAGCTTGCACTGGGCCTGGTCTTCAAGATACGCTACACCACAAAGACACCCAAGTACCTGTCAACATACTTCCAAAAAGTGAACAACGTCCACACATACGATACCAGAGGAAGCTCCACGAACCACGTTCAACCGCGTTGCACCACAAACAAGGGGTTAAACTCGTTTGCAAACTATGCAGTAAAAATGTGGAACGCCCTTCCTATAATCTTAAAGGAGTGCAAAACACTGCCCACCTTCAAAACCACTCTCAAAAAACATTTACAGGAGGCTGCAATCCGTAACTGGACCCTCTAAATCAAAAATCAGATTAAAAGACCCGAACTACCCACTGTACATACTTTGTGTTTTGTCCCCCGCCCCCACCTGTGGTGTATGTCCCCACCTGTCCTACCCGCTGTACATACCTAATGTTTTGTTGTATTGTTCTTCCCATGATGGATGTATATTTATCTTGTAGATAGTACTAGTTATTTGTCTGTATTATCTTGTAGATAGTACTAGTTTTTTTTTGTCTGTCTTACATGTAACGATGAATTGAGAATCAAGGACCCCAATTGAAATAAGCCAGTGGCTTTCTTGGGTTTTTATCCTGTTAGTTGACCTTGTATGTAATATGTACTTTCATGTACCTACTTCTGCAAATCTTCTAATAAAGTTTTCAATCAAAAAAAAAAAATGAACAGCACACACACATCTGGCAGAGGTACTGAAGGAGGTAGTGTCAGAATGGAAGTTGGAGAGGCCAGGAAGCACAATTCCAGACACAACAGATAATGCTAGAAATATTGTAAATGAAATCAGTGAAGCTGGACTGGGCCCCCAAATTGGATGTTTGCACACAAAATAAATTTAGCAGCACAAAAAGCAACAGGAATCAACCAGGTGTCCAGGGTGCTAGGCGGTCATAAATGTTGTGTCTTTCTTCCACCATAGCACAACAGCTGCACATATTGCAGAGAAAATACAATGAATATCAATACAAGCTGGCATGTCCTAATTGAATGAATTGATTTAATTTAATTGAATTGAATGGTCTTTATTGTCATTGATATAGTACAGGTACCAAACAACGACATTTGTGAGGGGGGGCTCCCCTGGTGCTAGGAAAAAAAAAACTAAAAACAAGAAGGGAAAAGAGCTGGTTTACATAAATAAAGGCTATGTACACTATCCACTATACTATACTATACAAATAAAACACTGTGCTGTACTCTATGCTATGCTATACCTATTCTAACATTTCCTATCTCTGAACCTTATGTACCAGAGGGTTGTCATATTGCACATAGTGTTATTGCACATTCATTTAAAGTGTCGCAGTTTGCAGGTTTGAAATGTACACAGTTGTGTTTCAGTATTACACTTGATTTCAATCTAGTAAATGCCATCAATTTGTCTAGATTGTCCAGGGCCTAGAACCTAGGTCTTTGCTGTGTTCAGGGCCTGAATGGCCCTGGGGTAGAAGCTGAGCTTCAGTCTGTTTGTCCTTGCGAACATGGTCCTGAACAGCCTGTTCGAGGGCAGCCGAGCAAAGTGTTCGTACCCAGGGTGGGATGGGTCTCTGGAGATCTTCTAATTTTTAATTGTTTTATTTTGCCTCTTATATTTTGATATTATATTCTGTCTTATACGCACCCTAAATGGAGACCCCCCCATGTGAAAGTAACTCTCACGGTTGTACTTGTATAACTGGAGTGACAAACATCTTGTAAAGCATCATGATATGGACATTTCCACAGGAGTTGTGCTACCACAAGGCCTCCCACTGGAACTGGGTAAGAATACAACATTAAAGACTGTTACTGGCATGTTCAGTTAGATTGTACATTACATAAAGCATGTCTGACTATTGTAACCTTCTGAGATGTGTCTTTTTTTGAATTGTCAACTGACTCAAGAACATTGTGAATGATATCATGCTAGAGCCCCTCTAGGACTTAATGTGGACTCTCAGTGCACATAGGGATCACGATTCATGACTTCTCTTCTGTGTTTCACTCCAGAAAACGTAGCTTTGAAAGGATTGGCTGTTCAGTCATCATCTCGTCATAATGGTGCTGCTGCCAAGGCCATTGATGGGAACAAAAACAAAGACTTTCACAAAGGATCCTGCACCCACTCTCTGGAGGAGGCCAACCCCTGGTGGAGAGTGGACCTGCTGGATGTGTACAACGTCGCTACTGTGACCATCACCAATAGAGGAGACTGCTGTGCTGACAGGCTTAAAGGTGCTGAGATTCGTATTGGTAACTCACTGGTCAACAACAAGAATCCCAGGTGAGTCATGCAGCATTTCCTCCGGCTAAATGCAGAAGACTTCACCTATCTGAAGACGTCTTTTGTTCTTATCCATGCCAGTGCATTTTTATGGGTTTGCTACGTTGTTGAACTGACATTGACCTTTATCCTCTCGGTCTCTCTCAGGTGTGCTCACATCCAGGACATCACAGCAGAAAACACCTACACCTTCAACTGTGCCAACCGGTTTGGTCGCTATGTCAGTGTGGTCATCCCTGACAGGACCGAATTCCTTACTCTGTGTGAAGTGGAAGTATTTGGCACTTTGGAAATTCGTCCTCCAGGTAACATTAACTAGATGTTAAGTCATACTCTACTTACAAAAGAAAGAGCAGCAATTATTTCTAAGGTCCTCATACAAAGCGCTTTTTAAAACCAAATATTTTCAGAACAATGGGAATGTATTTCTCTTATCTGCCAATCGTTTCAAGCATGTTGTGAATATCATGCTAGAGTCCCTCTAGGACTTAATGTGGACTCTCAGTGCACAGCTCAGGGGAGGCTGTGGCGCAGGAGGTAGAGCCGCCTTCTAATGATCGCAAGGTTGGTAGATTGGCGGTTCGAGTCCCGGCCGGCCACATGTCGAAGTGTCCTTGGGCAAGACATTGAACCCCAAATTGCTCCCAGTGAGCGGGCCGGTGCCTTGCATGGTAGCTTGCCGACATTGGTGTGTGAATGAGAGGCTGTTGTAAAGCGCTTTGGATAAAGGTGCTGTATAAGTGCAGTCCATTTACCATGTAGTGCACATAAGGTTCACAATTCATGATTTCTCTTCTGTTTTTCACTCCAGTGAACGTGGCTTTGAAAGGAGTGGCTGTTCAGTCATCACAGAGTCATCGTGGGTCTCCTCTCAGGGCCATTGATGGGAACAGAAACACAGACTATCGTCAAAAGTCCTGCACCCACACACGGAAGGAGGCCAACCCCTGGTGGAGATTGGACCTGCTGGATGTGTACAACGTCGATACTCTGACCATCACCAATAGAGAAGACTGCTGTGCTGACAGGCTTAAAGGGGCTGAGATTCGTATTGGTAACTCACTGGACAACAACAATCCCAGGTGACTCGTGCAGCATTTCCTCCTGCTAAGTGCAGAAGACTTCAACTATTAGAATACATCTTTTGTTCTTATCCATACCAGTGAATTTTTGTCTTTTAAAGTATTGTTGAACTGTTATTGATATTCATCCTGTCTCTCAGATGCGCTGTCATACCCGATATCACAGGAGAAAGCGTCTACACCTTCCAGTGTAATGGCATGGAGGGGCGCTATGTCAGTGTGGTTATCCCCGACAAGACAGAGTTCCTTACTCTGTGTGAAGTGGAAGTATTTGGCACTAAATGTTAGTACATGTACTTGTATTCACCAGTCAACCTTCCCCCTTCCCATGTGTCCACAGCACTACCTTAATTAGGCCCCTATACTTTCTTCTATTTACCTTTTTTGTTTCTTTTTATTATTACTACTCGATCTTTTCAGTTTGTAAAGCGTCTTTGAGTGTCTAGAAAAGCACTATACAAGTCTAATGTGTTATTATAATTATAAGAACGAGCAGCGTTTATTAAACCAACGATCTTTGCTACAGTGGGAATACAGTATGTCTTATCTACATGTTGTGATATGAAGCTAGAGCCCCTCTAGGTCTTAACGTGGACTCTCCGTGCACAATTCATGATCTCTCTTCTGTCTTTCACTCCAGTAAACGTGGCGTTTGGAAGAGTGGCTGTTCAGTCATCAACGGCTTTTAGCGCTCCTGCTCTCAGGGCCGTTGATGGGAACACAGACCCACACTTCCACAGAGGATCCTCCTGCACTCACACTCGGTCTGAGGCCAACCCCTGGTGGAGAGTGGACCTGCTGGATGTGTACAGAGTCAGTGCTGTGTCCATCACCAATAGAGGAGACTGCTGTGCTGAGAGGCTTGAAGGGGCTGAGATTCGTATTGGTAACTCACTGGAGAACAACGGCAACGACAATCCCAGGTGATGCATGCGGCATTTCCCTACCGAGTGCAGAAGACTTCACACTTTCATTTAATTCAACTATTTGAATACATTGTTTGGTCTTATCCATGGCAGTGTATTGTTCATGGATTTGTACATTGTTGAACTGACATATTGATCTTTCTCCTCTGTCTCTCTCAGATGCACTGTCATCTCCCCCATCCCAGCAGAACACACACAGACCTTCCCGTGTAACAACATGGAGGGTCGCTTTGTAAATGGATTATATATTCAAGGCACCAACTGGGACTTCAGATAATGCTGTTCAATAATCATTTCAATTCCTGATATTTATATTTGTCTAATAAAACAATTGCATAATGACTTCAGTTCTGCTGTCTTACCTTATCAAACTTAAAATATACAGTTATTCTATGTCTTTCTTTGCATACAATGTCTGTTAAACTATTGTTGACAACATCTGTCGACAATAAAGTTCAGTACATGTTGTCAACAGGCATTATTGATGGCAATGCATCTGTCAAAGGTCCAATGACTTAAAAGATAATAAGACTGCCATCATAGTCTACTGAACTGCATCTTGTCTCTTTCTCTTAAAAGAAAGTAAAATGGTAAACAAGAGAATCTGATACTATTCAACAAGTTATAGCTGTTATTCATTCTGTTTGAGGGATCCACAGCGTCAGTCCCTTCATCTTGCTGATCGCTGATAAAGGATCTCCTTTACTTTATTTTACCTCTTAGTACAAGTGCTAAAGTTTTGAGCCTCAGACAAGTCATGATATACATAACATTAGAAATGATCACATGCACTTTTCTTTACTGCAGGTCATTTTATATTTTGTCGCTCTGGTGTTGTGCCGTGTGGGAGGATGGGAAGTGTGGTTCAAGCCAGGTCTAAACCCAAACCCCACATTAAGGTTGTGCTAAAGCTGGGAATGAACAACAAAGACCTGGGGGCTATTCCACGTACCGTGATTAAATCTGATCCCGGTTTAAATCAGATCCTGGTGCTAATTTCAGCTTGTGTTCCGTTCCATCAATGTGGCTCAAATAATTTGCTGCTTGGTTGCTATGCAACCAATCCTTCTGAACAAACCTGGTAGCGAGCAGGTTTACAAGCTGGTTTAGGTAATACGTGCGTCAAAAATGTCTCGCAGGCGGAAACGACATCCCGAACGACGGTTCCGTCAAGTGTCTTTTTCCCGTGGCCTGGGGTGGTCCAGTGGTCTAGCACCGCGGTCTACAGTGCACACATATGCCCATGTCGGCATGGGTTCGAATCCAGCCCATGCCCTGCTGACATGCCCTCTCTCCCTTCTTCTCCTCACTTTCCTGTTTGTCTTCACTATATCTGTCTAATACAATGAAAAATAGGAGTGGGACTGCCTCACTCAGGGACATTTTTATTTTATTTTTTCCCCCACTTTTTACGAGATAGATAATTTGATATTTTGAAAGTGTGATCGATGGTTTATTGTGTGATAACTTGATATTTAGAAAGTGTGAGATAAATAAAAAAGGTATGTATCAACTTGCATTGCCAATATCACAGTGGTGTGTTTGGCACAGGGGTTATCTTATCCACGCCCCCACATTTGGGGCTAGAGTCGGGTCTATGTTTAATATAACAGATATAAAGAGCTTACCTTTATCATTATCAATAATGTTCATCGATATCGCAAACGATTAATTTGATTCCATTCTAAACGACCATATCGTTTTTTTCCTTGCCCAGTAAATACAGTGCGAGTCAGAAGCCCTTGTTTACAGCCACGTCACATAGAAAAACCGAGCATGCTTGGTTTCAACCCCCGAATTTCCATATCATTGGTCCTCGAAAGTCATTTTTCCCGCCTCTGCTCGATTCTATTGGCTCTGACGCTTCAAATGAGTGGTCAATCATGAAATTTGACCAATGGGTTTGGGAGAAAATCCAGTGGTTAAACGACGCGTCACGAAGCTGGTGTGGAAAGGAGGCAGTTGCGCAATAGGAGCGCGCAGGGGAGCCCTGCTGGACGGAAACAGTCTAAACTGTTGGATTTGGATGCAATTTATACCAATAGTGATATGTCAATGAAATATAATACATTTTACAGTCTTGATACATGGGAAAGTCTGATACACTGATGTCTGACTCATCAGACCCTGGAGTACGGATTCCTAGATGATTTGGGCTATAAGGTCAGGTTTCCAAGCTGATATTCACTCTAAAAGCTGTTGTTTTTTTAGGCGGAGATTGAATTTGAGATTTTTCACAATGTTCTAGCTCTATTTACTCTGACACAGTAACATATATTTGGATTCTGACACTTCTACAGTCACCCCACAGGTATCATTTGATACCAAGATCATTATGAAGGCCCTTGTGATTGTGGAGATATTCTATATTCACTGTGGGCATGTGATTTCGAGCAGAAAACCTGAAAAATAGCATTGATAAGAAAGCAGCCAGCTAGAGGTCCCGCTTCGATACTTGATTTAATAAAAAATAAAAAAAGTTTTACATTTAACCGAAGCCTTCATGCAAATCGATTTACAATATATATATATATATATATATATATATATATATATATATATATATATATCTGTCTAAGTGAATCATCTATCCATCAGTAATCATAAGAAAAAATAATCTATGCCAAATCCAGGGTCCAGTTAGAAGAACATAATTTACTACTCAGAAAGGCTTCAAACACCATTGTAATCGTGTCAGTTCTTGTAAATTAGCAGACACCATCATTTTATAGCCTACATACTTTTTTAGATGAGATTTTAGATTAGATTCAGACAACGAAATGCAGTAAAAAGTGTGTCAGAAGAGGGATTTGAACCACCGTCTTAAAATGACGAATTAATACTATGGCAGCGGTCAATACCAATATGCCATCGTGACAATATGACTGTATGTAGCCTGCTGCTGATATCACCACAGTAGTAAATATTAATTTATTAAAATATGAACATATAACAATAACTGGGGCTAGTATGACCTACGCATTTAATCGGTCAGGAGGGACAGTACAGGGGGGTAGTAGATGTCTCAGGAGGGACAGTACAGGGGGGTAGTAGATGTCTCAGGAGGGACAGTACAGGGGGGTAGTAGATGTCTCAGGAGAAACAGTACAGGGGGGTAGATGTCTCAGGAGGGACAGTACAGGGGGGTAGTAGATGTCTCAGGAGGGACAGTACAGGGGGGTAGTAGATGTCTCAGGAGAAACAGTACAGGGGGGTAGTAGATGTCTCAGGAGGGACAGTACAGGGGGGTAGTAGATGTCTCAGGAGGAAATCACAGCCTTATTCCCGATGGGTCTGAGACTGATGGCTGAATCTCAAAAGTCGGTATAAGTTATTTTACCACCCGGTATAAAGCAGGCACTAATCTTGCCCACAGCTCTCTCTCTCTCTCTCTCTCTCTCTCTCTCTCTCTCTCTCTCTCTCTCTCTCTCTCTCTCTCTCTCTCTCTCTCTCTCTCTCTCTTCTGTACTCTCTCTTTTCTGTTCTCTCTCTCTTCTGTTCTCTCTCTCTCTTCTGTTCTCTCTCTCTCTTCTGTTCTCTCTCTCTTCTGTTACCGTGTAGACCTAATGAACTTATTCAGCATAGTCTTGTGTTTCTACTCCCTTCATAGCCAGTGTTATACTTCCCGTAGTGTGACTCTTACCGGGGTTAATAAAATCTATCTATCTGATGTTCATGTGTCACAGTATCCTGGGTGGAAGTGATAGAATCAATCACACTGTCACACAGCTACTTCTTTGAAAGAAAACCATTTATTGCTTTGAGTGAAAAGTACATCTTTGTTGTACTTCATACGTAGGTCTGTTGTACTTCATACGTAGGTCGGTTGTAGCAGACCTAGGAGTTGTTGTAGCAGACCTAGGAGTTGTTGTAGCAGACCTAGGAGCTGTTGTAACAGACCTAGGAGTTGTTGTAGCAGACCTAGGAGCTGTTGTAACAGACCTAGGAGCGGTTGTAGCAGACCTAGGAGCTGTTGTAGCAGACCTAGGAGCTGTTGTAGCAGACCTAGGAGCTGTTGTAGCAGACCTAGGAGCTGTTGTAGCAGACCTAGGTGCTGTTGTAACAGACCTAGGAGCTGTTGTAGCAGACCTAGGAGCTGTTGTAGCAGACCTAGGAGCTGTTGTAGCAGACCTAGGAGCTGTTGTAGCAGACCTAGGAGCTGTTGTAGCAGACCTCGGAGCTGTTGTAGCAGACCTAGGAGCTGTTGTAGGCGCTGTTGTAGCAGACCGAGGAGCTGTTGTAGCAGACCTAGGAGCTGTTGTAGCAGACCTAGGAGCTGTTGTAGCAGACCGGGGAGCTGTTGTAGCAGACCGAGGAGCTGTTGTAGCAGACCTATTAGGAGCTGTTGTAACAGACCTAGGAGCTGTTGTAGCAGACCGAGGAGCTGTTGTAGCAGACCTATTGGGAGCTGTTGTAACAGACCTAGGAGCTTAGGCTATTTTTGCGACTGGTCACGTTATCTGTACATATGCAAAATAAAATATAATATAAACAACCACAACATACATCCTTTGGTGGCATACCTCTGCTGTTTCTACCTGACTGGAGACATTATTGTACATCAACGACTTTAGATAGTGTAGCATAGTTACTCTTGATATTATATGATATTCTATATTAATGACACTCACAACTGTGTCAAATTTATTGAGGTAATGACCAGAAAGTACCCTTTGTTACAACATTGTTACCACATAAATTCGTAGTAAATACTGGCTGAACAAAGCTCTATAAAGGGTAACCCAATGGTCTTTCCTAGACACAGTGGTCAGATATAAGACAGTCCTTGTCCAGTTGCACGCATCTTCACATGTCAAGGAAATGTATTCGCCTTCTTGCTGTTACAGTTTTGAGAGACACAATTCAACTACTGTGTAGAGGTTAGTAGAGAGAGTGTATAGGAATCGACTTTTGAGATTCAGCCACATTTTGCGTTTCAAGCAGTGACAGGAAGTGGGAAGGGTCAGACTTCTCACCTCTGAGACAGGTATCTGCTTATCCTTCAGAATGTCAATCTCTCTCAGTATGTTATTGGTGTTGTCTTCCAGAGCTGCATTTATGACAGCAGTAACATCCTGTAGAAAGAGATTGGAGATTTAAAGGAGTGGTTTGTGTGGTTTTGAGACTACACATGAGTGGTTTGTGTACAAGTCTTCGAGTACTACAATAGCTAACTTGCATCTCGAAATCAAGTACCCAGACCACTGAGATAAGATCCCGACATGTCAAGTGAACAGGTCATAATAAATATTTGCTTGAAAATAATTTTATTGAAAATAATAACTAATAAATAATAACAATTTATAAAACAAGAAAATTCAGACAATATATCATATTTATGAAATCTTAATAAACAAATACAGTAGCCTACAGACTCTAAAAGAAAAATTGGCCCCATCAACAGGACTCAGCCCCTTGGTCAGCAGCAGAAAGACCCGTGGTCATCATCTTATATACAGTGCATTGCTCATAGATGGCTATCATGTTATACAGTACATACCAGGGTTTTCCCTGGGTCAGAATGAGGGCTTGGTGGGTGATTTTGTGCGCGCACTACGCGCCCATTTTTTTTTGGAGGGACCCCCAATTGTTGTATTTGTATTGTAAATTGTAATTATTAATAATTATTCTTATTATTAATGTACCTGGTTATGTTACAGTAGAGAAACAAAAAACAGTTACCAAAACTGAGTATTTACTAGCTAAGATTGGCAAAAGATTGGCGTGGTGCAACCGAAATTAGTAAACAACTAGTTTGAAACTAACTAGTAACAACTAGGGGTTTAGTAACTACTAAATGCAGTAGTAATGACTTACGCCATATTGGTGCAACCCAGTCCAGTAGGCTACCAGATACGATGTTGTAATGTATGCACATATTTTGCTACCACGGTTGCCAGACGGAATTGACAATGTCCAGCCCAACCGGTCTAAAAGCTGCCGAATCCACCCGTCTAGTGTGACCAAAAGTAGCCCAATCTGGCAACACTGCTTGCTACGTTCTTGCAGCTCGCGTGAACACAGGTTCTTCCATCAGCGCTCGCCTGCCGCTTCGATTGCAGACTCAAGTTAACGCGCGTGCAGAAAGATGCCACGAAACTCATGTCCGGTAGCTTTCTTTCAAGGAATTTCAAAAATAAAAGTCCCGTAAAACAATTGTTATTTCTCGCCGTGAGAAATAGAGATGCGGCGTGAGAGCGTGAGAACTGGTTGAAATGCGTGAGTCTCACGGTGATTGCATGAGACTTGGCAGCTCTGGTCAAAGCATTAGAACGTAGAACGGAAAATCGCACGCGCGCTTTGCGCACGGAAAGCCACCGGCCCCGATTTGGCCTGATTTCTTTTTTCCGTCAGGAGATTTTTTTTTTGCTTTAATCCCTGTAAATAAGAGGAATGGTGAATATAAATATATGTATAGGGTAAATATGTGTATAGGATATGAACAGCAGTATTATACAGCAATATTATACAGTATTATACATGACTATATGCAGGTAGGCTATGTCTATAAGCTATTTTACAGTTATTTTACAATTCTCATAGCTTTTTTCTGTAGTGTAATCAATGGTTTTAGAGTGCTTTTGTATGCATTCCCCCATATCTCCACACAGTAACTCAAATAATATTTTGGTAAGACAAGACAACAATAAAGAGTATACAACATCCTCTGTTCCAGAATATGTTTTGCCCTACACAATACACTCCTTGATACTTTGGATCTAACGTATCTTATGAGATTTCTAACAGAATTTACTGTCTAATATTACTCCTAGAAATGTGTATTACTCAGGTTGGGGTGTAAGAGGTTAAAGGTGACTCACATAGACTTGGATGTCCTTGGGGGTGCTGTCGATGCGTCCTGTGGGGGAGGTGAAGCGAGGCAGGTGGTCCAGGGTGACGTGACTGATCAGGATGGGGTGGGACAGGGCGATCACCAAGGAACCCTGCGCATACAATAATCGTGTAGCATAATATTTCTCATACTTTTCCATCTAAGCTGGATCTTCGTACACTCTACATTCTGATAGTTTTTTCTTTATTTTTTTCTTCCCTCGCTCGCCTCACTTTTCTGACAATTAAATATGTTAAACAATGAATGAAGTTTGCCTTACCGTTTCCTTGGAAGGCAGGGTGACGACAAACGTGCTGGGGTACAAGTACCAAACGCCTGAGAGCCAGAGGGAGAAGGGAGAATCAGAGAATCGAAAATAGGACTGAATACGTTATCAAGTGGTATGCTCCACTATCCTCAACAAATCTGCAACATGCTCCATGCTGTCGGTTGATTGAAACAACACCCAAGCTGCTAGTGACAAAGCTACAATGTCTGTCTCTGAAATTCATGATATTAGCTTGCCATGTTAACTGGTGAAATAAATTATTGGTAGGGATGGGAATCGAGAACTGGTTCCAGTTGAGAACCGGTTTCAAATTGTTCGATCAATCGGAATCGTACGCCTCCAAGGATATCGATTCCTTTTATTGATGCTGCCATATTTTTCTTACAGTTTTGCGCTGCAAAAACTAATGAGTCATGACGTCAAACTCTGTAATAATCACAATACTATAACCGTGATTTATAGAAACTTCTCTTTTAATAACGTCCATGGAAAGAGGGCAATCAGATATGCAAATTGAAATTAAACAACGTGGAAATATGTTGCTAGCAGCACAATCGCGGGTCTGTAGTTTAAACACATTTTTTATTCATTTGTTTGTCAAGTCTATTTATGTCTTGGAAATGTCTTTAGGATAACCTAACCCTACATGTTAATGATGTGGTAGGTCAGGTGGTCAGAACATATGTACTTCAAAAGGCACAAAAAATCTTTTGTGGAAAATGTACTAATAGGGCCAAAGAGGTCACATCATATATATCACTGTGAATAGCTTGCTGGTGGGCTAGTAACACCACACAAGTAGGACTTATGAATCTAGAATGAAATGGATGTGAAGTGACACTCACCGAAAGTCAAGAGGAGAAGAAGCAGGATGGCCTTCCTCACATCAATGTTGAACAATGCACCAGCTACAGGGAGAGAGAAAAAGGCTAATGTCAACAAACAAACAAGTAATGCTAACAAATTATCTACAGGAGAGAGATAATGCGAATTGTTAAGTATACATTACTTGATTAAACACATGCACGCACGCACGCAAACACACACACACACACACATGCACAGACACACATACACACACACGACCAACGTGCGCATACACACCGCAACGCAACACATCTGCATACACACCACAACATGCACATGCACACTGCAATAAACACGCACGTACACACACACACACACGTACACACACACACACACGCACACATAAACAATGGGATCAACGTTTGCGGAAGTGTTTGTGAAATGGTTTGCGGAAGCAAGATTTTGTGCTAATTGTAAGATTGTTGGTAAAAACAGACATTGTACATTTGTTTAATTATTATAATTTTTTAAAATATATTTTGGGTGTATTCAGCAATGGCATGTTCAGGTCAGAAAGAGGCATACAAATGAAAAAAGATCCATCCATCTATCCATCCATCCATCCATCCATCCATCCATCCATCATTTACCATAAGAGCAGATCACATCCATTGTGCCCCTCTGTGTTGCTGCCTGAGATAAGGAAGTACAAAAAACTGTGGGCCAATGTCCTGTGTACGAATACTCATACTGCCTACCATTAAGTAGGCATTTTGTGTATGCAGGAATAAGAAAGTTCTGAAAGTATGCACAATTCAGTCTAAACTAATTTAAACTAAATTCAATGTGTCACTGTACTTACCACAGCTGGCAGTGGTGGTCCTGGCACTCTGGGAGCCATCAGAGGAAGAGTCCCCAGAGGTGTCAGTGCTACTCTGGCTTACCTGACTGGAGAGGCCCTCACTGGACGTGTGCAGGCTTGGGGGAGGAATACTCACCCTGGGGGGCACGGCTGGGGCCAGACTCACCCTGGGGGGCACGGCCGGGGCTGGGGCCAGAACAGTAGCAGGTGCTGGGGAAGCTGCCTTATGCGCACCTGTTCTCCTCTTATTGTATCTAAAGAGAGAGAGAGAGAGAGAGAGAGAGAGAGAGAGAGAGAGAGAGAGAGAGAGAGAGAGAGAGAGAGAGAGAGAGAGGGAGAGAGAGTGGATGGGGGGACAGAGAACATTAGTACACAAGGATTTGCATACCTTGCTAATGCCTCTACATCAAGTGTGACTTGATGGCTTGCCCCTTCCATGTAGTCAAGCAGAATTTTGCACCAAGAGACGACCAAAATTGTGTAACATGTTATCATTACTCTTTACACTATACTTACAACGGTGTAACCATGAGTAATAATACTATTGTCATTACTCCTTTGCTACACTGTACTTACAGCAGTGTAGCAACAAGTAATAACGGTATTTGTTACACTGTACTTAGATGTTATAACACGGTAAATAAACACATGTCAAACCAAACTGCTGTTTTTGAACTAAATCCCAAAGTCAGAATTTGACTCGTGACCTTTCTAAGTTGGGGTAACACTATATTACAGTGGTTGAATGACCGTGTACTGTAATTACTATTGTAAGTGCAATGTAACACGTTATCATTACTCTTTTACTACACTATACTTACAACAGTGTAACAATGAGTAATAACAGTTACAGTTTTACAGTTACAGCCAGTGAGTTTACAGTTACAGCCAGTGAGTTTACAGTTACTGTGTTACAGTTACAGCCAGTGAGTTTACAGTTACAGCCAGTGAGTTTACAGTTGCAGTGTTACAGCTACAGCCAGTGAGTTTACAGTTAGTTACAGTTACAGACACTGAGTTTACAGTTACAGTGTAACTGTTACAGTCAGTAAGTTTACATTTACAGTGTTACAGTTACAGCTAGTGAGTTTACAGTTACAGTGTTACAGTTACAGCCATTGAGTTCACAGTTGGTGATACAACTGAAAGCTCAATCCACCTTGTCATTTAAGGCTCATAAAGTATATATACATTATGATGTAGTCTTTAAAGCCTTGTGGAAATGGATAGAAAACATTATTTAAGTGAAATCTGTAAGTATATGCTAATTAGTGGCGGCGACATCATGCGACTCAAAATGTCACATTTTAATTTAATATAAAATATTTCTGTTGGTTTAATTATATGTGTCCTATGGAGTTCAGATAGTGCACGTTGTATGGTGCCAGTAAAGAGCAAGCAACATTGGCTAAGACGCCGCTTTAGATTCAAAATTAGACCTCGCTTTCGACTCATTCCATCAATGTCACTAAAGAAAAATCCAGACTTATTTTTGATAAGTCTCGCAAAATCAATTTATTGTAAGTGCAATGTAACACATTATTATTACTCTTTTACTACACTATACTTACAACAGTTTAACAGTGAGAAATAATACTATTGTCATTACTCATTTGTTACACTTTACTTACAGCAGGGTAGCAACAACTAGCCTATTAATAACAGTATTTGTTACACTGTACGTACATGTTATAATGCGGTAAATAAACAATTTACAAATATAACAAATAAACAACAGAAAAACACCCCACATATAGGCCTACCCAACAGGCCAACATGCTATTTAACCAGGAGTACAGTATGCTACCTAACCATCCTGTTCACCAGACTGGCAGCATTACATTACATTACTGGCACTTACTGTACTGTTCTTGGTACTTACCAAGTTCTTACCTGATCACAGTGATCGGCTAAATCAGTGCAGTGTTCTATACCTCTACCTCAATCAGTTCAGTTGAGAAGATCAGTGAAGATTCTCCCTTCTTATTCATTCAGCAGATTACTGTCTCTGCTTCTCCGACTAAAAACATGTGGAAGAAAATGTATTAAATGCCATTCTGGTGCAGACCAGTGAGGAATAATGCCCTTTCATACAGTGCTCCATAGCTCAAAATTGTAATTTTACAGGATAAAATGAATATAATAGAAAAACAAATAGATAAATAAACATTCAAACCAATAGAATAATGACAACATTGATTAGGATATGTTGTAAAACATGTAAAAAATAAAAAATAAAAAAATAAAGTACCACATTGATAATTTGCCTAATTAAATAATGTTTATTACTCAGAATAATGGAAATAGCTGCAATTCATGGTCTTGAGTTTGGCTACAAATGATTTAAACTGGACGGAGTCGCCAGACTATCTTTTTTTAACTTACCGAATGAAGACGACTCTGTCTGCGAGCCAGATGTCCAGATTGCCATTGTCCGGCTGTAATTACTTGATATCACAGGGGACTTTCACCAAATCTCACTGTTCCGTTTTAGTTGACCGTCTTAACCATAGGTCTCACCGCTTTCCAGCAGTAAAGTAACTGAGGATTTGTACAATTATTCTATTGTTGTTTTAACGTTCTGTCAAAAAACGTCATAGATCAACTGTTTCCATGGAGCCGCCGTGCTGATGCCGTGCGTAATAATGAGTCACGCGCACCAATTTAGTTGATAAGTTGAAAGTCATGGTGAATTTCCAGCCATTCAAGAGCAATATACAGGAGTAGGAAGTGCCTATATTATTCATTTGTCACCAAATCACCAATCAGCCTACCCATGCACCATTTCTGGTCCTAGCTGAAGAGAATGTCATTACTTTGTTGTCACAACTTTCACATTACCCAGTAAGCACCGAGTCTTACTCTAAAATCACTGCCAGATAAAATTATTTTCCAACAAAACATTTTTTATTATTAAAAAAAAGTACATATGAATGAATGATTGAATGGTCTTTATTGTCATTAATACAGTACAGGTACCATACAACGACATTTGGGAGGGGGGGCTCCCCTGGTGCTAGGAAAAAATATATATAGGCCTACTAAAAACAAGAAGGGAAAAGAGCTGGTTTACATAAATAAAGGCTATATACACTATCCACTATACTATACTATACAAATAAAACACTGTGCTGTACTCTATGCTATGCTATAAATATCCTAACATTTCCTATCTCTGAACCTTATGTGCACGAGGGTTGTCACACACAGTATTATTGCACATTCATTTAAAGTGTCATTTGAAATGTTAGTAAATATGCTACGTTACGCTGTCTGCATGTTTCTCCCGCTATCTGAGTCGCAGCACGCACTTGCCTCAAGAAAATTCCGGTGCAGGTTAAGCGGCAGCAAGCAGCTGGAGCTATGCCTGGCAAATGTACATTTCAGGATGTGTGGCTCACTAAAGACATTTACAAGCAATGGATTTTCGGGTGCGCCGTCACCATAATGTAGGGTGCCTGCATTACCACTGGTAATAGAACGTGCGAAAACGGGCTTCTGCCAGGGTTGCTCGACTTAATCACCATTTAAAAATACATTTTGGGAAGATTTTGTCTTACATGTGTCAACATACATGTCCCATATGTATTATAGTTAATGTTTGTGTTGCTGCGCTCTGTGTAGAGCGCGTTATAGGTGATACAACCATCCAACATATTGTAGGCTAGTCTGCAAAGTTTTGCTACGTTTCCGTGCGTACTATGAAATCTAATCCTGCTGGCGCCACTGGATCCTACTATAAGAGCCATTTATGAACAGCACACACACATCTGGCAGACGTACTGAAGGAGGTAGTGTCAGAATGGAAGTTGGAGAGGCCAGGAAGCACAATTCCAGACACAACAGATAATGCTAGAAATATTGTCAATGAAATCAGTGAAGCTGGACTGGGCCCCCAAATTGGATGTTTGCACACAAAATAAATTTAGCAGCACAAAAAGCAACAGGAATCAACCAGGTGTCCAGGGTGCTAGGCGGTCATAAATGTTGTGTCTTTCTTCCACCATAGCACAACAGCTGCACATATTGCAGAGAAAATACAATGAATATCAATACAAGCTGGCATGTCCTAATTGAATGAATTGATTTAATTGAATTGAATTGAATGGTCTTTATTGTCATTGATATAGTACAGGTACCAAACAACGACATTTGGGAGGGGGGGGCTCCCCTGGTGCTAGGAAAAAAAAAACTAAAAACAAGAAGGGAAAAGAGCTGGTTTACATAAATAAAGGCTATGTACACTATCCACTATACTATACTATACAAATAAAACACTGTGCTGTACTCTATGCTATGCTATACCTATTCTAACATTTCCTATCTCTGAACCTTATGTACCAGAGGGTTGTCATATTGCACATAGTGTTATTGCACATTCATTTAAAGTGTCGCAGTTTGCAGGTTTGAAATGTACACAGTTGTGTTTCAGTATTACACTTGATTTCAATCTAGTAAATGCCATCAATTTGTCTAGATTGTCCAGGGCCTAGAACCTAGGTCTTTGCTGTGTTCAGGGCCTGAATGGCCCTGGGGTAGAAGCTGAGCTTCAGTCTGTTTGTCCTTGCGAACATGGTCCTGAACAGCCTGTTCGAGGGCAGCCGAGCAAAGTGTTCGTACCCAGGGTGGGATGGGTCTCTGGAGATCTTCTAATTTTTAATTGTTTTATTTTGCCTCTTATATTTTGATATTATATTCTGTCTTATACGCACCCTAAATGGAGACCCCCCCATGTGAAAGTAACTCTCACGGTTGTACTTGTATAACTGGAGTGACAAACATCTTGTAAAGCATCATGATATGGACATTTCCACAGGAGTTGTGCTACCACAAGGCCTCCCACTGGAACTGGGTAAGAATACAACATTAAAGACTGTTACTGGCATGTTCAGTTAGATTGTACATTACATAAAGCATGTCTGACTATTGTAACCTTCTGAGATGTGTCTTTTTTTGAATTGTCAACTGACTCAAGAACATTGTGAATGATATCATGCTAGAGCCCCTCTAGGACTTAATGTGGACTCTCAGTGCACATAGGGATCACGATTCATGACTTCTCTTCTGTGTTTCACTCCAGAAAACGTAGCTTTGAAAGGATTGGCTGTTCAGTCATCATCTCGTCATAATGGTGCTGCTGCCAAGGCCATTGATGGGAACAAAAACAAAGACTTTCACAAAGGATCCTGCACCCACTCTCTGGAGGAGGCCAACCCCTGGTGGAGAGTGGACCTGCTGGATGTGTACAACGTCGCTACTGTGACCATCACCAATAGAGGAGACTGCTGTGCTGACAGGCTTAAAGGTGCTGAGATTCGTATTGGTAACTCACTGGTCAACAACAAGAATCCCAGGTGAGTCATGCAGCATTTCCTCCGGCTAAATGCAGAAGACTTCACCTATCTGAAGACGTCTTTTGTTCTTATCCATGCCAGTGCATTTTTATGGGTTTGCTACGTTGTTGAACTGACATTGACCTTTATCCTCTCGGTCTCTCTCAGGTGTGCTCACATCCAGGACATCACAGCAGAAAACACCTACACCTTCAACTGTGCCAACCGGTTTGGTCGCTATGTCAGTGTGGTCATCCCTGACAGGACCGAATTCCTTACTCTGTGTGAAGTGGAAGTATTTGGCACTTTGGAAATTCGTCCTCCAGGTAACATTAACTAGATGTTAAGTCATACTCTACTTACAAAAGAAAGAGCAGCAATTATTTCTAAGGTCCTCATACAAAGCGCTTTTTAAAACCAAATATTTTCAGAACAATGGGAATGTATTTCTCTTATCTGCCAATCGTTTCAAGCATGTTGTGAATATCATGCTAGAGTCCCTCTAGGACTTAATGTGGACTCTCAGTGCACAGCTCAGGGGAGGCTGTGGCGCAGGAGGTAGAGCCGCCTTCTAATGATCGCAAGGTTGGTAGATTGGCGGTTCGAGTCCCGGCCGGCCACATGTCGAAGTGTCCTTGGGCAAGACATTGAACCCCAAATTGCTCCCAGTGAGCGGGCCGGTGCCTTGCATGGTAGCTTGCCGACATTGGTGTGTGAATGAGAGGCTGTTGTAAAGCGCTTTGGATAAAGGTGCTGTATAAGTGCAGTCCATTTACCATGTAGTGCACATAAGGTTCACAATTCATGATTTCTCTTCTGTTTTTCACTCCAGTGAACGTGGCTTTGAAAGGAGTGGCTGTTCAGTCATCACAGAGTCATCGTGGGTCTCCTCTCAGGGCCATTGATGGGAACAGAAACACAGACTATCGTCAAAAGTCCTGCACCCACACACGGAAGGAGGCCAACCCCTGGTGGAGATTGGACCTGCTGGATGTGTACAACGTCGATACTCTGACCATCACCAATAGAGAAGACTGCTGTGCTGACAGGCTTAAAGGGGCTGAGATTCGTATTGGTAACTCACTGGACAACAACAATCCCAGGTGACTCGTGCAGCATTTCCTCCTGCTAAGTGCAGAAGACTTCAACTATTAGAATACATCTTTTGTTCTTATCCATACCAGTGAATTTTTGTCTTTTAAAGTATTGTTGAACTGTTATTGATATTCATCCTGTCTCTCAGATGCGCTGTCATACCCGATATCACAGGAGAAAGCGTCTACACCTTCCAGTGTAATGGCATGGAGGGGCGCTATGTCAGTGTGGTTATCCCCGACAAGACAGAGTTCCTTACTCTGTGTGAAGTGGAAGTATTTGGCACTAAATGTTAGTACATGTACTTGTATTCACCAGTCAACCTTCCCCCTTCCCATGTGTCCACAGCACTACCTTAATTAGGCCCCTATACTTTCTTCTATTTACCTTTTTTGTTTCTTTTTATTATTACTACTCGATCTTTTCAGTTTGTAAAGCGTCTTTGAGTGTCTAGAAAAGCACTATACAAGTCTAATGTGTTATTATAATTATAAGAACGAGCAGCGTTTATTAAACCAACGATCTTTGCTACAGTGGGAATACAGTATGTCTTATCTACATGTTGTGATATGAAGCTAGAGCCCCTCTAGGTCTTAACGTGGACTCTCCGTGCACAATTCATGATCTCTCTTCTGTCTTTCACTCCAGTAAACGTGGCGTTTGGAAGAGTGGCTGTTCAGTCATCAACGGCTTTTAGCGCTCCTGCTCTCAGGGCCGTTGATGGGAACACAGACCCACACTTCCACAGAGGATCCTCCTGCACTCACACTCGGTCTGAGGCCAACCCCTGGTGGAGAGTGGACCTGCTGGATGTGTACAGAGTCAGTGCTGTGTCCATCACCAATAGAGGAGACTGCTGTGCTGAGAGGCTTGAAGGGGCTGAGATTCGTATTGGTAACTCACTGGAGAACAACGGCAACGACAATCCCAGGTGATGCATGCGGCATTTCCCTACCGAGTGCAGAAGACTTCACACTTTCATTTAATTCAACTATTTGAATACATTGTTTGGTCTTATCCATGGCAGTGTATTGTTCATGGATTTGTACATTGTTGAACTGACATATTGATCTTTCTCCTCTGTCTCTCTCAGATGCACTGTCATCTCCCCCATCCCAGCAGAACACACACAGACCTTCCCGTGTAACAACATGGAGGGTCGCTTTGTAAATGGATTATATATTCAAGGCACCAACTGGGACTTCAGATAATGCTGTTCAATAATCATTTCAATTCCTGATATTTATATTTGTCTAATAAAACAATTGCATAATGACTTCAGTTCTGCTGTCTTACCTTATCAAACTTAAAATATACAGTTATTCTATGTCTTTCTTTGCATACAATGTCTGTTAAACTATTGTTGACAACATCTGTCGACAATAAAGTTCAGTACATGTTGTCAACAGGCATTATTGATGGCAATGCATCTGTCAAAGGTCCAATGACTTAAAAGATAATAAGACTGCCATCATAGTCTACTGAACTGCATCTTGTCTCTTTCTCTTAAAAGAAAGTAAAATGGTAAACAAGAGAATCTGATACTATTCAACAAGTTATAGCTGTTATTCATTCTGTTTGAGGGATCCACAGCGTCAGTCCCTTCATCTTGCTGATCGCTGATAAAGGATCTCCTTTACTTTATTTTACCTCTTAGTACAAGTGCTAAAGTTTTGAGCCTCAGACAAGTCATGATATACATAACATTAGAAATGATCACATGCACTTTTCTTTACTGCAGGTCATTTTATATTTTGTCGCTCTGGTGTTGTGCCGTGTGGGAGGATGGGAAGTGTGGTTCAAGCCAGGTCTAAACCCAAACCCCACATTAAGGTTGTGCTAAAGCTGGGAATGAACAACAAAGACCTGGGGGCTATTCCACGTACCGTGATTAAATCTGATCCCGGTTTAAATCAGATCCTGGTGCTAATTTCAGCTGGTGTTCCGTTCCATCAATGTGGCTCAAATAATTTGCTGCTTGGTTGCTATGCAACCAATCCTTCTGAACAAACCTGGTAGCGAGCAGGTTTACAGGCTGGTTTAGGTAATACGTGCGTCAAAAATGTCTCGCAGGCGGAAACGACATCCCGAACGACGGTTCCGTCAAGTGTCTTTTTCCCGTGGCCTGGGGTGGTCCAGTGGTCTAGCACCGCGGTCTACAGTGCACACATATGCCCATGTCGGCATGGGTTCGAATCCAGCCCATGCCCTGCTGACATGCCCTCTCTCCCTTCTTCTCCTCACTTTCCTGTTTGTCTTCACTATATCTGTCTAATACAATGAAAAATAGGAGTGGGACTGCCTCACTCAGGGACATTTTTATTTTATTTTTTTCCCCACTTTTTACGAGATAGATAATTTGATATTTTGAAAGTGTGATCGATGGTTTATTGTGTGATAACTTGATATTTAGAAAGTGTGAGATAAATAAAAAAGGTATGTCTATCAACTTGCATTGCCAATATCACAGTGGTGTGTTTGGCACAGGGGTTATCTTATCCACGCCCCCACATTTGGGGCTAGAGTCGGGTCTATGTTTAATATAACAGATATAAAGAGCTTACCTTTATCATTATCAATAATGTTCATCGATATCGCAAACGATTAATTTGATTCCATTCTAAACGACCATATCGTTTTTTTCCTTGCCCAGTAAATACAGTGCGAGTCAGAAGCCCTTGTTTACAGCCACGTCACATAGCAAAACCGAGCATGCTTGGTTTCAACCCCCGAATTTCCATATCATTGGTCCTCGAAAGTCATTTTTCCCGCCTCTGCTCGATTCTATTGGCTCTGACGCTTCAAATGAGTGGTCAATCATGAAATTTGACCAATGGGTTTGGGAGAAAATCCAGTGGTTAAACGACGCGTCACGAAGCTGGTGTGAAAAGGAGGCAGTTGCGCAATAGGAGCGCGCAGGGGAGCCCTGCTGGACGGAAACAGTCTAAACTGTTGGATTTGGATGCAATTTATACCAATAGTGATATGTCAATGAAATATAATACATTTTACAGTCTTGATACATGGGAAAGTCTGATACACTGATGTCTGACTCATCAGACCCTGGAGTACGGATTCCTAGATGATTTGGGCTATAAGGTCAGGTTTCCAAGCTGATATTCACTCTAAAAGCTGTTGTTTTTTTAGGCGGAGATTGAATTTGAGATTTTTCACAATGTTCTAGCTCTATTTACTCTGACACAGTAACATATATTTGGATTCTGACACTTCTACAGTCACCCCACAGGTATCATTTGATACCAAGATCATTATGAAGGCCCTTGTGATTGTGGAGATATTCTATATTCACTGTGGGCATGTGATTTCGAGCAGAAAACCTGAAAAATAGCATTGATAAGAAAGCAGCCAGCTAGAGGTCCCGCTTCGATACTTGATTTAATAAAAAATAAAAAAAGTTTTACATTTAACCGAAGCCTTCATGCAAATCGATTTACAATATATATATATATATATATATATATATATATATATATATATATATATATATCTGTCTAAGTGAATCATCTATCCATCAGTAATCATAAGAAAAAATAATCTATGCCAAATCCAGGGTCCAGTTAGAAGAACATAATTTACTACTCAGAAAGGCTTCAAACACCATTGTAATCGTGTCAGTTCTTGTAAATTAGCAGACACCATCATTTTATAGCCTACATACTTTTTTAGATGAGATTTTAGATTAGATTCAGACAACGAAATGCAGTAAAAAGTGTGTCAGAAGAGGAATTTGAACCACCGTCTTAAAATGACGAATTAATACTATGGCAGCGGTCAATACCAATATGCCATCGTGACAATATGACTGTATGTAGCCTGCTGCTGATATCACCACAGTAGTAAATATTAATTTATTAAAATATGAACATATAACAATAACTGGGGCTAGTATGACCTACGCATTTAATCGGTCAGGAGGGACAGTACAGGGGGGTAGTAGATGTCTCAGGAGGGACAGTACAGGGGGGTAGTAGATGTCTCAGGAGGGACAGTACAGGGGGGTAGTAGATGTCTCAGGAGAAACAGTACAGGGGGGTAGATGTCTCAGGAGGGACAGTACAGGGGGGTAGTAGATGTCTCAGGAGGGACAGTACAGGGGGGTAGTAGATGTCTCAGGAGAAACAGTACAGGGGGGTAGTAGATGTCTCAGGAGGGACAGTACAGGGGGGTAGTAGATGTCTCAGGAGGGACAGTACAGGGGGGTAGTAGATGTCTCAGGAGGAAATCACAGCCTTATTCCCGATGGGTCTGAGACTGATGGCTGAATCTCAAAAGTCGGTATAAGTTATTTTACCACCCGGTATAAAGCAGGCACTAATCTTGCCCACAGCTCTCTCTCTCTCTCTCTCTCTCTCTCTCTCTCTCTCTCTCTCTCTCTCTCTCTCTCTCTCTCTCTCTTCTGTACTCTCTCTTTTCTGTTCTCTCTCTCTTCTGTTCTCTCTCTCTCTTCTGTTCTCTCTCTCTCTTCTGTTCTCTCTCTCTTCTGTTACCGTGTAGACCTAATGAACTTATTCAGCATAGTCTTGTGTTTCTACTCCCTTCATAGCCAGTGTTATACTTCCCGTAGTGTGACTCTTACCGGGGTTAATAAAATCTATCTATCTGATGTTCATGTGTCACAGTATCCTGGGTGGAAGTGATAGAATCAATCACACTGTCACACAGCTACTTCTTTGAAAGAAAACCATTTATTGCTTTGAGTGAAAAGTACATCTTTGTTGTACTTCATACGTAGGTCTGTTGTACTTCATACGTAGGTCGGTTGTAGCAGACCTAGGAGTTGTTGTAGCAGACCTAGGAGTTGTTGTAGCAGACCTAGGAGCTGTTGTAACAGACCTAGGAGTTGTTGTAGCAGACCTAGGAGCTGTTGTAACAGACCTAGGAGCGGTTGTAGCAGACCTAGGAGCTGTTGTAGCAGACCTAGGAGCTGTTGTAGCAGACCTAGGAGCTGTTGTAGCAGACCTAGGAGCTGTTGTAGCAGACCTAGGTGCTGTTGTAACAGACCTAGGAGCTGTTGTAGCAGACCTAGGAGCTGTTGTAGCAGACCTAGGAGCTGTTGTAGCAGACCTAGGAGCTGTTGTAGCAGACCTAGGAGCTGTTGTAGCAGACCTAGGAGCTGTTGTAGGCGCTGTTGTAGCAGACCGAGGAGCTGTTGTAGCAGACCTAGGAGCTGTTGTAGCAGACCTAGGAGCTGTTGTAGCAGACCGGGGAGCTGTTGTAGCAGACCGAGGAGCTGTTGTAGCAGACCTATTAGGAGCTGTTGTAACAGACCTAGGAGCTGTTGTAGCAGACCGAGGAGCTGTTGTAGCAGACCTATTGGGAGCTGTTGTAACAGACCTAGGAGCTTAGGCTATTTTTGCGACTGGTCACGTTATCTGTACATATGCAAAATAAAATATAATATAAACAACCACAACATACATCCTTTGGTGGCATACCTCTGCTGTTTCTACCTGACTGGAGACATTAGTGTACATCAACGACTTTAGATAGTGTAGCATAGTTACTCTTGATATTATATGATATTCTATATTAATGACACTCACAACTGTGTCAAATTTATTGAGGTAATGACCAGAAAGTACCCTTTGTTACAACATTGTTACCACATAAATTCGTAGTAAATACTGGCTGAACAAAGCTCTATAAAGGGTAACCCAATGGTCTTTCCTAGACACAGTGGTCAGATATAAGACAGTCCTTGTCCAGTTGCACGCATCTTCACATGTCAAGGAAATGTATTCGCCTTCTTGCTGTTACAGTTTTGAGAGACACATTTCAACTACTGTGTAGAGGTTAGTAGAGAGAGTGTATAGGAATCGACTTTTGAGATTCAGCCACATTTTGCGTTTCAAGCAGTGACAGGAAGTGGGAAGGGTCAGACTTCTCACCTCTGAGACAGGTATCTGCTTATCCTTCAGAATGTCAATCTCTCTCAGTATGTTATTGGTGTTGTCTTCCAGAGCTGCATTTATGACAGCAGTAACATCCTGTAGAAAGAGATTGGAGATTTAAAGGAGTGGTTTGTGTGGTTTTGAGACTACACATGAGTGGTTTGTGTACAAGTCTTCGAGTACTACAATAGCTAACTTGCATCTCGAAATCAAGTACCCAGACCACTGAGATAAGATCCCGACATGTCAAGTGAACAGGTCATAATAAATATTTGCTTGAAAATAATTTTATTGAAAATAATAACTAATAAATAATAACAATTTATAAAACAAGAAAATTCAGACAATATATCATATTTATGAAATCTTAATAAACAAATACAGTAGCCTACAGACTCTAAAAGAACAATTGGCCCCATCAACAGGACTCAGCCCCTTGGTCAGCAGCAGAAAGACCCGTGGTCATCATCTTATATACAGTGCATTGCTCATAGATGGCTATCATGTTATACAGTACATACCAGGGTTTTCCCTGGGTCAGAATGAGGGCTTGGTGGGTGATTTTGTGCGCGCACTACGCGCCCATTTTTTTTTGGAGGGACCCCCAATTGTTGTATTTGTATTGTAAATTGTAATTATTAATAATTATTCTTATTATTAATGTACCTGGTTATGTTACAGTAGAGAAACAAAAAACAGTTACCAAAACTGAGTATTTACTAGCTAAGATTGGCAAAAGATTGGCGTGGTGCAACCGAAATTAGTAAACAACTAGTTTGAAACTAACTAGTAACAACTAGGGGTTTAGTAACTACTAAATGCAGTAGTAATGACTTACGCCATATTGGTGCAACCCAGTCCAGTAGGCTACCAGATACGATGTTGTAATGTATGCACATATTTTGCTACCACGGTTGCCAGACGGAATTGACAATGTCCAGCCCAACCGGTCTAAAAGCTGCCGAATCCACCCGTCTAGTGTGACCAAAAGTAGCCCAATCTGGCAACACTGCTTGCTACGTTCTTGCAGCTCGCGTGAACACAGGTTCTTCCATCAGCGCTCGCCTGCCGCTTCGATTGCAGACTCAAGTTAACGCGCGTGCAGAAAGATGCCACGAAACTCATGTCCGGTAGCTTTCTTTCAAGGAATTTCAAAAATAAAAGTCCCGTAAAACAATTGTTATTTCTCGCCGTGAGAAATAGAGATGCGGCGTGAGAGCGTGAGAACTGGTTGAAATGCGTGAGTCTCACGGTGATTGCATGAGACTTGGCAGCTCTGGTCAAAGCATTAGAACGTAGAACGGAAAATCGCACGCGCGCTTTGCGCACGGAAAGCCACCGGCCCCGATTTGGCCTGATTTCTTTTTTCCGTCAGGAGATTTTTTTTTTGCTTTAATCCCTGTAAATAAGAGGAATGGTGAATATAAATATATGTATAGGGTAAATATGTGTATAGGATATGAACAGCAGTATTATACAGCAATATTATACAGTATTATACATGACTATATGCAGGTAGGCTATGTCTATAAGCTATTTTACAGTTATTTTACAATTCTCATAGCTTTTTTCTGTAGTGTAATCAATGGTTTTAGAGTGCTTTTGTATGCATTCCCCCATATCTCCACACAGTAACTCAAATAATATTTTGGTAAGACAAGACAACAATAAAGAGTATACAACATCCTCTGTTCCAGAATATGTTTTGCCCTACACAATACACTCCTTGATACTTTGGATCTAACGTATCTTATGAGATTTCTAACAGAATTTACTGTCTAATATTACTCCTAGAAATGTGTATTACTCAGGTTGGGGTGTAAGAGGTTAAAGGTGACTCACATAGACTTGGATGTCCTTGGGGGTGCTGTCGATGCGTCCTGTGGGGGAGGTGAAGCGAGGCAGGTGGTCCAGGGTGACGTGACTGATCAGGATGGGGTGGGACAGGGCGATCACCAAGGAACCCTGCGCATACAATAATCGTGTAGCATAATATTTCTCATACTTTTCCATCTAAGCTGGATCTTCGTACACTCTACATTCTGATAGTTTTTTCTTTATTTTTTTCTTCCCTCGCTCGCCTCACTTTTCTGACAATTAAATATGTTAAACAATGAATGAAGTTTGCCTTACCGTTTCCTTGGAAGGCAGGGTGACGACAAACGTGCTGGGGTACAAGTACCAAACGCCTGAGAGCCAGAGGGAGAAGGGAGAATCAGAGAATCGAAAATAGGACTGAATACGTTATCAAGTGGTATGCTCCACTATCCTCAACAAATCTGCAACATGCTCCATGCTGTCGGTTGATTGAAACAACACCCAAGCTGCTAGTGACAAAGCTACAATGTCTGTCTCTGAAATTCATGATATTAGCTTGCCATGTTAACTGGTGAAATAAATTATTGGTAGGGATGGGAATCGAGAACTGGTTCCAGTTGAGAACCGGTTTCAAATTGTTCGATCAATCGGAATCGTACGCCTCCAAGGATATCGATTCCTTTTATTGATGCTGCCATATTTTTCTTACAGTTTTGCGCTGCAAAAACTAATGAGTCATGACGTCAAACTCTGTAATAATCACAATACTATAACCGTGATTTATAGAAACTTCTCTTTTAATAACGTCCATGGAAAGAGGGCAATCAGATATGCAAATTGAAATTAAACAACGTGGAAATATGTTGCTAGCAGCACAATCGCGGGTCTGTAGTTTAAACACATTTTTTATTCATTTGTTTGTCAAGTCTATTTATGTCTTGGAAATGTCTTTAGGATAACCTAACCCTACATGTTAATGATGTGGTAGGTCAGGTGGTCAGAACATATGTACTTCAAAAGGCACAAAAAATATTTTGTGGAAAATGTACTAATAGGGCCAAAGAGGTCACATCATATATATCACTGTGAATAGCTTGCTGGTGGGCTAGTAACACCACACAAGTAGGACTTATGAATCTAGAATGAAATGGATGTGAAGTGACACTCACCGAAAGTCAAGAGGAGAAGAAGCAGGATGGCCTTCCTCACATCAATGTTGAACAATGCACCAGCTACAGGGAGAGAGAAAAAGGCTAATGTCAACAAACAAACAAGTAATGCTAACAAATTATCTACAGGAGAGAGATAATGCGAATTGTTAAGTATACATTACTTGATTAAACACATGCACGCACGCACGCAAACACACACACACACACATGCACAGACACACTTACACACACACGACCAACGTGCGCATACACACCGCAACGCAACACATCTGCATACACACCACAACATGCACATGCACACTGCAATAAACACGCACGTACACACACACACACACACGTACACACACACACACACGCACACACAAACAATGGGATCAACGTTTGCGGAAGTGTTTGTGAAATGGTTTGCGGAAGCAAGATTTTGTGCTAATTGTAAGATTGTTGGTAAAAACAGACATTGTACATTTGTTTAATTATTATAATTTTTTTAAATATATTTTGGGTGTATTCAGCAATGGCATGTTCAGGTCAGAAAGAGGCATACAAATGAAAAAAGATCCATCCATCTATCCATCCATCCATCCATCCATCCATCCATCCATCCATCATTTACCATAAGAGCAGATCACATCCATTGTGCCCCTCTGTGTTGCTGCCTGAGATAAGGAAGTACAAAAAACTGTGGGCCAATGTCCTGTGTACGAATACTCATACTGCCTACCATTAAGTAGGCATTTTGTGTATGCAGGAATAGGAAAGTTCTGAAAGTATGCACAATTCAGTCTAAACTAATTTAAACTAAATTCAATGTGTCACTGTACTTACCACAGCTGGCAGTGGTGGTCCTGGCACTCTGGGAGCCATCAGAGGAAGAGTCCCCAGAGGTGTCAGTGCTACTCTGGCTTACCTGACTGGAGAGGCCCTCACTGGACGTGTGCAGGCTTGGGGGAGGAATACTCACCCTGGGGGGCACGGCTGGGGCCAGACTCACCCTGTGGGGCACGGCCGGGGCTGGGGCCAGAACAGTAGCAGGTGCTGGGGAAGCTGCCTTATGCGCACCTGTTCTCCTCTTATTGTATCTAAAGAGAGAGAGAGAGAGAGAGAGAGAGAGAGAGAGAGAGAGAGAGAGGAGAGAGAGAGAGAGAGAGAGAGAGAGAGAGAGAGAGAGAGAGAGAGAGAGAGAGAGAGGGAGAGAGAGTGGATGGGGGGACAGAGAACATTAGTACACAAGGATTTGCATACCTTGCTAATGCCTCTACATCAAGTGTGACTTGATGGCTTGCCCCTTCCATGTAGTCAAGCAGAATTTTGCATCAAGAGACGACCAAAATTGTGTAACATGTTATCATTACTCTTTACACTATACTTACAACGGTGTAACCATGAGTAATAATACTATTGTCATTACTCCTTTGCTACACTGTACTTACAGCAGTGTAGCAACAAGTAATAACGGTATTTGTTACACTGTACTTAGATGTTATAACACGGTAAATAAACACATGTCAAACCAAACTGCTGTTTTTGAACTAAATCCCAAAGTCAGAATTTGACTCGTGACCTTTCTAAGTTGGGTTAACACTATATTACAGTGGTTGAATGACCGTGTACTGTAATTACTATTGTAAGTGCAATGTAACACGTTATCATTTCTCTTTTACTACACTATACTTACAACAGTGTAACAATGAGTAATAACAGTTACAGTTTTACAGTTACAGCCAGTGAGTTTACAGTTACAGCCAGTGAGTTTACAGTTACTGTGTTACAGTTACAGCCAGTGAGTTTACAGTTACAGCCAGTGAGTTTACAGTTGCAGTGTTACAGCTACAGCCAGTGAGTTTACAGTTAGTTACAGTTACAGACACTGAGTTTACAGTTACAGTGTAACTGTTACAGTCAGTAAGTTTACATTTACAGTGTTACAGTTACAGCTAGTGAGTTTACAGTTACAGTGTTACAGTTACAGCCATTGAGTTCACAGTTGGTGATACAACTGAAAGCTCAATCCACCTTGTCATTTAAGGCTCATAAAGTATATATACATTATGATGTAGTCTTTAAAGCCTTGTGGAAATGGATAGAAAACATTATTTAAGTGAAATCTGTAAGTATATGCTAATTAGTGGCGGCGACATCATGCGACTCAAAATGTCACATTTTAATTTAATATAAAATATTTCTGTTGGTTTAATTATATGTGTCCTATGGAGTTCAGATAGTGCACGTTGTATGGTGCCAGTAAAGAGCAAGCAACATTGGCTAAGACGCCGCTTTAGATTCAAAATTAGACCTCGCTTTCGACTCATTCCATCAATGTCACTAAAGAAAAATCCAGACTTATTTTTGATAAGTCTCGCAAAATCAATTTATTGTAAGTGCAATGTAACACATTATTATTACTCTTTTACTACACTATACTTACAACAGTTTAACAGTGAGAAATAATACTATTGTCATTACTCATTTGTTACACTTTACTTACAGCAGGGTAGCAACAACTAGCCTATTAATAACAGTATTTGTTACACTGTACGTACATGTTATAATGCGGTAAATAAACAATTTACAAATATAACAAATAAACAACAGAAAAACACCCCACATATAGGCCTACCCAACATGCTATTTAACCATGAGTACAGTATGCTACCTAACCATCCTGTTCACCAGACTGGCATTACATTACATCTAACTGGCACTTACTGTACTGTTCTTGGTACTTACCAAGTTCTTACCTGATCACAGTGATCGGCTAAATCAGTGCAGTGTTCTATACCTCTACCTCAATCAGTTCAGCTGAGAAGATCAGTGAAGATTCTCCCTTCTTATTCATTCAGCAGATTACTGTCTCTGCTTCTCCGACTAAAAACATGTGGAAGAAAATGTATTAAATGCCATTCTGGTGCAGACCAGTGAGGAATAATGCCCTTTCATACAGTGCTCCATAGCTCAAAATTGTAATTTTACAGGATAAAATGAATATAATAGAAAAACAAATAGATAAATAAACATTCAAACCATGAGAATAATGACAACATTGAGGATATGTTGTAAAACATGTAAAAAAAAAAAAATAAATAAATAAAGTACCACATTGATAATTTGCCTAATTAAATAATGTTTATTACTCAGAATAATGGAAATAGCTGCAATTCATGGTCTTGAGTTTGGCTACAAATGATTTAAACTGGACGGAGTCGCCAGACTATCTTTTTTTAACTTACCGAATGAAGACGACTCTGTCTGCGAGCCAGATGTCCAGATTGCCATTGTCCGGCTGTAATTACTTGATATCACAGGGGACTTTCACCAAATCTCACTGTTCCGTTTTAGTTGACCGTCTTAACCATAGGTCTCACCGCTTTCCAGCAGTAAAGTAACTGAGGATTTGTACAATTATTCTATTGTTGTTTTAACGTTCTGTCAAAAAACGTCATAGATCAACTGTTTCCATGGAGCCGCCGTGCTGATGCCGTGCGTAATAATGAGTCACGCGCACCAATTTAGTTGATAAGTTGAAAGTCATGGAGAATTTCCAGCCATTCAAGAGCAATATACAGGAGTAGGAAGTGCCTATATTATTCATTTGTCACCAAATCACCAATCAGCCTACCCATGCACCATTTCTGGTCCTAGCTGAAGAGAATGTCATTACTTTGTTGTCACAACTTTCACATTACCCAGTAAGCACCGAGTCTTACTCTAAAATCACTGCCAGATAAACATTATTTTACAACATTTTTTATTATTTAAAAAAAGTACATATGAATGAATGATTGAATGGTCTTTATTGTCATTAATACAGTACAGGTACCATACAACGACATTTGGGAGGGGGGGCTCCCCTGGTGCTAGGAAAAAAAATATATAGGCCTACTAAAAACAAGAAGGGAAAAGAGCTGGTTTACATAAATAAAGGCTATATACACTATCCACTATACTATACTATACAAATAAAACACTGTGCTGTACTCTATGCTATGCTATAAATATCCTAACATTTCCTATCTCTGAACCTTATGTGCACGAGGGTTGTCACACACAGTATTATTGCACATTCATTTAAAGTGTCATTTGAAATGTTAGTAAATATGCTACGTTACGCTGTCTGCATGTTTCTCCCGCTATCTGAGTCGCAGCACGCACTTGCCTCAAGAAAATTCCGGTGCAGGTTAAGCGGCAGCAAGCAGCTGGAGCTATGCATGGCAAATGTACATTTCAGGATGTGTGGCTCACTAAAGACATTTACAAGCAATGGATTTTCGGGTGCGCCGTCACCATAATGTAGGGTGCCTGCATTACCACTGGTAATAGAACGTGCGAAAACGGGCTTCTGCCAGGGTTGCTCGACTTAATCACCATTTAAAAATACATTTTGGGAAGATTTTGTCTTACATGTGTCAACATACATGTCCCATATGTATTATAGTTAATGTTTGTGTTGCTGCGCTCTGTGTAGAGCGCGTTATAGGTGATACAACCATCCAACATATTGTAGGCTAGTCTGCAAAGTTTTGCTACGTTTCCGTGCGTACTATGAAATCTAATCCTGCCGGCGCCACTGGATCCTACTATAAGAGCCATTTATGAACAGCACACACACATCTGGCAGACGTACTGAAGGAGGTAGTGTCAGAATGGAAGTTGGAGAGGCCAGGAAGCACAATTCCAGACACAACAGATAATGCTAGAAATATTGTCAATGAAATCAGTGAAGCTGGACTGGGCCCCCAAATTGGATGTTTGCACACAAAATAAATTTAGCAGCACAAAAAGCAACAGGAATCAACCAGGTGTCCAGGGTGCTAGGCGGTCATAAATGTTGTGTCTTTCTTCCACCATAGCACAACAGCTGCACATATTGCAGAGAAAATACAATGAATATCAATACAAGCTGGCATGTCCTAATTGAATGAATTGATTTAATTGAATTGAATTGAATGGTCTTTATTGTCATTGATATAGTACAGGTACCAAACAACGACATTTGGGAGGGGGGGGCTCCCCTGGTGCTAGGAAAAAAAAAACTAAAAACAAGAAGGGAAAAGAGCTGGTTTACATAAATAAAGGCTATGTACACTATCCACTATACTATACTATACAAATAAAACACTGTGCTGTACTCTATGCTATGCTATACCTATTCTAACATTTCCTATCTCTGAACCTTATGTACCAGAGGGTTGTCATATTGCACATAGTGTTATTGCACATTCATTTAAAGTGTCGCAGTTTGCAGGTTTGAAATGTACACAGTTGTGTTTCAGTATTACACTTGATTTCAATCTAGTAAATGCCATCAATTTGTCTAGATTGTCCAGGGCCTAGAACCTAGGTCTTTGCTGTGTTCAGGGCCTGAATGGCCCTGGGGTAGAAGCTGAGCTTCAGTCTGTTTGTCCTTGCGAACATGGTCCTGAACAGCCTGTTCGAGGGCAGCCGAGCAAAGTGTTCGTACCCAGGGTGGGATGGGTCTCTGGAGATCTTCTAATTTTTAATTGTTTTATTTTGCCTCTTATATTTTGATATTATATTCTGTCTTATACGCACCCTAAATGGCGACCCCCCCATGTGAAAGTAACTCTCACGGTTGTACTTGTATAACTGGAGTGACAAACATCTTGTAAAGCATCATGATATGGACATTTCCACAGGAGTTGTGCTACCACAAGGCCTCCCACTGGAACTGGGTAAGAATACAACATTAAAGACTGTTACTGGCATGTTCAGTTAGATTGTACATTACATAAAGCATGTCTGACTATTGTAACCTTCTGAGATGTGTCTTTTTTTGAATTGTCAACTGACTCAAGAACATTGTGAATGATATCATGCTAGAGCCCCTCTAGGACTTAATGTGGACTCTCAGTGCACATAGGGATCACGATTCATGACTTCTCTTCTGTGTTTCACTCCAGAAAACGTAGCTTTGAAAGGATTGGCTGTTCAGTCATCATCTCGTCATAATGGTGCTGCTGCCAAGGCCATTGATGGGAACAAAAACAAAGACTTTCACAAAGGATCCTGCACCCACTCTCTGGAGGAGGCCAACCCCTGGTGGAGAGTGGACCTGCTGGATGTGTACAACGTCGCTACTGTGACCATCACCAATAGAGGAGACTGCTGTGCTGACAGGCTTAAAGGTGCTGAGATTCGTATTGGTACCTCACTGGTCAACAACAAGAATCCCAGGTGAGTCATGCAGCATTTCCTCCGGCTAAATGCAGAAGACTTCACCTATCTGAAGACGTCTTTTGTTCTTATCCATGCCAGTGCATTTTTATGGGTTTGCTACGTTGTTGAACTGACATTGACCTTTATCCTCTCGGTCTCTCTCAGGTGTGCTCACATCCAGGACATCACAGCAGAAAACACCTACACCTTCAACTGTGCCAACCGGTTTGGTCGCTATGTCAGTGTGGTCATCCCTGACAGGACCGAATTCCTTACTCTGTGTGAAGTGGAAGTATTTGGCACTTTGGAAATTCGTCCTCCAGGTAACATTAACTAGATGTTAAGTCATACTCTACTTACAAAAGAAAGAGCAGCAATTATTTCTAAGGTCCTCATACAAAGCGTTTTTTTTTTGTCATACCCGATATCACAGGAGAAAGCGTCTACACCTTCCAGTGTAATGGCATGGAGGGGCGCTATGTCAGTGTGGTTATCCCCGACAAGACAGAGTTCCTTACTCTGTGTGAAGTGGAAGTATTTGGCACTAAATGTTAGTACATGTACTTGTATTCACCAGTCAACCTTCCCCCTTCCCATGTGTCCACAGCACTACCTTAATTAGGCCCCTATACTTTCTTCTATTTACCTTTTTTGTTTCTTTTTATTATTACTACTCGATCTTTTCAGTTTGTAAAGCGTCTTTGAGTGTCTAGAAAAGCACTATACAAGTCTAATGTGTTATTATAATTATAAGAACGAGCAGCGTTTATTAAACCAACGATCTTTGCTACAGTGGGAATACAGTATGTCTTATCTACATGTTGTGATATGAAGCTAGAGCCCCTCTAGGTCTTAACGTGGACTCTCCGTGCACAATTCATGATCTCTCTTCTGTCTTTCACTCCAGTAAACGTGGCGTTTGGAAGAGTGGCTGTTCAGTCATCAACGGCTTTTAGCGCTCCTGCTCTCAGGGCCGTTGATGGGAACACAGACCCACACTTCCACAGAGGATCCTCCTGCACTCACACTCGGTCTGAGGCCAACCCCTGGTGGAGAGTGGACCTGCTGGATGTGTACAGAGTCAGTGCTGTGTCCATCACCAATAGAGGAGACTGCTGTGCTGAGAGGCTTGAAGGGGCTGAGATTCGTATTGGTAACTCACTGGAGAACAACGGCAACGACAATCCCAGGTGATGCATGCGGCATTTCCCTACCGAGTGCAGAAGACTTCACACTTTCATTTAATTCAACTATTTGAATACATTGTTTGGTCTTATCCATGGCAGTGTATTGTTCATGGATTTGTACATTGTTGAACTGACATATTGATCTTTCTCCTCTGTCTCTCTCAGATGCACTGTCATCTCCCCCATCCCAGCAGAACACACACAGACCTTCCCGTGTAACAACATGGAGGGTCGCTTTGTAAATGGATTATATATTCAAGGCACCAACTGGGACTTCAGATAATGCTGTTCAATAATCATTTCAATTCCTGATATTTATATTTGTCTAATAAAACAATTGCATAATGACTTCAGTTCTGCTGTCTTACCTTATCAAACTTAAAATATACAGTTATTCTATGTCTTTCTTTGCATACAATGTCTGTTAAACTATTGTTGACAACATCTGTCGACAATAAAGTTCAGTACATGTTGTCAACAGGCATTATTGATGGCAATGCATCTGTCAAAGGTCCAATGACTTAAAAGATAATAAGACTGCCATCATAGTCTACTGAACTGCATCTTGTCTCTTTCTCTTAAAAGAAAGTAAAATGGTAAACAAGAGAATCTGATACTATTCAACAAGTTATAGCTGTTATTCATTCTGTTTGAGGGATCCACAGCGTCAGTCCCTTCATCTTGCTGATCGCTGATAAAGGATCTCCTTTACTTTATTTTACCTCTTAGTACAAGTGCTAAAGTTTTGAGCCTCAGACAAGTCATGATATACATAACATTAGAAATGATCACATGCACTTTTCTTTACTGCAGGTCATTTTATATTTTGTCGCTCTGGTGTTGTGCCGTGTGGGAGGATGGGAAGTGTGGTTCAAGCCAGGTCTAAACCCAAACCCCACATTAAGGTTGTGCTAAAGCTGGGAATGAACAACAAAGACCTGGGGGCTATTCCACGTACCGTGATTAAATCTGATCCCGGTTTAAATCAGATCCTGGTGCTAATTTCAGCTTGTGTTCCGTTCCATCAATGTGGCTCAAATAATTTGCTGCTTGGTTGCTATGCAACCAATCCTTCTGAACAAACCTGGTAGCGAGCAGGTTTACAGGCTGGTTTAGGTAATACGTGCGTCAAAAATGTCTCGCAGGCGGAAACGACATCCCGAACGACGGTTCCGTCAAGTGTCTTTTTCCCGTGGCCTGGGGTGGTCCAGTGGTCTAGCACCGCGGTCTACAGTGCACACATATGCCCATGTCGGCATGGGTTCGAATCCAGCCCATGCCCTGCTGACATGCCCTCTCTCCCTTCTTCTCCTCACTTTCCTGTTTGTCTTCACTATATCTGTCTAATACAATGAAAAATAGGAGTGGGACTGCCTCACTCAGGGACATTTTTATTTTATTTTTTCCCCCACTTTTTACGAGATAGATAATTTGATATTTTGAAAGTGTGATCGATGGTTTATTGTGTGATAACTTGATATTTAGAAAGTGTGAGATAAATAAAAAAGGTATGTCTATCAACTTGCATTGCCAATATCACAGTGGTGTGTTTGGCACAGGGGTTATCTTATCCACGCCCCCACATTTGGGGCTAGAGTCGGGTCTATGTTTAATATAACAGATATAAAGAGCTTACCTTTATCAACAGTGTTGCCACAGTTACTTTGAAAAAGTATTCTGATTACTGATTACTGATTACTCCTTTAAAAAGTAATCTAGTTACTTTACTGATTACTTGATTTTAAAAGTAACTAAGTTAGATTACTAGTTACTTTTTTAGTTACTATTGGCAGCTGCCTAGGCACCCGACCCCCCCCCCCCCCCCCCCCGCAACATAAAAATGAAAACTGGTTTTGCCAAAACTCACTTTATTTTAACAGTAACTTAAATTACATAATTAAACTTTAAACAATAACTTAAAACAACAAAATAAAGAGTCTTTCTTTGCCTCACCCAACATAAATACTTGTTTTTAAACAATAAAATAAATATAATCTTTATTTAACAGTAACTAGCAAGGAGTGGTTTCACAAAACCTAAAACCTACCCTGACCATTCAGATATGATCCTAATATAATCCTAATCCTAAACTGGGTGAGTCTGAGTTTATCAATGATCAACATTTATGTTCTTGTCATCCTTTGCTGACACAAACTCAAAATAATCCTTATATTTCCAGCTATTTAACGCATATCTCTGTTCTCGCTCCATTGTGTAGGCTACGCTTCTGTTTACACTGTGCAATCAGCGTGGTGATACACGTGAGCGATTCTGCTGCAATCTCGCGATAGTCGAGAGCCGTTTTTTGCGGGCATGGCCTTCCATAGTAACCTCGTGTTGAAAACGTGGGCACTGACGTCACTCCCCAAGACGCGAGAAATGTTTGTTTACTATCGAACATTACAAAGAAATACTGCATTTAGCCTAAGTTATGAGGTAGTAACGCAATAGTAACGCACAGCCACTTGAATAAGTAACTTTAATCCGATTACTGATTTGGAAATAGTATCGCGTTAGAATACTCGTTACTGGAAAAAGTATTCAGATTAGAGTAACACGTTACTTAGTAACGCGTTACCGGCATCACTGTTTATCAGTAATGTTCATCGATATCGCAAACGATTAATTTGATTCCATTCTAAACGACCATATCGTTTTTTTCCTTGCCCAGTAAATACAGTGCGAGTCAGAAGCCCTTGTTTACAGCCACGTCACATAGCAAAACCGAGGATGCTTGGTTTCAACCCCCGAATTTCCATATCATTGGTCCTCGAAAGTCATTTTTCCCGCCTCTGCTCGATTCTATTGGCTCTGACGCTTCAAATGAGTGGTCAATCATGAAATTTGACCAATGGGTTTGGGAGAAAATCCAGTGGTTAAACGACGCGTCACGATGCTGGTGTGAAAAGGAGGCAGTTGCGCAATAGGAGCGCGCAGGGGAGCCCTGCTGGACGGAAACAGTCTAAACTGTTGGATTTGGATGCAATTTATACCAATAGTGATATGTCAATGAAATATAATACATTTTACAGTCTTGATACATGGGAAAGTCTGATACACTGATGTCTGACTCATCAGACCCTGGAGTACGGATTCCTAGATGATTTGGGCTATAAGGTCAGGTTTCCAAGCTGATATTCACTCTAAAAGCTGTTGTTTTTTTAGGCGGAGATTGAATTTGAGATTTTTCACAATGTTCTAGCTCTATTTACTCTGACACAGTAACATATATTTGGATTCTGACACTTCTACAGTCACCCCACAGGTATCATTTGATACCAAGATCATTATGAAGGCCCTTGTGATTGTGGAGATATTCTATATTCACTGTGGGCATGTGATTTCGAGCAGAAAACCTGAAAAATAGCATTGATAAGAAAGCAGCCAGCTAGAGGTCCCGCTTCGATACTTGATTTAATAAAAAATAAAAAAAGTTTTACATTTAACCGAAGCCTTCATGCAAATCGATTTACAATATATATATATATATATATATATATATATATATATATATATATATATATATATATATATCTGTCTAAGTGAATCATCTATCCATCAGTAATCATAAGAAAAAATAATCTATGCCAAATCCAGGGTCCAGTTAGAAGAACATAATTTACTACTCAGAAAGGCTTCAAACACCATTGTAATCGTGTCAGTTCTTGTAAATTAGCAGACACCATCATTTTATAGCCTACATACTTTTTTAGATGAGATTTTAGATTAGATTCAGACAACGAAATGCAGTAAAAAGTGTGTCAGAAGAGGGATTTGAACCACCGTCTTAAAATGACGAATTAATACTATGGCAGCGGTCAATACCAATATGCCATCGTGACAATATGACTGTATGTAGCCTGCTGCTGATATCACCACAGTAGTAAATATTAATTTATTAAAATATGAACATATAACAATAACTGGGGCTAGTATGACCTACGCATTTAATCGGTCAGGAGGGACAGTACAGGGGGGTAGTAGATGTCTCAGGAGGGACAGTACAGGGGGGTAGTAGATGTCTCAGGAGGGACAGTACAGGGGGGTAGTAGATGTCTCAGGAGAAACAGTACAGGGGGGTAGATGTCTCAGGAGGGACAGTACAGGGGGGTAGTAGATGTCTCAGGAGGGACAGTACAGGGGGGTAGTAGATGTCTCAGGAGAAACAGTACAGGGGGGTAGTAGATGTCTCAGGAGGGACAGTACAGGGGGGTAGTAGATGTCTCAGGAGGAAATCACAGCCTTATTCCCGATGGGTCTGAGACTGATGGCTGAATCTCAAAAGTCGGTATAAGTTATTTTACCACCCGGTATAAAGCAGGCACTAATCTTGCCCACAGCTCTCTCTCTCTCTCTCTCTCTCTCTCTCTCTCTCTCTCTCTCTCTCTCTCTCTCTCTCTCTCTCTCTCTCTCTCTCTCTCTCTCTCTCTTCTGTACTCTCTCTTTTCTGTTCTCTCTCTCTTCTGTTCTCTCTCTCTCTTCTGTTCTCTCTCTCTCTCTTCTGTTCTCTCTCTCTCTTCTGTTCTCTCTCTCTTCTGTTACCGTGTAGACCTAATGAACTTATTCAGCATAGTCTTGTGTTTCTACTCCCTTCATAGCCAGTGTTATACTTCCCGTAGTGTGACTCTTACCGGGGTTAATAAAATCTATCTATCTGATGTTCATGTGTCACAGTATCCTGGGTGGAAGTGATAGAATCAATCACACTGTCACACAGCTACTTCTTTGAAAGAAAACCATTTATTGCTTTGAGTGAAAAGTACATCTTTGTTGTACTTCATACGTAGGTCTGTTGTACTTCATACGTAGGTCGGTTGTAGCAGACCTAGGAGTTGTTGTAGCAGACCTAGGAGTTGTTGTAGCAGACCTAGGAGCTGTTGTAACAGACCTAGGAGTTGTTGTAGCAGACCTAGGAGCTGTTGTAACAGACCTAGGAGCGGTTGTAGCAGACCTAGGAGCTGTTGTAGCAGACCTAGGAGCTGTTGTAGCAGACCTAGGAGCTGTTGTAGCAGACCTAGGAGCTGTTGTAGCAGACCTAGGTGCTGTTGTAACAGACCTAGGAGCTGTTGTAGCAGACCTAGGAGCTGTTGTAGCAGACCTAGGAGCTGTTGTAGCAGACCTAGGAGCTGTTGTAGCAGACCTAGGAGCTGTTGTAGCAGACCTCGGAGCTGTTGTAGCAGACCTAGGAGCTGTTGTAGGCGCTGTTGTAGCAGACCGAGGAGCTGTTGTAGCAGACCTAGGAGCTGTTGTAGCAGACCTAGGAGCTGTTGTAGCAGACCGGGGAGCTGTTGTAGCAGACCGAGGAGCTGTTGTAGCAGACCTATTAGGAGCTGTTGTAACAGACCTAGGAGCTGTTGTAGCAGACCAAGGAGCTGTTGTAGCAGACCTATTGGGAGCTGTTGTAACAGACTTAGGAGCTTAGGCTATTTTTGCGACTGGTCACGTTATCTGTACATATGCAAAATAAAATATAATATAAACAACCACAACATACATCCTTTGGTGGCATACCTCTGCTGTTTCTACCTGACTGGAGACATTAGTGTACATCAACGACTTTAGATAGTGTAGCATAGTTACTCTTGATATTATATGATATTCTATATTAATGACACTCACAACTGTGTCAAATTTATTGAGGTAATGACCAGAAAGTACCCTTTGTTACAACATTGTTACCACATAAATTCGTAGTAAATACTGGCTGAACAAAGCTCTATAAAGGGTAACCCAATGGTCTTTCCTAGACACAGTGGTCAGATATAAGACAGTCCTTGTCCAGTTGCACGCATCTTCACATGTCAAGGAAACGTATTCGCCTTCTTGCTGTTACAGTTTTGAGAGACACATTTCAACTACTGTGTAGAGGTTAGTAGAGAGAGTGTATAGGAATCGACTTTTGAGATTCAGCCACATTTTGCGTTTCAAGCAGTGACAGGAAGTGGGAAGGGTCAGACTTCTCACCTCTGAGACAGGTATCTGCTTATCCTTCAGAATGTCAATCTCTCTCAGTATGTTATTGGTGTTGTCTTCCAGAGCTGCATTTATGACAGCAGTAACATCCTGTAGAAAGAGATTGGAGATTTAAAGGAGTGGTTTGTGTGGTTTTGAGACTACACATGAGTGGTTTGTGTACAAGTCTTCGAGTACTACAATAGCTAACTTGCATCTCGAAATCAAGTACCCAGACCACTGAGATAAGATCCCGACATGTCAAGTGAACAGGTCATAATAAATATTTGCTTGAAAATAATTTTATTGAAAATAATAACTAATAAATAATAACAATTTATAAAACAAGAAAATTCAGACAATATATCATATTTATGAAATCTTAATAAACAAATACAGTAGCCTACAGACTCTAAAAGAAAAATTGGCCCCATCAACAGGACTCAGCCCCTTGGTCAGCAGCAGAAAGACCCGTGGTCATCATCTTATATACAGTGCATTGCTCATAGATGGCTATCATGTTATACAGTACATACCAGGGTTTTTCCTGGGTCAGAATGAGGGCTTGGTGGGTGATTTTGTGCGCGCACTACGCGCCCATTTTTTTTGGGAGGGACCCCCAATTGTTGTATTTGTATTGTAAATTGTAATTATTAATAATTATTCTTATTATTAATGTACCTGGTTATGTTACAGTAGAGAAACAAAAAACAGTTACCAAAACTGAGTATTTACTAGCTAAGATTGGCAAAAGATTGGCGTGGTGCAACCGAAATTAGTAAACAACTAGTTTGAAACTAACTAGTAACAACTAGGGGTTTAGTAACTACTAAATGCAGTAGTAATGACTTACGCCATATTGGTGCAACCCAGTCCAGTAGGCTACCAGATACGATGTTGTAATGTATGCACATATTTTGCTACCACGGTTGCCAGACGGAATTGACAATGTCCAGCCCAACCGGTCTAAAAGCTGCCGAATCCACCCGTCTAGTGTGACCAAAAGTAGCCCAATCTGGCAACACTGCTTGCTACGTTCTTGCAGCTCGCGTGAACACAGGTTCTTCCATCAGCGCTCGCCTGCCGCTTCGATTGCAGACTCAAGTTAACGCGCGTGCAGAAAGATGCCACGAAACTCATGTCCGGTAGCTTTCTTTCAAGGAATTTCAAAAATAAAAGTCCCGTAAAACAATTGTTATTTCTCGCCGTGAGAAATAGAGATGCGGCGTGAGAGCGTGAGAACTGGTTGAAATGCGTGAGTCTCACGGTGATTGCATGAGACTTGGCAGCTCTGGTCAAAGCATTAGAACGTAGAACGGAAAATCGCACGCGCGCTTTGCGCACGGAAAGCCACCGGCCCCGATTTGGCCTGATTTCTTTTTTCCGTCAGGAGATTTTTTTTTGCTTTAATCCCTGTAAATAAGAGGAATGGTGAATATAAATATATGTATAGGGTAAATATGTGTATAGGATATGAACAGCAGTATTATACAGCAATAGTATACAGTATTATACATGACTATATGCAGGTAGGCTATGTCTATAAGCTATTTTACAGTTATTTTACAATTCTCATAGCTTTTTTCTGTAGTGTAATCAATGGTTTTAGAGTGCTTTTGTATGCATTCCCCCATATCTCCACACAGTAACTCAAATAATATTTTGGTAAGACAAGACAACAATAAAGAGTATACAACATCCTCTGTTCCAGAATATGTTTTGCCCTACACAATACACTCCTTGATACTTTGGATCTAACGTATCTTATGAGATTTCTAACAGAATTTACTGTCTAATATTACTCCTAGAAATGTGTATTACTCAGGTTGGGGTGTAAGAGGTTAAAGGTGACTCACATAGACTTGGATGTCCTTGGGGGTGCTGTCGATGCGTCCTGTGGGGGAGGTGAAGCGAGGCAGGTGGTCCAGGGTGACGTGACTGATCAGGATGGGGTGGGACAGGGCGATCACCAAGGAACCCTGCGCATACAATAATCGTGTAGCATAATATTTCTCATACTTTTCCATCTAAGCTGGATCTTCGTACACTCTACATTCTGATAGTTTTTTCTTTATTTTTTTCTTCCCTCGCTCGCCTCACTTTTCTGACAATTAAATATGTTAAACAATGAATGAAGTTTGCCTTACCGTTTCCTTGGAAGGCAGGGTGACGACAAACGTGCTGGGGTACAAGTACCAAACGCCTGAGAGCCAGAGGGAGAAGGGAGAATCAGAGAATCGAAAATAGGACTGAATACGTTATCAAGTGGTATGCTCCACTATCCTCAACAAATCTGCAACATGCTCCATGCTGTCGGTTGATTGAAACAACACCCAAGCTGCTAGTGACAAAGCTACAATGTCTGTCTCTGAAATTCATGATATTAGCTTGCCATGTTAACTGGTGAAATAAATTATTGGTAGGGATGGGAATCGAGAACTGGTTCCAGTTGAGAACCGGTTTCAAATTGTTCGATCAATCGGAATCGTACGCCTCCAAGGATATCGATTCCTTTTATTGATGCTGCCATATTTTTCTTACAGTTTTGCGCTGCAAAAACTAATGAGTCATGACGTCAAACTCTGTAATAATCACAATACTATAACCGTGATTTATAGAAACTTCTCTTTTAATAACGTCCATGGAAAGAGGGCAATCAGATATGCAAATTGAAATTAAACAACGTGGAAATATGTTGCTAGCAGCACAATCGCGGGTCTGTAGTTTAAACACATTTTTTATTCATTTGTTTGTCAAGTCTATTTATGTCTTGGAAATGTCTTTAGGATAACCTAACCCTACATGTTAATGATGTGGTAGGTCAGGTGGTCAGAACATATGTACTTCAAAAGGCACAAAAAATCTTTTGTGGAAAATGTACTAATAGGGCCAAAGAGGTCACATCATATATATCACTGTGAATAGCTTGCTGGTGGGCTAGTAACACCACACAAGTAGGACTTATGAATCTAGAATGAAATGGATGTGAAGTGACACTCACCGAAAGTCAAGAGGAGAAGAAGCAGGATGGCCTTCCTCACATCAATGTTGAACAATGCACCAGCTACAGGGAGAGAGAAAAAGGCTAATGTCAACAAACAAACAAGTAATGCTAACAAATTATCTACAGGAGAGAGATAATGCGAATTGTTAAGTATACATTACTTGATTAAACACATGCACGCACGCACGCAAACACACACACACACACACATGCACAGACACACATACACACACACGACCAACGTGCGCATACACACCGCAACGCAACACATCTGCATACACACCACAACATGCACATGCACACTGCAATAAACACGCACGTACACACACACACACACGTACACACACACACACGCACACACAAACAATGGGATCAACGTTTGCGGAAGTGTTTGTGAAATGGTTTGCGGAAGCAAGATTTTGTGCTAATTGTAAGATTGTTGGTAAAAAACAGACATTGTACATTTGTTTAATTATTATAATTTTTTAAAATATATTTTGGGTGTATTCAGCAATGGCATGTTCAGGTCAGAAAGAGGCATACAAATGAAAAAAGATCCATCCATCTATCCATCCATCCATCCATCCATCCATCCATCCATCCATCCATCATTTACCATAAGAGCAGATCACATCCATTGTGCCCCTCTGTGTTGCTGCCTGAGATAAGGAAGTACAAAAAACTGTGGGCCAATGTCCTGTGTACAAATACTCATACTGCCTACCATTAAGTAGGCATTTTGTGTATGCAGGAATAAGAAAGTTCTGAAAGTATGCACAATTCAGTCTAAACTAATTTAAACTAAATTCAATGTGTCACTGTACTTACCACAGCTGGCAGTGGTGGTCCTGGCACTCTGGGAGCCATCAGAGGAAGAGTCCCCAGAGGTGTCAGTGCTACTCTGGCTTACCTGACTGGAGAGGCCCTCACTGGACGTGTGCAGGCTTGGGGGAGGAATACTCACCCTGGGGGGCACGGCTGGGGCCAGACTCACCCTGGGGGGCACGGCCGGGGCTGGGGCCAGAACAGTAGCAGGTGCTGGGGAAGCTGCCTTATGCGCACCTGTTCTCCTCTTATTGTATCTAAGAGAGAGAGAGAGAGAGAGAGAGAGAGAGAGAGAGAGAGAGAGAGAGAGAGAGAGAGAGTGGATGGGGGGACAGAGAACATTAGTACACAAGGATTTGCATACCTTGCTAATGCCTCTACATCAAGTGTGACTTGATGGCTTGCCCCTTCCAAGTAGTCAAGCAGAATTTTGCACCAAGAGACGACCAAAATTGTGTAACATGTTATCATTACTCTTTACACTATACTTACAACGGTGTAACCATGAGTAATAATACTATTGTCATTACTCCTTTGCTACACTGTACTTACAGCAGTGTAGCAACAAGTAATAACGGTATTTGTTACACTGTACTTAGATGTTATAACACGGTAAATAAACACATGTCAAACCAAACTGCTGTTTTTGAACTAAATCCCAAAGTCAGAATTTGACTCGTGACCTTTCTAAGTTGGGGTAACACTATATTACAGTGGTTGAATGACCGTGTACTGTAATTACTATTGTAAGTGCAATGTAACACTTATCATTACTCTTTTACTACACTATACTTACAACAGTGTAACAATGAGTAATAACAGTTACAGTTTTACAGTTACAGCCAGTGAGTTTACAGTTACAGCCAGTGAGTTTACAGTTACTGTGTTACAGTTACAGCCAGTGAGTTTACAGTTACAGCCAGTGAGTTTACAGATGCAGTGTTACAGCTACAGCCAGTGAGTTTACAGTTAGTTACAGTTACAGACACTGAGTTTACAGTTACAGTGTAACTGTTACAGTCAGTAAGTTTACATTTACAGTGTTACAGTTACAGCTAGTGAGTTTACAGTTACAGTGTTACAGTTACAGCCATTGAGTTCACAGTTGGTGATACAACTGAAAGCTCAATCCACCTTGTCATTTAAGGCTCATAAAGTATATATACATTATGATGTAGTCTTTAAAGCCTTGTGGAAATGGATAGAAAACATTATTTAAGTGAAATCTGTAAGTATATGCTAATTAGTGGCGGCGACATCATGCGACTCAAAATGTCACATTTTAATTTAATATAAAATATTTCTGTTGGTTTAATTATATGTGTCCTATGGAGTTCAGATAGTGCACGTTGTATGGTGCCAGTAAAGAGCAAGCAACATTGGCTAAGACGCCGCTTTAGATTCAAAATTAGACCTCGCTTTCGACTCATTCCATCAATGTCACTAAAGAAAAATCCAGACTTATTTTTGATAAGTCTCGCAAAATCAATTTATTGTAAGTGCAATGTAACACATTATTATTACTCTTTTACTACACTATACTTACAACAGTTTAACAGTGAGAAATAATACTATTGTCATTACTCATTTGTTACACTTTACTTACAGCAGGGTAGCAACAACTAGCCTATTAATAACAGTATTTGTTACACTGTACGTACATGTTATAATGCGGTAAATAAACAATTTACAAATATAACAAATAAACAACAGAAAAACACCCCACATATAGGCCTACCCAACATGCTATTTAACCATGAGTACAGTATGCTACCTAACCATCCTGTTCACCAGACTGGCAGTATGCTACCTAACCATCCTGTTCACCAGACTGGCATTACATTACATTACTGGCACTTACTGTACTGTTCTTGGTACTTACCAAGTTCTTACCTGATCACAGTGATCGGCTAAATCAGTGCAGTGTTCTATACCTCTACCTCAATCAGTTCAGTTGAGAAGATCAGTGAAGATTCTCCCTTCTTATTCATTCAGCAGATTACTGTCTCTGCTTCTCCGACTAAAAACATGTGGAAGAAAATGTATTAAATGCCATTCTGGTGCAGACCAGTGAGGAATAATGCCCTTTCATACAGTGCTCCATAGCTCAAAATTTTAATTTTACAGGATAAAATGAATATAATAGAAAAACAAATAGATAAATAAACATTCAAACCAATAGAATAATGACAACATTGATTAGGATATGTTGTAAAACATGTAAAAAAAATAAAATAATAAAATAAAGTACCACATTGATAATTTGCCTAATTAAATAATGTTTATTACTCAGAATAATGGAAATAGCTGCAATTCATGGTCTTGAGTTTGGCTACAAATGATTTAAACTGGACGGAGTCGCCAGACTATCTTTTTTTAACTTACCGAATGAAGACGACTCTGTCTGCGAGCCAGATGTCCAGATTGCCATTGTCCGGCTGTAATTACTTGATATCACAGGGGACTTTCACAAAATCTCACTGTTCCGTTTTAGTTGACCATCTTAACCATAGGTCTCACCGCTTTCCAGCAGTAAAGTAACTGAGGATTTGTACAATTATTCTATTGTTGTTTTAACGTTCTGTCAAAAAACGTCATAGATCAACTGTTTCCATGGAGCCGCCGTGCTGATGCCGTGCGTAATAATGAGTCACGCGCACCAATTTAGTTGATAAGTTGAAAGTCATGGTGAATTTCCAGCCATTCAAGAGCAATATACAGGAGTAGGAAGTGCCTATATTATTCATTTGTCACCAAATCACCAATCAGCCTACCCATGCACCATTTCTGGTCCTAGCTGAAGAGAATGTCATTACTTTGTTGTCACAACTTTCACATTACCCAGTAAGCAACGAGTCTTACTCTAAAATCACTGCCAGATAAACATTATTTTCCAACAAAACATTTTTTATTATTAAAAAAAAGTACATATGAATGAATGATTGAATGGTCTTTATTGTCATTAATACAGTACAGGTACCATACAACGACATTTGGGAGGGGGGGCTCCCCTGGTGCTAGGAGAAAAAAAAATATAGGCCTACTAAAAACAAGAAGGGAAAAGAGCTGGTTTACATAAATAAAGGCTATATACACTATACTATACTATACAAATAAAACACTGTGCTGTACTCTATGCTATGCTATAAATATCCTAACATTTCCTATCTCTGAACCTTATGTGCACGAGGGTTGTCACACACAGTATTATTGCACATTCATTTAAAGTGTCATTTGTGTTATGGTAGCACTAGCAAAAGAGTCAAGTGTGGCAGAACCCCAGAACAGACGGACACAAGAGGCAAACTAACAATAAAAGGATTTATTAAAATGATGGACAAAAGAATAAACCTACTCTAACGGGGCCTAAGTGGGGGGAATGTGTGGATGCCAGAGAACTGGATAATGTAAATGAGGTGTGAGTGGGACTGTACACTATGTGTCTGGGTGTGAGTGTCTAGCGTGCAAAACTAGTGTGGTGTAGATATGTAGATGAGTGAAGTGTTGAAATATGTACGTGTACTAACCAGTCCAGAGCAGAGAGGGGGTATAGTCGGCAGGCAGGCAGACGGGGGGGTTAGGCAGGAGGAGTAGGCGGCAGGCAGGCAGGGGGTTAGGCAGGAGGAGTAGGCGGCAGGCAGGCAGGGGCATAGGCAGGAGGGGTGGTCGTTAGGCAGGCAGGGACATAGGCAGGAGACGTAGTCGATAGGCAGGCAGGGGGTCTAGGCAGGGGGAGGCAGGTTCCTTTGGGGAGCGAGGATCAACAAAGAAAACAACTAAGGTTAGCAAAATAACAAACAAACAAAACTCTGAAGTGAAACTACTTGAACGAGAATAGACAACAGGGAGAGCCAAACAACTAACCACATGGGTCAAAATAATCAAGCGTCGGAGGAAGGTTTCTGGGGCTTCTTATAGGGCTGCCTCCTCCTGAGTTGATAGCTGGACCCAGCTGTCTCCACTTGAGCCTGATGAGGCTCAACGAGCGCCAACGAGGCAGGAGGGGGCGGAGCCGATGAGGGATTCACAACAGTACCCCCCCCCTTAGGGGAGGCACCTGACGACCGTCCTGGAGCGTCCGGGTGGGCCTGATAGAAATCCTCCAGGAGTGTGGGGTCGGCGAGGTAGGACGGGGGCACCCAGCTCCGGTCTTCGGGGCCGTAACCCACCCAGTCCACCAGATACTGGAACCCCCGTCCCCTACGGCGGACAGCCAGTAGGCGGTCAACCGTCCACACCTGGTCGCCATCCTTCAGGACCCGGGGAGGTGGGGGGGCTGGAACGGGGGGGGGACAGGGGGCTAGTGGAAACAGGCTTGAGGAGGGACACGTGAAATACTGGGTGGACCTTGAGAGCAGGGGGAAGGTTTAATCGAACCGCTGCAGGGTTAATAATCCGGTCAATAGTGTAGGGTCCAACATAACGGGGATTTAGCTTACGGGAGGAGGTCTGGGCGGTCTGGAGGGGCAGGTCCCGGGCCAACAGCCAGACCTTCTGGCCGGGACGATAGGCCGGGGCTGGCACCCTCCGCCGGTCGGCACAGCGACGGGACCGCTCAGTGGCCCGCAGCAGAGCGGTCCGGGTGGTCCTCCAGATGCGCCGACACCGGCGGAGGTGGACCCTGGTGGACGGGACTGCCACCTCCAGCTCCTGTTGGGGAAAGAGAGGAGGTTGATAGCCCAAGGAGCATTCAAAAGGGGACATACCCGTGGCGGAGCTCTCCATGGTGTTGATGGCATACTCCACCCATGGTAGGTACTTGGCCCAGGAGGCGGGGTTGCTGGTGGTGACACAACGCAGGGCTGCCTCCAGGGCCTGGTTGGTCCGCTCGGCCTGTCCGTTGGACTGCGGATGGTATCCAGAGGTGAGGCTGACCGAGGCCCCAATTCCCTTACAGAAGGCCTGCCACACCTTGGAGATGAACTGGGGGCCCCGGTCGGACACAATGTTGTGGGGAATGCCGTGAAGCCTCACCACATGGAGCGTGAGGAGGTCAGCAGTCTCGGCCGCGGAGGGGAGCTTGGGAAGGGCGACAAAGTGGACAGCCTTGGAAAACCTGTCCACAATGGTTAGGATGGTGTCCTTACCCTTGGATAAGGGGAGCCCCGTAACGAAGTCTAAAGCGATGTGGGACCAAGGACGACCGGGGATAGGGAGGGGACATAGGAGGCCCGAAGGAGGACGATGGGAGGCCTTACTCCGGGAGCAGATGGTGCAGGCACCCACAAACTCCTTAACGTCCCCCCGGAGTGTGGGCCACCAAAAACGTCGGCTGATAAACTCCGCTGTCCGGTGGGAGCCAGGGTGGCAGGCAAAGTGACTAGAGTGCCCCCACTCTAGCACTTGCGGCCGGACAGTGGAGGGAACAAAAAGTCTGTGCCGGGGTCCGGTACCTGGGTCCGGCTCGGCACGCTGGGCCTGTCTGACCACCGACTCGATGGCCCAGGTGACGACACCTACCACCCGGGTAGGGGGGAGGATGGTGTCTTGGGTCACCGGCATATCCGGGGACTCCCCCGGGAACAGCCGGGAGAGGGCGTCCGCCCTGACGTTCTTTGACCCCGGGCGGTAGGTGAGGGTGAAGTCGAATCGGCTGAAGAACAGGGCCCAGCGTGCCTGTCTAGGGTTAAGCCTTTTTGCCGTCCTCATATAGGTCAAGTTCTTGTGGTCAGACCACACAAGGAACGGCAGCTTAGCCCCCTCCAGCCAGTGCCTCCACTCTCCGAGGGCAGCGTGGATGGCCAGCAACTCCTTGTTGCCCACATCGTAGTTCCTCTCGGCAGGGTCAAACCGGCGAGAGTAGTAGGCACACGGGTGGACCTTCTGGTCCTCCTCCGACCGCTGGGTGAGAACGGCCCCGACGCCCGTGTCTGAAGCGTCTACCTCCACGATGAACTGCCTGGCTGGATCCGGGTGGGCCAACACCGGCGCGGTCGTAAAGAGGCCCTTCAGGGTGGAGAAGGCCGCCTCAGCCTCAGGGGTCCAAGAGAACGGGCGAACAGTGGAGGTACAAGCAGTGAGAGGGGCCGCCACCTGGCTAAACCCCTTGATGAACCGCCGGGTAAACCCGGCGAACCCGAGGAAGCGCCGGAGTTGTGTTCGGTCGGTGGGTCGTGGCCACTCTGCCACCGCCTTAATCTTAGCCGGGTCGGCGCGCATTTGCCCTTCTTCCACGACGTTACCCAGGTACGTCACAGAGGAGGAGTGGAAGACGCATTTCTCCGCCTTGACGAAGAGACGATTCTCCAGGAGCCGTTGTAGGACCAGGCGCACGTGTTGGTGGTGTTCCTCCATGGTCGGGGAAAAGATCAGGATATCATCCAGGTAAACAACCACGAAAACATTTATCATGTCCCTCAGCACGTCATTGACCAGCTCCTGGAAGACTCCGGGGGCATTGGACAGGCCAAAGGGCATGACCAGGTACTCGAAGTGACCGAGGTGGGTGTTGAACCCGGTCTTCCACTCGTCCCCCTCCTTGACCCTAACCAGATGGTAGGCGTTGCGGAGGTCAAGTTTAGTGAACACCCGGGCGTGAGTGAGTGGCTCGAAAGTGGAACTCATAAGGGGGAGTGGGTATTTATTCTTAACAGTGATGGTGTTTAAACTACGAAAATCTATACAGGGCCTCAGGCCACCATCCTTCTTCGCCACAAAGAAGAAGCCCGCCGCGAGGGGGGAAGACGATGGTCGAATTACACCCGAGGCTAGGGACTCGGCTATATAATTGCGCATTGCCTCCTTCTCCGGGACCGAGAGGTTGTAGAGACGACCCTTGGGAAGGGCTGCCCCGGGAAGGAGGTTGATGGGACAATCATACGGCCGGTGAGGAGGAAGTGAAAGGGCGCGGTCCTTACTAAACACCATGGCCAGGTCAAGATACGTAGAGGGGACACCAGTGAGGTCCGGGGGAGAGACTAAGGGCCTGGGACCGCTGGACGGAGAGAGGGCGGAGCGTAGGCAGTTGGCATGACAGGGGATGCTCCAGCCCAAAATCCGTCCAGTGGTCCAGGAGATGTGGGGATCGTGTCTCTCCAACCACGGCCTACCTAATACTAGGGGTGCAGTGGGGGCGTGGAGGACAAGAAAACGTGCCGTCTCGACGTGATTACCGGACATGGTGAGGGTGAGGGATTCAGTGCTATGCGTGATCCTACCTAAGGGCCTCCCATCGATGGCTTGGGGGAACAAGGCATGGTCGAGGGGAACGAGCGGGATGCCGGCCTGACGAGCGAGGGTGATGTCCATCAAGCACTCGTCGGCCCCGGAGTCAATGAGGGCGCCGGCAGAAATGGACTCCTCACCCCAGGAGAGGGTGGCTGGGAACAGCCGGTTGTGGTTCTTGATGGGTTGGGGGATCGAGGCACGGCTCACCAAAAACCCCTCCTTTAGCGAGCCGGGTCTTTTGGCCGCGCCGGGCAGGTTCGGAGGACGTGTCCGGGTCTTCCGCAATACAGGCACAGCCCGCCCCGCATTCTCTGCTCTCTCTCTTCCTGAGAGAGGCGGGACCGGCCGACCTGCATGGGCTCCTCCGCTGACTCAGAGGTGGACGGGGCTGGGGAGAGCATGGGAACCCGAGGGGGCAGGGCCGAGTGGGCGGCCGCAAAACGGGGGAGAGAGGACGTGCGGCTGGGGACCGAGTGAGGGGGCCCCACGGCGCGTTGGCTGCGCTCCTGGCGGCGCTCCCGCAGGCGCTCATCCATTTGTAGGGACAAGGTGACCAGTTCTTGAAGGGAGCCTGGGCGGTCCCGGACGATAAGGTCCTTCACCGCCTCACTCAGACCCCGCCGGTAGGCGCAAAGGAGCGCTATGTCTCCCCACCCGCTGTCGGCGGCGAGGATCCGGAACTCTAGGGTGTAGTCCGCGACGGTCCTGGAGCCTTGCCGGAGTTCCAGCATCCTGGAGGCGGCGTCCGCGCCGTCAGAGGGGTGGTCAAACAAAAAGGAAAACTCCCGGCGGAACGCCTCGTAGTCCTGGGCAAGATGTGGGTCTCTGCCCACCACGGCTATGGCCCAGTCTAGAGCCTTGTCCACCAGGAGGGACATAACGAAGGCTACCTTAGCCTCTTCTGACCCATACTTGGACGGTTGGAAAGCAAAAAAAAGTTCACACTGGGTCAGGAACCCTCTGCCCAGATCAAAGTTCCCTCCAAAGGGTCGAGGGGTAACCAGGTTGGGCTCGGGTTGGGCGGGAGCTCGCCCTGGGGGGGCTGGAACCCCCGGTGAATCAGCAGGGGGAGCAGGGACTGCAGCTCCTCCAGGGAGCGTGTTCAGCCTCAGCTGGATGGAAGCCACCGCAGAGGCAAGAGTGCCCATCTGGACAGCAAGGGAGGCGAGAGCAGCTGAGGCGGAGGTGGACGACTTCTGGAGCTCAGCGATGTTACCCTGAACGGAGGGGAAAGCCTTACTCAACTCCGCCTGGAGGGACGCGAGCTCGGCCGCGTGGGCGGAAACAAGCTCGTCAACTGAATGGGCAACTGGGTTGGGCTTAACTGCGGGCGTCTGCCCCGAGGTGCTGCCTTGACTCATAATGGCTTGATTATTCTGTTATGGTAGCACTAGCAAAAGAGTCAAGTGTGGCAGAACCCCAGAACAGACGGACACAAGAGGCAAACTAACAATAAAAGGATTTATTAAAATGATGGACAAAAGAATAAACCTACTCTAACGGGGCCTAAGTGGGGGGAATGTGTGGATGCCAGAGAACTGGATAATGTAAATGAGGTGTGAGTGGGACTGTACACTATGTGTCTGGGTGTGAGTGTCTAGCGTGCAAAACTAGTGTGGTGTAGATATGTAGATGAGTGAAGTGTTGAAATATGTACGTGTACTAACCAGTCCAGAGCAGAGAGGGGGTATAGTCGGCAGGCAGGCAGACGGGGGGGTTAGGCAGGAGGAGTAGGCGGCAGGCAGGCAGGGGGTTAGGCAGGAGGAGTAGGCGGCAGGCAGGCAGGGGCATAGGCAGGAGGGGTGGTCGTTAGGCAGGCAGGGACATAGGCAGGAGACGTAGTCGATAGGCAGGCAGGGGGTCTAGGCAGGGGGAGGCAGGTTCCTTTGGGGAGCGAGGATCAACAAAGAAAACAACTAAGGTTAGCAAAATAACAAACAAACAAAACTCTGAAGTGAAACTACTTGAACGAGAATAGACAACAGGGAGAGCCAAACAACTAACCACATGGGTCAAAATAATCAAGCGTCGGAGGAAGGTTTCTGGGGCTTCTTATAGGGCTGCCTCCTCCTGAGTTGATAGCTGGACCCAGCTGTCTCCACTTGAGCCTGATGAGGCTCAACGAGCGCCAACGAGGCAGGAGGGGGCGAAGCCGATGAGGGATTCACAACAATTTGAAATGTTAGTAAATATGCTACGTTACGCTGTCTGCATGTTACTCCCGCTATCTGAGTCGCAGCACGCACTTGCCTCAAGAAAATTCCGGTGCAGGTTAAGCGGCAGCAAGCAGCTGGAGCTATGCCTGGCAAATGTACATTTCAGGATGTGTGGCTCACTAAAGACATTTACAAGCAATGGATTTTCGGGTGCGCCGTCACCATAATGTAGGGTGCCTGCATTACCACTGGTAATAGAACGTGCGAAAACGGGCTTCTGCCAGGGTTGCTCGACTTAATCACCATTTAAAAATACATTTTGGGAAGATTTTGTCTTACATGTGTCAACATACATGTCCCATATGTATTATAGTTAATGTTTGTGTTGCTGCGCTCTGTGTAGAGCGCGTTATAGGTGATACAACCATCCAACATATTGTAGGCTAGTCTGCAAAGTTTTGCTACGTTTCCGTGCGTACTATGAAATCTAATCCTGCCGGCGCCACTGGATCCTACTATAAGAGCCATTTATGAACAGCACACACACATCTGGCAGACGTACTGAAGGAGGTAGTGTCAGAATGGAAGTTGGAGAGGCCAGGAAGCACAATTCCAGACACAACAGATAATGCTAGAAATATTGTCAATGAAATCAGTGAAGCTGGACTGGGCCCCCAAATTGGATGTTTGCACACAAAATAAATTTAGCAGCACAAAAAGCAACAGGAATCAACCAGGTGTCCAGGGTGCTAGGCGGTCATAAATGTTGTGTCTTTCTTCCACCATAGCACAACAGCTGCACATATTGCAGAGAAAATACAATGAATATCAATACAAGCTGGCATGTCCTAATTGAATGAATTGATTTAATTGAATTGAATTGAATGGTCTTTATTGTCATTGATATAGTACAGGTACCAAACAACGACATTTGGGAGGGGGGGGCTCCCCTGGTGCTAGGAAAAAAAAAACTAAAAACAAGAAGGGAAAAGAGCTGGTTTACATAAATAAAGGCTATGTACACTATCCACTATACTATACTATACAAATAAAACACTGTGCTGTACTCTATGCTATGCTATACCTATTCTAACATTTCCTATCTCTGAACCTTATGTACCAGAGGGTTGTCATATTGCACATAGTGTTATTGCACATTCATTTAAAGTGTCGCAGTTTGCAGGTTTGAAATGTACACAGTTGTGTTTCAGTATTACACTTGATTTCAATCTAGTAAATGCCATCAATTTGTCTAGATTGTCCAGGGCCTAGAACCTAGGTCTTTGCTGTGTTCAGGGCCTGAATGGCCCTGGGGTAGAAGCTGAGCTTCAGTCTGTTTGTCCTTGCGAACATGGTCCTGAACAGCCTGTTCGAGGGCAGCCGAGCAAAGTGTTCGTACCCAGGGTGGGATGGGTCTCTGGAGATCTTCTAATTTTTAATTGTTTTATTTTGCCTCTTATATTTTGATATTATATTCTATCTTATACGCACCCTAAATGGAGACCCCCCCATGTGAAAGTAACTCTCACGGTTGTACTTGTATAACTGGAGTGACAAACATCTTGTAAAGCATCATGATATGGACATTTCCACAGGAGTTGTGCTACCACAAGGCCTCCCACTGGAACTGGGTAAGAATACAACATTAAAGACTGTTACTGGCATGTTCAGTTAGATTGTACATTACATAAAGCATGTCTGACTATTGTAACCTTCTGAGATGTGTCTTTTTTTGAATTGTCAACTGACTCAAGAACATTGTGAATGATATCATGCTAGAGCCCCTCTAGGACTTAATGTGGACTCTCAGTGCACATAGGGATCACGATTCATGACTTCTCTTCTGTGTTTCACTCCAGAAAACGTAGCTTTGAAAGGATTGGCTGTTCAGTCATCATCTCGTCATAATGGTGCTGCTGCCAAGGCCATTGATGGGAACAAAAACAAAGACTTTCACAAAGGATCCTGCACCCACTCTCTGGAGGAGGCCAACCCCTGGTGGAGAGTGGACCTGCTGGATGTGTACAACGTCGCTACTGTGACCATCACCAATAGAGGAGACTGCTGTGCTGACAGGCTTAAAGGTGCTGAGATTCGTATTGGTACCTCACTGGTCAACAACAAGAATCCCAGGTGAGTCATGCAGCATTTCCTCCGGCTAAATGCAGAAGACTTCACCTATCTGAAGACGTCTTTTGTTCTTATCCATGCCAGTGCATTTTTATGGGTTTGCTACGTTGTTGAACTGACATTGACCTTTATCCTCTCGGTCTCTCTCAGGTGTGCTCACATCCAGGACATCACAGCAGAAAATACCTACACCTTCAACTGTGCCAACCGGTTTGGTCGCTATGTCAGTGTGGTCATCCCTGACAGGACCGAATTCCTTACTCTGTGTGAAGTGGAAGTATTTGGCACTTTGGAAATTCGTCCTCCAGGTAACATTAACTAGATGTTAAGTCATACTCTACTTACAAAAGAAAGAGCAGCAATTATTTCTAAGGTCCTCATACAAAGCGCTTTTTAAAACCAAATATTTTCAGAACAATGGGAATGTATTTCTCTTATCTGCCAATCGTTTCAAGCATGTTGTGAATATCATGCTAGAGTCCCTCTAGGACTTAATGTGGACTCTCAGTGCACAGCTCAGGGGAGGCTGTGGCGCAGGAGGTAGAGCCGCCTTCTAATGATCGCAAGGTTGGTAGATTGGCGGTTCGAGTCCCGGCCAGCCACATGTCGAAGTGTCCTTGGGCAAGACATTGAACCCCAAATTGCTCCCAGTGAGCGGGCCGGTGCCTTGCATGGTAGCTTGCCGACATTGGTGTGTGAATGAGAGGCTGTTGTAAAGCGCTTTGGATAAAGGTGCTGTATAAGTGCAGTCCATTTACCATGTAGTGCACATAAGGTTCACAATTCATGATTTCTCTTCTGTTTTTCACTCCAGTGAACGTGGCTTTGAAAGGAGTGGCTGTTCAGTCATCACAGAGTCATCGTGGGTCTCCTCTCAGGGCCATTGATGGGAACAGAAACACAGACTATCGTCAAAAGTCCTGCACCCACACACGGAAGGAGGCCAACCCCTGGTGGAGATTGGACCTGCTGGATGTGTACAACGTCGATACTCTGACCATCACCAATAGAGAAGACTGCTGTGCTGACAGGCTTAAAGGGGCTGAGATTCGTATTGGTAACTCACTGGACAACAACAATCCCAGGTGACTCGTGCAGCATTTCCTCCTGCTAAGTGCAGAAGACTTCAACTATTAGAATACATCTTTTGTTCTTATCCATACCAGTGAATTTTTGTCTTTTAAAGTATTGTTGAACTGTTATTGATATTCATCCTGTCTCTCAGATGCGCTGTCATACCCGATATCACAGGAGAAAGCGTCTACACCTTCCAGTGTAATGGCATGGAGGGGCGCTATGTCAGTGTGGTTATCCCCGACAAGACAGAGTTCCTTACTCTGTGTGAAGTGGAAGTATTTGGCACTAAATGTTAGTACATGTACTTGTATTCACCAGTCAACCTTCCCCCTTCCCATGTGTCCACAGCACTACCTTAATTAGGCCCCTATACTTTCTTCTATTTACCTTTTTTGTTTCTTTTTATCATTACTACTCGATCTTTTCAGTTTGTAAAGCGTCTTTGAGTGTCTAGAAAAGCACTATACAAGTCTAATGTGTTATTATAATTATAAGAACGAGCAGCGTTTATTAAACCAACGATCTTTGCTACAGTGGGAATACAGTATGTCTTATCTACATGTGATATGAAGCTAGAGCCCCTCTAGGTCTTAACGTGGACTCTCCGTGCACAATTCATGATCTCTCTTCTGTCTTTCACTCCAGTAAACGTGGCGTTTGGAAGAGTGGCTGTTCAGTCATCAACGGCTTTTAGCGCTCCTGCTCTCAGGGCCGTTGATGGGAACACAGACCCACACTTCCACAAGGATCCTCCTGCACTCACACTCGGTCGAAATGGAATATCAGTGAAAGTCTATAATTAAGCAATGTCACACGAGAGGGAGTGTGTTATACTGAATATATACTGAAGCACGGCTGTGATTCGGTCGTAGGTACGAGGCCGCAGTTTAAAAATAAACAAAAAATAAACAAAAAATAGTTCCGCAACTGAACTTCAAATGGACTGTTGCCTAGTAACCTCTCAAACATTCAGTTCTTCTTTGCGAGACAACCAAGACACAGCTTTACGGATAACTTCATTGCAAACAGTTTGTATTTGTATTCGTTTTTCGACAACTATATCAGAAATTTGACATAGGCCTAATGGAGGACGACATCTTTTCAGGTGAGAATGATGAAATTATTATTTTAATTAAGGTCTAAAAATTATATATTTTATTGAAAATATAAGTCTGAGTCGAAATGGAATATCAGTGAAAGTCTATAATTAAGCAATGTCACACGAGAGGGAGTGTGTTATACTGAATATATACTGAAGCACGGCTGTGATTCGGTCGTAGGTACGAGGCCGCAGTTTAAAAATAAACAAAAAATAAACAAAAAATAGTTCCGCAACTGAACTTCAAATGGACTGTTGCCTAGTAACCTGAACACAAACATGTCGTCTAATTAACGGTCATTTAGTAGAACATCTGTGCGGCGGAGTGATACATATAGTTAAAAGTCCCAGTGCTGTTACTGTATATCGTAACTCATGAAATGCCTCTTGTCCAATCAAATTACTTGGTCGGAACTAACTGTTATATAAAAGAAGCCAAGATCACTGTTCACTGTTTTTGTCATTACCTATCAACTTAAACATACCAAGTACATCAAGTAAAAAAAAAAGTTGTGAGAGTCATAAATGACAATACTAGTGTAGTTTTTAATGACTGAAGAATTCCAATGTTTGGGGTTTTTTGTGAGTAAAAAAATGCTGTACTTCTGCTGTAAATCTAATTTACAATGGTTTTCTTTTTAGAGTCATATAAGAGGATGATGCTACTCAATTCCCTCAAAGAGCCTGACAGCGAATACATCCGTCAGTGCTATGCTGAAATACTGGGAGGAAAGAAGTATTTCTATGCCCCAGCAGTCTGTGAGGACTTCCTATACTGGATGGATGACTGTTCCCCCGCCTCACCCCCCACTCTGGATGACTGTTCCCCAGCCTCACCCCCCACTCTGGATGACTGTTCCCCAGCCTCACCCCCTACTCTGGATGACTGTTCCCCAGCCTCATCCCCCACTCTGGAGGCCAACCTGCTCACTGCTGGCCAGGCAGCCCTTGACAGCATGGTGTGGGAGACGAAGATGACCGTGGATTCTGCTGAGTTTCAACTCCTCCTAGCGATGGGAGAGGAGTATGAACAGTTCCGGTCTGGTACCAGCCTGCTGCCTTCTGGCGAGCACCTCAAGCCAGCTTCAGTGGCTCAGGTGACCACCTCCATCCAGCCTGGAGCCTCAGGTGAGGCAGGCCTTGACAGCATGGTGTGGGAGCCCATGGTGAAAATGGTCCACCCTGGTGAGGACCTCAAGCATGTGGTCGTGGTTGACACCAGCCTGCTCCAGGCAAGTGAGGACCTCAAGTGCAGCCAGCCTGCAGCCGACATAATGGAGGACGACATCTTTTCAGGTGAGAATGATGACATTATTATTTTAATTAAGGTCTAAAAATTATATATTTTATTGAAAATATAAGTCTGAGTCGAAATGGAATATCAGTGAAAGTCTATAATTAAGCAATGTCACACGAGAGGGAGTGTGTTATACTGAATATCAGCACGGCTGTGATTCGGTCGTAGGTAGGCCTACGAGGCCGCAGGCCGAGTACCGAAGATGATCACAGCCGTGCTGATATTCAGTATAACAGCACGACTTCGAGTGTGATATTGCTTTTATACAACAGTTCTACAGCGCGATTTATTAGTTAACAGTAATAAGCGACAACAGATTATGATTTGTTTGTTTATTTAATCATAAAAATAAACAAAAAATAGTTCCGCAACTGAACTTCAAATGGACTGTTGCCTAGTAACCTGAACACAAACATGTCGTCTAATTAACGGTCATTTAGTAGAACATCTGTGCGGCGGAGTGATACATATAGTTAAAAGTCCCAGTGCTGTTACTGTATATCGTAACTCATGAAATGCCTCTTGTCCAATCAAATTACTTGGTCGGAACTAACTGTTGTATAAAAGAAGCCAAGATCACTGTTCACTGTTTTTGTCATTACCTATCAACTTAAACATACCAAGTACATCAAGTAAAAAAAAAAGTTGTGAGAGTCATAAATGACAATACTAGTGTAGTTTTTAATGACTGAAGAATTCCAATGTTTGGGTTTTTTTGTGAGTAAAAAAATGCTGTACTTCTGCTGTAAATCTAATTTACAATGGTTTTCTTTTTAGAGTCATATTCATATAAGAGGGTGATGCAACTCAATTCCCTCAAAGAGCCTGACAGCGATAACATCGCTCAGTGCTATGCTGAAATACTGGGAGGGAAGAAGTTCTGTTCTAGTACCAGCCTGCTGCCTTCTGGCGAGCACCTCAAGCCAGCTTCAGTGGCTCAGGTCACCACCTCAATCCAGCCTGGAGCCTCAGGTGAGGCAGGCCTTGACAGCATGGTGTGGGAGCCCATGGTGAAAATGGTCCACCCTGGTGAGGACCTCAAGCCTGTGGTCGTGGTTGACACCAGCCTGCTCCAGGCAAGTGAGGACCTCAAGTGCAGCCAGCCTGCAGCCGACATAATGGAGGACGACATCTTTTCAGGTGAGAATGATGACATTATTATTTTAATTAAGGTCTAAAAATTATATATTTTATTGAAAATATAAGTCTGAGTCGAAATGGAATATCAGTGAAAGTCTATAATTAAGCAATGTCACACGAGAGGGAGTGTGTTATACTGAATATCAGCACGGCTGTGATTCGGTCGTAGGTAGGCCTACAAGGCCGCATGCCGAGTACCGAAGATGATCACAGCCGTGCTGATATTCAGTATAACAGCACGACCTCGAGTGTGATATTGCTTTTATACAACAGTTCTACAGCGCGATTTATTAGTTAACAGTAATAAGCGACAACAGATTATGATTTGTTTGTTTATTTAATCATAAAAATAAACAAAAAATTGTTCCGCAACTGAACTTCAAATGGACTGTTGCCTAGTAACCTGAACACAAACATGTCGTCTAATTAACAGTCATTTAGTAGAACATCTGTGCGGCGGAGTGATACATATAGTTAAAAGTCCCAGTGCTGTTACTGTATATCGTAACTCATGAAATGCCTCTTGTCCAATCAAATTACTTGGTCGGAACTAACTGTTGTATAAAAGAAGCCAAGATCACTGTTCACTGTTTTTGTCATTACCTATCAACTTAAACATACCAAGTACATCAAGTAAAAAAAAAAGTTGTGAGAGTCATAAATGACAATACTAGTGTAGTTTTTAATGACTGAAGAATTCCAATGTTTGGTTTTTTTTGTGAGTAAAAAAATGCTGTACTTCTGCTGTAAATCTAATTTACAATGGTTTTCTTTTTAGAGTCATATAAGAGGATGATGCTACTCAATTCCCTCAAAGAGCCTGACAGCGAATACATCTGTCAGTGCTATGCTGAAATACTGGGAGGAAAGAAGTATTTCTATGCCCCAGCAGTCTGTGAGGACTTCCTATACTGGATGGATGACTGTTCCCCCGCCTCACCCCCCACTCTGGATGACTGTTCCCCAGCCTCACCCCCCACTCTGGATGACTGTTCCCCCGCCTCACCCCCCACTCTGGATGACTGTTCCCCAGCCTCACCCCCCACTCTGGATGACTGTTCCCCCGCCTCACCCCCCACTCTGGATGACTGTTCCCCAGCCTCACCCCCCACTCTGGATGACTGTTCCCCAGCCTCACCCCCCACTCTGGATGACTGTTCCCCAGCCTCACCCCCTACTCTGGATGACTGTTCCCCAGCCTCACCCCCCACTCTGGAGGCCAACCTGCTCACTGCTGGCCAGGCAGCCCTTGACAGCATGGTGTGGGAGACGAAGATGACCGTGGATTCTGCTGAGTTTCAACTCCTCCTAGCGATGGGAGAGGAGTATGAACAGTTCCGGTCTGGTACCAGCCTGCTGCCTTCTGGCGAGCACCTCAAGCCAGCTTCAGTGGCTCAGGTGACCACCTCCATCCAGCCTGGAGCCTCAGGTGAGGCAGGCCTTGACAGCATGGTGTGGGAGCCCATGGTGAAAATGGTCCACCCTGGTGAGGACCTCAAGCATGTGGTCGTGGTTGACACCAGCCTGCTCCAGGCAAGTGAGGACCTCAAGTGCAGCCAGCCTGCAGCCGACATAATGGAGGACGACCTCTTTTCAGGTGAGAATGATGACATTATTATTTTAATTAAGGTCTAAAAATTATATATTTTATTGAAAATATAAGTCTGAGTCGAAATGGAATATCAGTGAAAGTCTATAATTAAGCAATGTCACACGAGAGGGAGTGTGTTATACTGAATATCAGCACGGCTGTGATTCGGTCGTAGGTAGGCCTACGAGGCCGCAGGCCGAGTACCGAAGATGATCACAGCCGTGCTGATATTCAGTATAACAGCACGACTTCGAGTGTGATATTGCTTTTATACAACAGTTCTACAGCGCGATTTATTAGTTAACAGTAATAAGCGACAACAGATTATGATTTGTTTGTTTATTTAATCATAAAAATAAACAAAAAATAGTTCCGCAACTGAACTTCAAATGGACTGTTGCCTAGTAACCTGAACACAAACATGTCGTCTAATTAACAGTCATTTAGTAGAACATCTGTGCGGCGGAGAGATACATATAGTTAAAAGTCCCAGTGCTGTTACTGTATATCGTAACTCATGAAATACCTCTTGTCCAATCAAATTACTTGGTCGGAACTAACTGTTGTATAAAAGAAGCCAAGATCACTGTTCACTGTTTTTGTCATTACCTATCCACTTAAACATACCAAGTACATCAAGTAAAAAAAAAATTGTGAGAGTCATAAATGACAATACTAGTGTAGTTTTTAATGACTGAAGAATTCCAATGTTTGGGTTTTTTTGTGAGTAAAAAAATGCTGTACTTCTGCTGTAAATCTAATTTACAATGGTTTTCTTTTTAGAGTCATATAAGAGGGTGATGCAACTCAATTCCCTCAAAGAGCCTGACAGCGATAACATCGCTCAGTGCTATGCTGAAATACTGGGAGGGAAGAAGTTCTGTTCTAGTACCAGCCTGCTGCCTTCTGGCGAGCACCTCAAGCCAGCTTCAGTGGCTCAGGTCACCACCTCAATCCAGCCTGGAGCCTCAGGTGAGGCAGGCCTTGACAGCATGGTGTGGGAGCCCATGGTGAAAATGGTCCACCCTGGTGAGGACCTCAAGCCTGTGGTCGTGGTTGACACCAGCCTGCTCCAGGCAAGTGAGGACCTCAAGTGCAGCCAGCCTGCAGCCGACATAATGGAGGACGACATCTTTTCAGGTGAGAATGATGACATTATTATTTTAATTAAGGTCTAAAAATTATATATTTTATTGAAAATATAAGTCTGAGTCGAAATGGAATATCAGTGAAAGTCTATAATTAAGCAATGTCACACGAGAGGGAGTGTGTTATACTGAATATCAGCACGGCTGTGATTCGGTCATAGGTAGGCCTACGAGGCCGCAGGCCGAGTACCGAAGATGATCACAGCCGTGCTGATATTCAGTATAACAGCACGACCTCGAGTGTGATATTGCTTTTATACAACAGTTCTACAGCACGATTTATTAGTTAACAGTAATAAGCGACAACAGATTATGATTTGTTTGTTTATTTAATCATAAAAATAAACAAAAAATAGTTACGCAACTGAACTTCAAATGGACTGTTGCCTAGTAACCTGAACACAAACATGTCGTCTAATTAACAGTCATTTAGTAGAACATCTGTGCGGCGGAGTGATACATATAGTTAAAAGTCCCAGTGCTGTTACTGTATATCGTAACTCATGAAATGCCTCTTGTCCAATCAAATTACTTGGTCGGAACTAACTGTTGTATAAAAGAAGCCAAGATCACTGTTCACTGTTTTTGTCATTACCTATCAACTTAAACATACCAAGTACATCAAGTAAAAAAAAAAGTTGTGAGAGTCATAAATGACAATACTAGTGTAGTTTTTAATGACTGAAGAATTCCACTGTTTGGTTTTTTTTGTGAGTAAAAAAATGCTGTACTTCTGCTGTAAATCTAATTTACAATGGTTTTCTTTTTAGAGTCATATAAGAGGATGATGCTACTCAATTCCCTCAAAGAGCCTGACAGCGAATACATCTGTCAGTGCTATGCTGAAATACTGGGAGGAAAGAAGTATTTCTATGCCCCAGCAGTCTGTGAGGACTTCCTATACTGGATGGATGACTGTTCCCCCGCCTCACCCCCCTCTCTGGATGACTGTTCCCCCGCCTCACCCCCCACTCTGGATGACTGTTCCCCAGCCTCACCCCCCACTCTGGATGACTGTTCCCCAGCCTCACCCCCCACTCTGGATGACTGTTCCCCCGCCTCACCCCCCACTCTGGATGACAGTTCCCCCGCCTCACCCCCCACTCTGGATGACTGTTCCCCAGCCTCACCCCCCACTCTGGATGACTGTTCCCCCGCCTCACCCCCCACTCTGGATGACTGTTCCCCAGCCTCACCCCCCACTCTGGATGACTGTTCCCCAGCCTCACCCCCCACTCTGGATGACTGTTCCCCAGCCTCACCCCCCACTCTGGATGACTGTTCCCCAGCCTCACCCCCTACTCTGGATGACTGTTCCCCAGCCTCACCCCCCACTCTGGAGGCCAACCTGCTCACTGCTGGCCAGGCAGCCCTTGACAGCATGGTGTGGGAGACGAAGATGACCGTGGATTCTGCTGAGTTTCAACTCCTCCTAGCGATGGGAGAGGAGTATGAACAGTTCCGGTCTGGTACCAGCCTGCTGCCTTCTGGCGAGCACCTCAAGCCAGCTTCAGTGGCTCAGGTGACCACCTCCATCCAGCCTGGAGCCTCAGGTGAGGCAGGCCTTGACAGCATGGTGTGGAAGCCCATGGTGAAAATGGTCCACCCTGGTGAGGACCTCAAGCATGTGGTCGTGGTTGACACCAGCTTGCTCCAGGCAAGTGAGGACCTCAAGTGCAGCCAGCCTGCAGCCGACATAATGGAGGACGACCTCTTTTCAGGTGAGAATGATGACATTATTATTTTTTTTATTTATTTTTTGTGATCAAGATTTTTTATTGCTTTTATCAACACATAACAACGACAATACAGAACAAGAAAGGAAGGGAGGGAAAAAATATATAAAGAAAACAAAAAAGAAAAGGGGTAGTGTAGCAGACAAGTCACAGCCAGATAGTAGAAATACAACACAATCCGGATTGGGGTAAGTGGAAAATCAAATCATAGAGCAGTCAAGTTAGTCAAGTTCAATGAATAAGCCTTCCATGCATCAACTGTACTGGGCCTTGCTTTGTTCAATCTGGCCGTTGTGCACTCAAGATTCACAATCCTCTGTAAAGAGTAAAACCAAAAAGTGTTCATACTGAAATCAGGTGTTATCCAATGTTGAAGAATAGTTTTTTTTGCAGAGGTGAAACCAGCAAATAGCATTTTCTTTTGTGTAATACTTAAATCGAAATCAGAGTCATCATTGAGCAAACATAAACATGGATTAGGAACATAGTCAATCTTAAATAACTTGGACATTACAGAATTGACATGGTTCCAAAAGTTGGCCACGACTGGACACTCCCAGAACATATGGAGAAATGAACCCGGTGTCGGGGTAGGGCAGAATTGACAATAGTAGTTGGGTTGTAGTTTCATTAAGTATCTTCTATATGGTGTAGCATAGGCCCTGTGGATGACTTTAAAATTAATTAACTGATGAGCTAAATTTTTGGAGGTTGAATTGAGATTAGACCATATTGTGTCCCAGTTTGGGTGGAAATCCAATTCACCAAGCTCTCGGCTCCATAAAGCCTCAACCGCAAGTGGTTTTTTAATTGCGTCCATTAGATTGCGATATATTCTGGATACACAGCCACGAGAGGTTGGGGTATGTTCAATCCAGGCTATCATGGGGTGAGTTGGAAGTGGGGAGCGCCAAGGCACTCCATAGGCCTTGAGTGAGGACCTCAGCTGTAGATAGACAAAATATGATGACGCTGGAAGGACAAACTTAGTTTGGAGGTGCTGGAATGAAACTAGGCCATCATTGTCATACAGGTCTCTGAGAGTATTTACACCCCGAGAGCTCCATGTTTGCTGGTTGAATGGTCGGTTACCCGACATTAAGTTTTGGTTATTCCATAGAGGAGTGGAGGAACAGAATTGCAAGGAACCTCCCATGATTTTCTCAGACGCTTTCCACACCTTAAGGGCGTTATCTATAATGCAACCAAATCTATGACTGAGAGTCCTACGTCCAGTGCCTGAGAAAAGTAAGTCCTCTAATCTGACTGGACTGACCAGGCCTGCCTCTATTGACCTCCAAGGTACTTTTGAATTTGGATTCACCCAGGTGCGTAAGGCTTGAGTCTGGAAAGCTAAATAATACATCTTAAAATCTGGAATTGCCATCCCACCCGACAATTTGGGTTGTTGCAAAGTTGTAAGACGGATTCTCGAGCGTTTGCCAGCCCATATGAACCTTGAGACCAACGAATTAATATCATCAAAGTATTTGGGTGGTGGGGGTAATGGTAACATGGAAAACAGGAAGTTGATCCTTGGCAAAACATTCATCTTGATTATCGTAGCTCTGCCCTGAAGAGATATTTTGAGGCTATCCCATCTTTGAATGTCCGTTTTGATTTTGTTCAAGGTTACATCAAAGTTGTCTTTAATTATCCGTGGTATGGTTGGGTATATAGTGATGCCAAGGTAAGTAAATTTATCTTTCACTGGGATATGTCTAGGGAGACAGGAGGTTCTTGCTGAAGGACTAAGGGGCATTAGAATTTACTTCGTCCAGTTAATCTTATAGCCTGACAATCTACCGAAATCTTCAAACATTTCTAACACATGGGGGGCAGAAGTATCAATATTATCTAGAAATAATAGAATGTCATCAGCATATAATGAGATGTGGTGGCTATGATCTAGAATTGAAATGGGGGAAATGCAAGTACTCTGTCTGATGGCTTGGGCTAAGGGCTCAAGAGAGAGACAGAACAAGAATGGTGACAATGGGCAGCCCTGCCTCGCCGAGCGCTCCAGTTGGATTGGAGGGGAAATAACATTACCTGTGAGAACAGAAGCGGTTGGTGCATTATACAAAGTCTTAATCATAGCAATGAAATTAACCCCAAAGCCAAGATGGTCTAAAACAGCCCACATGTAGTTCCATTCAAGCCGATCGAAAGCCTTCTCAGCGTCAAGCGAGAATACTGCACAGGGGCTGGGAGAGCTATCGGTTAAATTGATGATATGAAGCAGTCTGCGCATATTGTCAGATGCAAGGCGTCCCTTCATGAACCCTGTCTGGTCTTCACTGATCAAGGCGTCTGTTACAGCCTCCAATCGTATAGCCAAAACCTTAGCATACAGTTTCTGGTCACACGAGATCAGGGAGATAGGCCTGTAGCTAGAGCACTCCAACGAGTCTCTCCCCTTTTTTAACAAAAGAGAGATAAGGGCAACTTTTTGATCTCTGTGAAAATCACCTCTAGATATAGCATCATTAAAGGAGTCCATAATAAGAGGACCTATCAACTCCCAAAGTACTAAATACAGTTCTGGTGGAAGACCATCTAAGCCCGGCGATTTTCCTTTCTGTAGAGATTGAAGGGCATTGTGTAGCTCCTTTAAGTCAAGAGGGCAGTCAAGAACTTCCCTTTCAGTCTGTGATATCTTAGGTAAATTGAGGCCATGAAGGAACGCCTTGCAGCGAGATGTATCATAATCTATGTCAGATTGGTACAGGTTGGAGTAAAATGTTTGAAATATACTATTCACAGCTTGGGGAGCAGTATGAACAGTGCCCGCAGAGTCTCTAATAGCATTTATAGAGGCTTTGCTTTCATTCTCCTTCAGTCTCAGTGCCAATAAGCGGCTGGGCCTTTCAGCATCAAAATAATATCTCTGTCTCGTTCTATGAAAGATAAATTCAGCCTTTGAGAGAGATATAGCATTATATTCTCCTTTGAGACAAGCGAGCCGTGTGGCTTGATCTTCTGTAAAATTTAGTTTTTGTAAATGTTCTACTGTTTTTATTTCCTTCTCTAGCTCATTAAAACGCTTGTTACGTGCTTTAGAGAGAGTGGAGGAGAACGAAATACAAAGGCCCCTGAGAAAACATTTGGTTGTTTCCCACAAAATTTGAGGATTGTCACACTGTGCTCTGTTTATAGCAAGAAATACTTCAAGTTCAGCTTTAAGAAAGATCGAAAAGTCAGGGTTTGTCAACAAAGTGGTGTTAAACCGCCACCTAGTGGCCTTGTCAGTATTAGCAGAGAGCTGAATCTTGCATGACACAGGTGAGTGATCAGACAACAGTATTGGCAGAATATCAATTGGGGACATGGAGGGAATGAGGGATGGGCTTACAAAAATGAAATCAATTCTGGAAAAAGATTTATGTCTGTTAGAATAAAATGTATAATTTCTGGCCTTATTATTCTGAATTCTCCACACATCAACAACGTTTAAATCCGTTATAAATGAATTTAGAAGTGCAGTTGATTGTGAGCTTACATTAACTGGAGAGGACCTGTCTACTGAGGGATCGAGGACAGAATTGAAGTCACCACCTACTATTAAATGATAGCCTGCAGAGTTTTCTAACAATGTGTTACTGATATCTGGTAGAAACTCTGCGTCGACTTCATTAGGGGCATAAATGGAGGCTAGCATCAATTTAACCTGGTTTATTCTCGTCTTTATGTAAACAAATCGGCCCTGTTTGTCATTTCTTATCTGATCAAGAGTCAAATGCAACCTCCTGTCAACCAAGACGAGCACACCCCGGGTCTTATTTTGAGCGCAAGAGTGCGCAATAACTTTAAAATGTTTGTTCTGAAAACGTGTAACGTCACATTCCTTAAGATGTGATTCCTGTATTAGAGCTATGGAGACTTTCTTACGGTGGAGGAATTCTAGAATCCGCGTTCTCTTTATAGCCGAGTTAAGCCCGTTCACATTCCAGCACATAAAAGTTAGGTCAGACGCCATGGGATTCTAATGAGCAAATACAGAATATCTGAATGAAATGAAAGTTCTGGTCATGACTACTTAGTATTTCTATCAGTACAGTAAAAGTCCAATCCGTTACGCGACTTGTCCGTTGGGAGGGGGAGGGAGAAAAACAAATGAAGAGAAAAATACAATGTACAAAAAAGTTAGCAAACCGCGAAGGTAACCTACAGGCTTGCCAAAACATAAACATTCTCTGAGACGTGACTCAGTCTATTGCAACGCTGTAGCCCACAAATCGGCTCAATACACCACCTGCTAGTTATAACAATGAGTCTTTATCGAACTTAAAGAATCATATCATCCCCTCAAAAAAAGGTAGCCTAGACATGGCATTAAATAATGAAAATAACGGGATATCAGCAGGCCATCATAATGGTGAAAAATGATAGTTTGAGATAGGGGAACATAACAACCATACCTCGTTAGACTCAGCGTTAGTCAAAGTAAACATCCATAAGCAATTGCATATCCTGGGGGAAAATAAAGTAAAATAGTCATTTCTATCGTTGAAATCTAAAGCAGTCCCCATGGCAATGTCGTGGCTGATTAGGTGGTCAGTTCCATCCCGTCACCATCCTCGATCACCGGATCATTGACAGCGGTAGAGTCCTCTCGGCCGGGCCGCCTGGCAGGTGTGGGTCGCACGGGTCCTGTAGACAGCTTCGTTGTTGGGTCGCGCCGCACAGCACCGGCGTAGGATTCGGATTGGTGTGGCTGAAGTGGTGACTTCAAGGATCGGATGAAGTCCTCTGCTCTGGACGGACAGTCGAAGGACATCTTATTGCCATCGTGCTCCATTTTGAGAATAGCGGGGTAGATTAGGAAAGGCTGCAGACCCATGGCATGCGCATCCTTGATAACCGTGTTGAACCCCTTCCTCTTGGTTGTAGTTGGGGCACTGTAGTCTGGGAAGAACAGGAGGGTGGATTTGTCTTGCTTCACTGGATATATCTTCCTAGCTTCCTTTAGGATGGTGGTCCTGTCCTGCCATCTCAGTAGACGGAAGATGAGGGTACGGGGGCGATTGCTGTTTTGCTCGCGGTCGTTATATATGCGGTGAGCACGGTCAATCTCGATGACTCGGCCAGCCAAGGAGGGAATCCACTTCACCAGGTTGGCTTTGAGGTAACCTGCAGCATCCGAGCCCTCCAACGACTCTGGTAAGCCTACCAGACGTAGATTATTTCGCCGAGCCCTATCTTCCATGTCAGCTGTTTTCTCTGTGAGTTGTTCCACCTGCTTTCGGAGTTCAGCAATGCTATGTCTGTCCTCGCGCACAGCCATCTGAACAGAGTCGATGCGGCTCTGGGTCTTTTGGGCTAGCTTAGCTTGGTGCTCGATATCCGTTTTCATACCTCGGATAAACTCGTTGGTCTTTTCGATGTCGATTTTGATTGAGCAAAGCTGAGGGGTTAGGATGGAATCCACAGCATCTTTGATGGCCGAAGTAATAGCTGTGTTCAGGATGGATTGCTGTTCTTGCAGCGCTAGCCTGATACCGTCAGCAATGGCGGCGTCGAGGTCTTCTTTAGAGATAGATGTATCTTTACATTTCTTCTTAGTTGGAGAGTTTTCAACCTCTCTTTTGCGACTTCCCATAGCAAGTGATGTGGTCATTGCTGTTTCTAATATATTATTCGATAAATTGTAAAGTATTAGTGCAATTAAGTGGCAAATTGAGCGGACAAGAAGACTACGTGTGCATCGTCAACGAGTGGTCACGTGCTGGGACATTATTATTTTAATTAAGGTCTAAAAATTATATATTTTATTGAAAATATAAGTCTGAGTCGAAATGGAATATCAGTGAAAGTCTATAATTAAGCAATGTCACACGAGAGGGAGTGTGTTATACTGAATATCAGCACGGCTGTGATTCGGTCGTAGGTAGGCCTATGAGGCCGCAGGCCGAGTACCGAAGATGATCACAGCCGTGCTGATATTCAGTATAACAGCACGACTTCGAGTGTGATATTGCTTTTATACAACAGTTCTACAGCGCGATTTATTAGTTAACAGTAATAAGCGACAACAGATTATGATTTGTTTGTTTATTTAATCATAAAAATAAACAAAAAATAGTTCCGCAACTGAACTTCAAATGGACTGTTGCCTAGTAACCTGAACACAAACATGTCGTCTAATTAACGGTCATTTAGTAGAACATCTGTGCGGCGGAGAGATACATATAGTTAAAAGTCCCAGTGCTGTTACTGTATATCGTAACTCATGAAATACCTCTTGTCCAATCAAATTACTTGGTCGGAACTAACTGTTGTATAAAAGAAGCCAAGATCACTGTTCACTGTTTTTGTCATTACCTATCAACTTAAACATACCAAGTACATCAAGTAAAAAAAAAATTGTGAGAGTCATAAATGACAATACTAGTGTAGTTTTTAATGACTGAAGAATTCCAATGTTTGGGTTTTTTTGTGAGTAAAAAAATGCTGTACTTCTGCTGTAAATCTAATTTACAATGGTTTTCTTTTTAGAGTCATATAAGAGGGTGATGCAACTCAATTCCCTCAAAGAGCCTGACAGCGATAACATCGCTCAGTGCTATGCTGAAATACTGGGAGGGAAGAAGTTCTGTTCTAGTACCAGCCTGCTGCCTTCTGGCGAGCACCTCAAGCCAGCTTCAGTGGCTCAGGTCACCACCTCAATCCAGCCTGGAGCCTCAGGTGAGGCAGGCCTTGACAGCATGGTGTGGGAGCCCATGGTGAAAATGGTCCACCCTGGTGAGGACCTCAAGCCTGTGGTCGTGGTTGACACCAGCCTGCTCCAGGCAAGTGAGGACCTCAAGTGCAGCCAGCCTGCAGCCGACATAATGGAGGACGACATCTTTTCAGGTGAGAATGATGACATTATTATTTTAATTAAGGTCTAAAAATTATATATTTTATTGAAAATATAAGTCTGAGTCGAAATGGAATATCAGTGAAAGTCTATAATTAAGCAATGTCACACGAGAGGGAGTGTGTTATACTGAATATCAGCACGGCTGTGATTCGGTCGTAGGTAGGCCTACGAGGCCGCAGGCCGAGTACCGAAGATGATCACAGCCGTGCTGATATTCAGTATAACAGCACGACCTCGAGTGTGATATTGCTTTTATACAACAGTTCTACAGCACGATTTATTAGTTAACAGTAATAAGCGACAACAGATTATGATTTGTTTGTCTATTTAATCATAAAAATAAACAAAAAATAGTTCCGCAACTGAACTTCAAATGGACTGTTGCCTAGTAACCTGAACACAAACATGTCGTCTAATTAAAGGTCATTTAGTAGAACATCTGTGCGGCGGAGTGATACATATAGTTAAAAGTCCCAGTGCTGTTACTGTATATCGTAACTCATGAAATGCCTCTTGTCCAATCAAATTACTTGGTCGGAACTAACTGTTGTATAAAAGAAGCCAAGATCACTGTTCACTGTTCAACTTAAACATACCAAGTACATCAAGTCAAAAAAAAAGTTGTGAGAGTCATAAATGACAATACTAGTGTAGTTTTTAATGACTGAAGAATTCCAATGTTTGGGGTTTTTTGTGAGTAAAAAAATGCTGTACTTCTGCTGTAAATCTAATTTACAATGGTTTTCTTTTTAGAGTCATATAAGAGGATGATTCCCTCAAAGAGCCTGACAGCGAATACATCCGTCAGTGCTATGCTGAAATACTGGGAGGAAAGAAGTATTTCTATGCCCCAGCAGTCTGTGAGGACTTCCTATACTGGATGGATGACTGTTCCCCACCTCAAGCCAGCTTCAGTGGCTCAGGTGACCACCTCAATCCAGCCCGGAGCCTCAGGTGACGCAGGCCTTGAAAGCATGGTGTGGGAGCATGAAAAATGGTGAAAATTGTGAAAATGGACTCGGCTACTCTTCAACTCCTGCTGGAGTTGGAAGAGGAACATGAGGAGAGCGGTTCTGTTACCAGCCTGGTCCACCCTGGTGAGGACCTTGTCAAGCCTGTGGTCGTGGTTGACACCAGCCTGCTCCAGGCAAGTGAGGACCTCAAGTGCAGCCAGCCTGCAGCCAGTCTGCTTCAGCCTAACCAGGACCTCAAGTCTGCTGCAGTTTTTGACACCACCCTTGTCAAACATGAGGAGAGCGGTTCTGTTACCAGCCTGGTCCACCCTGGTGAGGACCTTGTCAAGCCTGTGGTCGTGGTTGACACCAGCCTGCTCCAGGCAAGTGAGGACCTCAAGTGCAGCCAGCCTGCAGCCAGTCTGCTTCAGCCTAACCAGGACCTCAAGTCTGCTGCAGTTTTTGACACCACCCTGGTCAAGCCTACTAAGACGAAAGGGAGAAAGAGAGGAGGTGGATGCTTCTGTGGCCTCAAGAGAGGAGGTGTGCCTTCTGGCGAGCACCTCAAGCCAGCTTCAGTGGCTCAGGTGACCACCTCAATCCAGCCCGGAGCCTCAGGTGACGCAGGCCTTGACAGCATGGTGTGGGAGCCCATGGTGAAAATGGACTCGGCTACTCTTCAACTCCTGCTGGAGTTGGAAGAGGAACATGAGGAGAGAGGTTCTGTTACCAGCCTGGTCCACCCTGGTGAGGACCTTGTCAAGCCTGTGGTCGTGGTTGACAACAGCCTGCTCCAGGCAAGTGAGGACCTCAAGTGCAGCCAGCCTGCAGCCAGTCTGCTTCAGCCTAACCAGGACCTCAAGTCTGCTGCAGTTTTTGACACCACCCTGGTCAAACATGAGGAGAGCGGTTCTGTTACCAGCCTGGTCCACCCTGGTGAGGACCTTGTCAAGCCTGTGGTCGTGGTTGACACCAGCCTGCTCCAGGCAAGTGAGGACCTCAAGTGCAGCCAGCCTGCAGCCAGTCTGCTTCAGCCTAACCAGGACCTCAAGTCTGCTGCAGTTTTTGACACCACCCTGGTCAAGCCTACTAAGACGAAAGGGAGAAAGAGAGGAGGTGGATGCTTCTGTGGCCTCTGGAGTGCCATTCGAAGAGGTCGAGGAAAAGACAAATCTGTAAGCAGTACTCCTACTGTCCCTCTCTGTTACACTGTTGTACTGTTTATTGTCATTGTAGATCTTTATTCAAACTCATTACTCATCTTTATTTGTTATATGGATCAATAGTTAGTTTCAGGATTTTTTGTTCATTGAATTGTTCATTTCAATTCACATTGAAAAATGTGAATGCAATGACCTCAGTATTCACTGTAAAAAAAACAACTTGGGTGATAACAACTAGTTGTAAAAAGATAGCAGAAATACCCAGTGTGTTTATAGCTTTTTTGTAAAGGTGTTTTATTTTATTCTTCACCCTTTTTTCAGGCTAAGGTCATGACTGACAAGACAGAGGAATGTATCCAGACCTCATATCACATATCACATATCTCATATCACAGCCCCGGGGCCGATCTGGTGAACTGTGCAAACCTCTCACGGTTGCAGGCATCTACTGTGATGCTTTTGTTTGGTTTATTTTTCCCACCCAACACCTATCCTTTACCCCCAACACCCATCCTTTACCCCCAACACCCCAACCCCCTGTCTCTGCCCCACCACAATTCATGTATTCTTTTACTCCATTTATATATTTATATATTTTATATAAATAAAATGTTTTCATTGCATTTGAAGTTTTGTTTGTTTTTCATTAAGAGATGAAGTCACTACCAAGGATCACATGACATTGAATGAAATAGAAGTATAAAGGAGGTTACACAACTTTTTAAGCTGATCCAACACAGAAATTAAAGTGAGTAATTTAGCAAATTCACCATCAAATTTGACTTGTTGCACATGCACACACACACACACACACACACACACACACACACACACACACACACACACACACACACACACACACACACACACACACTCTCTCTCTCGAGCACATCTTGCGCTTGGCCCCTAGATGGTGTAAGAAGCTTAGCTATAAGGGATTCCCTTTACTGCTTTTATCAGCTGTTAGCTTTGTGAATACACCCATACACAACCCCCATAGGAATATCTATTTCACAAAGGCAGTTAGGATTATTTTGAACTGTGCACAGTTATCTATGATTAAGTATTTCCATCATGTCAGCTATAAAGTGCTCAGAGTGCATTGTATTTCAAGGCCCGATCCCATGTCTCATTTTTAAAGTAGCTTGACTTTGACAAACTCTCTCAAAGTTAGCTTTGGTGTAGATTAACGTCAATAGTGTGGTTGTGAATGGAGCCACCGGCTCCACAGCTGCATGCCTCATGTAGGGTACCCTGGTGTGTGTGTCTGTGTGTGTGTCTGTGTGTATGTGTGTGTGTGTGTGTGTGTGTGTGTGTGTGTGTGTGTGTGTGTGTGCGTGTGTGTGTGTGTGTGTGTGCGTGTGTGTGCGAGTGCGTGACGCGTGCGTACAAATGGATACCGCCCTAATTGAATTCATATTTTCCTAAAAACCCACACTGCCCAACAGCCACACAATCCCAAACCTCTGCTCAGCATCTCCCCCTCTGAAAATGTCTGTGAAACAACAACAGATGTGAACCATATGCTAGTAGTGGGCATGCTGTAGTGGAGGCTGGTGGAGGTAGAAATCGGAGGACGGGCTCATAGTAATGCATGGAATGGAATAGAATGCATGGAATGGAACATGTTTAATACCATTCCTGACTCCATTCCCTGCATCACAATGAGCCCTTCCTACCTCCACCAGCCTCCCCTGGTATACTGTAGCAGGTAGATGGTGAGAGGTTGAACATGAGTGTGCGGTCGTGGGCAGTCTTCTCTGATCTGTTTCTGTCATTCTGTCATTCTGTGTCATGCAACTTTATCTATAACATATTGCAAGTTGCTGCTTGTCACATGGACCTGCTAACAGTGGGCCTACATTAATATTGTTTACTCAAGCTGGGTACCATATGTGACACACATGGGGTCTATTAAATAACCATAAAATGGTCCAATAAGACCATAAAATGGTTTCTGCTGACCCTTCCTCATTCACAGCTGGTCCTCCCCTCCCCTCTCACTCTCTTGACCTCCGACCTCAATGTCCTCCCCTCCATTTTACTGCCACTCACACTGTTTGGGTGCGGTGGCATCTGATGTCTGGTTCTAAATTACCAAACACACACACACACACACACTCTCATCATTGTGCTTATCCGCTTATGGATAAATTGAATTTTAATCTCCTGTTGGCGTTATCACACATTTTGGGTGTGGTGGCACTTGAGGTCTGGCCCTAAATCCTGAAACACACACCCACGCGCACACACACTCCCGTCACCCTTACTGCCTGTCAGCTTACGGAGAAATTGAATTTTAATCTCCAGTTGCTGTTATCCGCTCTGTGTCGTTGTGGAGATCAGACGCTGTTATGAGTTAGGAGGAGGCGGCGTACACAGCAGCACTAATGAAATGAAAACGTAATAATCGCACAACAACTTGAGTTCTGATGTCAACTATTATTCATCATTCACTAGTAAGGTGATTATGTTGCAGTGGTTTTACCATACTGTAATGCACTGTCATATACTGTAATGTCCATACGTGAATATTGAAAAATGTCAGCCAGCGTTAAGAGTCTGCGTCTACGTCTTTACAAACAGTCTGCGTTGTGTTTTGGGATTGAGAGCACTGCTGCAAAACGTCACTTCATAGGTCTTCTTACAAAGTCGTACTGCATGATGCCTATCCAGAGCAGACTAGAAAGTACTTCAAGGTTTGTGAGGGAAAAATGGCTTTGACTGAATTCCTCCTCAAATCCTCTGAAAGTCCCCATTATGCAACGTAATAAAAGGCCGCTTGAGGGACGCCTGCCCTTTATCTTCCCCTTGATTGTTATCCCGCATCCTCTTTTATTTTTCGAAAAAAGGGATTCTTCTGGTCTTTTGGGGGATATTCTGCTTAGTCATTGTGTACAGGATTTCCTCCCTCTCTCAGGAGGACACACACTTCCTATTTTGTTTTCCGACTGGATGCTTTCCTCATTCCCCCATTTTCTTTCCCCTCACAAGAGGAATTACCAAAACAATGCCGCAGACACAGCCGACGTGCTTGTTTTTGATTCCGGAGAGATCCGTGAGCGTGTGTGTCTTTGGATTTCAATACACATTATTGAACAGAGTTTTAGTTGAATTAATTTGCACATAGGAGAGAAACGAACAAACAAACAAGATACTGTTATTATGTAATGCGTCCGCTGGTTGTGGGAGTAAACCCAACATGGGCTGACAACAGGTGTGTGTTGGAAGCAACGTCAGCGGGATAGGCCGCCAGGGAGCAGGGGGGGTCAAGTTGAGGTCAACTCACTAATTGTCTTATCCACCCACACACATCAGGACAGGTGTGTGTGTGTGTGTGTGTGTGTGTGTGTGTGTGTGTGTGTGTGTGTGTGTGTGTGTGTGTGTTGTTGACGTTCTACACTCACCCTGACCTGTGTCCTCAGGTTCTCTGGTTGATCCTGACAATGTGGCAACAACGTGTTGATGTCTGTGTTCTCTACAGAAAGAGTTAAGGGATAGTTCACCCAAAATACAAATGATGATTAGTT